>NC_059187.1:9283389-9612764 GCF_020631705.1 Daphnia magna
CCGTTTCGCTTTATTTTTACGGTATGTTATCAGTCTTTCTATTTCATGCTAAATCGAAATCGGTTAGTTGGCCGAAGAATGATGCAATCATAGAGTTAATCTTTTCTTCCCAGAATATTCAGATTTTTGGTATATTTGAGGCCATTTTTTCTTCGAAATAACATCGACACATTGTACAGGCTTATTGAATCGCATGTTTCAAATTCTTGAAATTACATTTTTGTGGATGCGCTATGCAAAAAAAAAAACAATTTGCTGTTGGTGTTGGAATATGTACCCGTTCATCCCATGAACTTGAACAATGAAACAGGTGGGAATTCCAATTTGTGTCAAGCAATTTGTTGCCGGGAAGAAATTTTCCTCTTTAATTAGGTAAGAAAAGGACATAGATTAGGCGTCGGTACTGTGATACTTGTGGCTTTAGGAGATGACGAATGGCCCTAGTGACAACTTTAACAAAGCGTCGGGAATGAGGCCATGTCACTAAAAACAAAACAAAAAAAAACAACGAACGCAAAAGTAGACATCTTTTTTACGATTACGTTCACCGTTTTTTTTTATTTTTCGAGAAAATATTTCCACCGGCATGTTTTTTTTTCCTCCCTCTGCATATACGTGGCTCAATATCACGTCGTAGGAACCAAACGTAAGGGACAAAACTATGAGAGAGTAAAAGTTGACTGGACAGGTCACAAGCCTGATTTCAGTTTCACATTAATTTCAGTATCGTTATGCAGTATAAAAAGAACCCAGGATGTTGTTGATGCATCGCCAATCGTCCTTTGACTGTTCAGTTGCTTAGACATCCATTGCCTTCCGACGCCAACATCGAAACGGTCATCCGCTTACCATGAAACTCGCAGTGGTAAAGTCTTGCACATTCTTTCTCAGGCTTTTATTTTGTTAAATCTGAACGAATTTCTTTTAAAACTATTTTCTCTCATTTCAAATAATCTCTTTTAAGATTTTTGCCATCGCAATGGCTTGCGCAATGGCAGCACCCCCAACTCCTAACGTTGCGCAAACGGCATCAGCAGCCAACGGTGATGCTGATGGAGTCGTAAAACGATCTCCCGCGGTGGGAAATCAAAACGCCAAAAAAATTGTTAGAAGACGTCCAGTCAGTGTCATAGACGCCAATGGCAAACTGGTTGATATTGGTAAAGTTATATACTTTTGATTTTCCGGAATGCGCATATTGACTTGTTCTTTGTTTAGATGACGACGATGTCAAGTTTGTTACTTCAGGCTTTAATAACAGACAAGTAGCTTTCCAACCCCAGCAAGCGTCGGTTGTTAGCCAAGCTCCAGTAACGTCTTCCGCTGTAGGCTCTGGCTCTACGTTAAGCCAAACGGCCGGAGACATTGTTCTCATCAGCGACGACAGCTTGGAAATTGACGACTTGGACGATCTCGATGATCTTGATGATTTTGCTATCGTCTCACCCAATGGCCTTAAAACTTTCCCATTCTTCAACAGACAGACTCCTGCTCGCGTTGTTTCTCAATCATCCTTTTTCAATCCCTTGACATCTTTTGTCCGTGCTCCAGTCCGCCAGACCAGAATGAAAACAAGATTCGTACAATCAAACAATCCAACCACTTGTACTTGTCCTCCACAGCAACGCGAACCAATTTTCCAATTCTCGAGATTCCCTCAGCAATCCGTCAATCGTTTCTCCCAGTTCGAAAGATTTCCCCAATTCACTTCTTCTTCTGGAGTTCGATTTATCTTCGACGACTAGTTAAGACTGTTGATCAATGACGATATCAATTGGGAATGTTTTTTTTACTTCTTTCCCATTGACTAGCGAAATGTATTTTTTTGTCTTACCGCACTATTCTACTTGTTTGGATTTCATAGCTGATAGATGTAGAGCAAATACAACTCACTTGCTTTTTTTGAATATCGAATCAGTCGAACTAGTTATTTGTTTTATATACTCCATTCTAAATGGAAATGAATAATAATATAGTATACCACGGCTGTTGTACGCTATATCGTTTTCGTCTAGTTGACTAACATATAACATTTCATACAATTAAATTCGTATGATCACATCTTGTTGATTTTCGTACGATGCGTAAAGCAATTAGCTCAGTTTCTTTACTTCAATGGAGTTTCGAAAATTTGCCTATAACCTTTTGTCTGGTATGCAAATCAATGCTGACTGTCCTACTGCGCCGTGCGTAGTAACATAACCCCTAATCCACGCCGAAATGCCACCGACAGGTTTTAGCATTATTAGAATAATGCAGTTATACTTGGCCATAAAAATTGTAATGCGATAACTATCCGTTGTTGGTGTTCATTCTAGACTATTCTTAACAAGTAGGGGACTTACGTAGCGATCATCATATCCTTCAAGTGTAGGCTGGTTGCATAACTATATACTAACACTTGGAAATTTCTATTTCCATCCCAATAACAGTGTAAACAAATCACAATCATTTATGTTATCAGAAACGTTGGAATGCGGGGGTTACTGAGAAATTGCGTATTCATTACTTGTGAACTTGAACAAGTTATAGACATTCCAAAAAGCAAAAAGTTCACTTTTTTCCCTCTCAAATCTATCTGTCACACGGAAAGTGCTGGTTGACAATGAAGGGATAAAAAAAAAACTGATTGTTGATTTTGTGCTGGGTACTTATGGCTTTCGACGCTGAGTCGATGACAAAAGTAGCACAATATCAAAATGAACTCAGTTGTTGGGAATGGGGTCATACCACCAAGACAAAGAAATTTCCAAAGAATAGATAAAAAAAAAAAAACTAAAGTTATTGGTTTATCTTGAACGGGTTCTGTTCCCGTATTTCAACCAGCATATTGTACCTCCACTATATTGGGTAGACATTCCAATATCACGGGGCCAATATTGAAAGAAATTGACACGATGAGAGTAAAAGTTGACTGAACAAGTCTGTATGACATGCTCATACGACTTCCTTTCTTGCACTATTCTGAGTATAAAAAGAACGTACGCTATCGTTGTTGTATCGTCAATCGTCTTTCGTCTGTTCAATTGCTTAGACATCCAGCTTCTTGTAAAACTTCATCGAAAAGCCCGTGTAGTTATCATGAAATTCGCAGTGGTAAACTTTAACATCTTTCATTTTAGTTTCTTAGCCTGTAAATTCCATGGACAATTTTTAATTATTTCATACTAATTCACTTCAAAAGATTTTCGTGATCGCCATGGCTTGTGCTATGGCGGCTCCTCCAACCACAAACGGAGGCCTGTCGTTCGAGGATGGAAAGAATAGCGTCGTAAAAAGATCCCCTGCCTTTGGTTCTGGAAATCAAAACGTTGCAAATCCTGTCGTGAGGAAACGTCGAGTCGGTGTCATCGATGGTAACGGACAAGTCGTTGATCTTGGTAAAGTGCCATTGCCGTTTCCAAAGTGAAAATGTTACTTACGAGCCTTTATATGTTAGACGACGACGATCTTCGGTTTGTTACCACTGATTTGACTGGCAGACAAGTGGCACTTACATCGAAGCAAAACCCAATCTCGGTAGCTAATCGAGTTCCGGTTAGGACGTCCTTCCGCGGCTCTGGCTCTTCGGTCGGCAAGGCGACAGGTCACATCGTATTTGTCAATAGCGATGACAGTAATGAAATGGATGATTTCGACGATATCGATGATATTGATGATTTGGTCAATCATTTCGTCTGATGGCCGGATTTTCCCATTCGCTAATAGCCAGAATGGAGTTGGTATTATCTCTCAGTCTTCAGCCTTAAATACCTTGACTTCGCCCGTTGCTGCAGCCGGCCGTCAAATTAGGATGAAATCAGGAAGCCGCTCAATCAAAGCGAGCTTCATCATCCACTTGTACTTGTCCCCCGCAACGAGAAATTGTTAACCTCTCCCCGCAGATCTCCTCCCGACCAATGGGCTTTATGCAATTTATGAGATTTCCCAAACAGAGATTTTCCCTTCCTTCTTTTCCTGGTATCCAATTCGTCTTCGACGATTGATTTAAGAATTCATAATCAAGAGGATTTCAATGTAAGCTTATGAAACGGTGGGCGAATTCACTTTCCATTAGTGATATCGGGCAATCTATCAATTATTTTAATCCAATGAGCTTTTGTAGTTACTGAATATGATAAATACAATGGCTATTTTATTTTAAATTGGGGACGTCAAAGTAGCTTAGAAATATGAATCCAAATAGCAGCTTTTCATGATTTAGATCATGAATTATACCTTGATATGCTTCATGATTCAGTTGGTCGCCAAATTTACAAGACATCTAATAGAGAAACTAGCGCCTGCTTGAGTATTTCATTAGATGATGTCACCAATCAGTAGTCTCGTCAGTTGTCTCATTTTTACTCGACGACAACTGAGGATGGTAACAAGGTATATGACAAGGTAACAACCTTCTCTTTTATTTGCATGTTTTATATTGCCTAATTTTCAATGTCATCATTTTTGAAAATATTACAGGTATTTTGAGGCCGGGTTTAATTGAATCCGCTTGGTATATGGCTACTTCGCGCGCTGATGCCATAAAGACTCATCCTCACGATTCCGAAATGGTTCGTCAGTTGCGCCTTCACGGTCGTGTAGTAGAACATCTTAAAGGTAATTGCATTAAGGTGTTTCCTGCGTTATGGCATTCCAGCAAGATCTTTACTCTTTTTGCAATTTTTCCCAACAGATTTCCATAAAGATGAACTAAGAGCCTTAGGTCGCGAGCTGGGTCTGCCCGCAGAATTACTGGAACGTCACCCGTATCCTGGTCCCGGTTTGTCAATTCGAATCATTTGCGCCGAAGAACCGTTCATGGAAGCTGATTTCGGTGAGTCGCAAGTGCTGATTCGTTTGATGGTTGATTATGCTAATATGGCAGCAAGGAACATGCCTTGCTCGTCGATTGAAATTGTGACGTCGGAAGAAGAGCGCCTGCTTCTGGAAGAACTGTCCAGTCACAAACCAGTATGTTGCCACGCTACTGCAAATTCACACTGTCGATGTTCAGGTACAAGAGCTTCGCAATTTAGACGTTTTGTTGGCGGAAATTTATAAAGATTCTTCTCTTCCTTGCAGTGAGATTGCCGAACTTATAGCTATTGCGTAGCACTGATTCCTGAATGATTGCGATGGAAACAAATTTGATTGCAACCAACAAACCATCGTTTTTATGTTTAAAATTGGTATTCAACTATCTGAGGTTAATAAAATTCAAGCATTTAAAAGCAAGAATTGTACTGATTTAAAAGTAAAATCTATTTTCTTTGGGTTCGAGGCGGAAATACTAGATGGCGATGATGTTCGTCTATGATAAAGATTACGAGTGACAAGTTTGTTACGTTTCTACCCTGTTCAGCGTTTCAAAGAATTTTTCGTCAACAAATTAACGGTATGTTTCTGTCTGTTCAGTATTGCTATCGTTGTTATTTTTGTTGTCGTTTTACTTGAATTTCTTCATGCAGTGGTTATTTTACACTTGTTCCGAAAATTCTACAAATTTATTGGGGAAAACTGGTAGCAAAATTTGTAGAACCATGAATCATCCTGAATATATTTGCAGTATGGAATGCTTGACACGTATATGGTACTCTGACATTGCATGAATATAAATTTTTCTACCTGCATTTATTTATTTATTTTTTAGGTAATGGGTGTAAAAGATGCCAAAATTAAATATTAGAACATGTGGAAATTGTCTGATAGAATGTGTAGGTCATATTAGTAACTATAACGGTGCTGAAAAAATTACAAGGGATGCTCATCTCTCCTTCTCAATAACACAATGGGAAAACTTTGTTGGGTGAAACTAGGCAACTCAATGATTCTTTACAGGTGATAAGGTTTAAAATTGTAATGAAGCTTCTGCTTCCATGCACACCTTTAAGCAACATTTTAAAATCTCCACTACCCAGAAATTAATTTCTACCAGTTTTATTCTGAACTGTTGCCATCAGAATTCTTTTTCCACACGTGTGACGGATGTGAGGGTTAGTTGGATACTACTGTCATGAATGCTGAAACCTGGTATACTTCTGACCATAACGTTAAGTGAACAAAACAATAATCATAATGTCTTTTTTTTTTTTTTCCAAGGTACATGCAACAACCAATTGTGAAGTCTGCGGAATATTTTTGTTGCTATGTTTTCAATAAGAGGATTTGCAATCAGCATGCCCTTCCAGAAGCTTCTACCAGAACTTCTACAGGAAGCATGCCAAATGATGAATTTATGTATCATGTAAGCTATATAAACAAGAATTTGTTATGCTTATCTATGTTTTATTTTCTTCAAATAGATAAAAAATGGAAGTAGATCTGAAAAGGATTTTGGTTGGGTCATGATGCCGAAATTATAATTGTTGGAAGCATGAAACCGAATTTTCACGATTGAGTCGCATTTCCTTGTATTACGGTACTAATTACTTTAAAAATTGAAGTGCATATCTGGGCTCCCTTCTTTTCTGTGGCCCCGTTTCCCCTTGACTTATAATAAGCCCGTAGGGGGTCATGCCTCTACTGTACGGTATATATAAAAACAACATATATCGAGGTTTGGAGGGCTCTGGCCGGAAAGGGGACGTGGGGGTCCTCATAGTTCGATGAAATGCTTATGGAGGGCTATGTCGCTACCCACAAATCCGAATTAAAGGTTAATCGCTCCTGTAAATATGTTCCAAATCTTCAGCTCTTCTTCCGGCTTCTCTTAGCCAAGCACTGGGTAATCTCCCCGGTGAGTCAATTGAGGCAGTGTCTCCCCCTGCCTTGGTTGACAGCAATTTTTGAAATGGTTATTTTGCCTTTTAAAAGTTGCAAAATATTTCATTGTGTGGAGAATTGTCAATACAAATTTTGTTTTACATTAATTTTGAAAAACTTTTCTTTCATACTTCCTTTGTGTTAACTTTCTCTATACATTTCTGAACTTAGAATTTTTGTTTTGTTTTAAGGATTTGACTTACAATGCTGCTGATATGGCCACTGACGTTCAGTCCTTGTAGAATTCCGGAGTGCCTTTGAATTACCACCGATGAAATTCCAAACCTGGAGTTAGAAGTTCGATGTTATATATACTTGAACATATTTATTCATCTGCAGAATGATTTTGTATACAATCTTTGTATATATAGGTTTATCAGATGTTTTGGAATGCTATTACAAATTTTGTATAACTCTTTCGGGTATCGATACCCAAACTTTCGGCGTGCATTGCCGATGCTCAACCGTTGAGCCATAAGTTACATTTAATTTTGAACTAATATTAGAAGTCAAGAAAACAAAGGCAATTTTTTTAGGCTCTTTAAACTATATGCTAACCTGATTAGATAGTAAACAAGGATCATAGCTTTGTGGTAGAACGTTGGTTAATGGATCGAAAGGTCTTGGTTTCGAATCCCGGCCAATGGTTTACAAATTAAATAGAGCATCAGTGTGGTGCGCTGAAGAAAAAATTGCTTTAAGTTGGAGAAACGCCCTTTAAATTATTATTACAAATGTGAACAAACTACCTTTAAATTGATGGTTAAAGATGTAAATCATAATGTATTAATCATGGCTCAACGGTAGAGCATCGGAGCGGTAAATTTGAGGTTTAGGGTTCGATTCCCAAAAGAGTCAAGTTACGCTTCAAAGCAAAATGTTCTACAAATGCGCTCTTGGTTGATATACTGGAATATTACAACTCCGATGAAGAACGTATAGTTGATCACATGCTATAATGATAAATGCTACTTCATTTATTGTTTGTTAATAAATAAAAGTGAAAGAGAACTATATTAGAAATTATATATATTCCATCACAGATATTGAAATCCACTATACTTGAATAAGGATCGAACCCAATGTATAGAGTATTCCAGTCCAGCGCTCTATCATTGAGCTATGAGAGATGCTTTGTTGAATGCTAAGTCTTCAACACATTAAGGTAACTGTGTAAAGTTGTACATAGGGGATCAAATATCATTGGGGGGGATATAGGGGGGGTTGCCAGGAAGGTATCGCATCCGACTAGCAACTCCAAGGTCCGTGGTTCGAGTCCACCGAGGTTCACGATGTCCTGGGATTCCAACCTTCCCAGGAGTCTACCTCCCACGTGTGCCAGTCGGGTCAAGAAACTTTCCCCATTACGAAGTAATGGGACGGATATTTTAGCAATGTTTAATACAATTCCCAATAATAAATTTTAGTAAAGTGTTCATTGGCGTGGATGCGTATTTTGTTACTTGAATACTTTGCAACGGACTTTAACCGTTCATACTGCTCATATGTTGAATTTCTACTGCTCCAATTAGAAACCATTATATTTACCATTTCATTATCGAAGAGTTGTTGCAATATAATTCAATTTTTCATGCACTTACATTTTGTAATTGAATACAAGTATTATGTATTTCTCATTGTAATTTATCAATAGTTGACTCTTACTGGGATCGAACCCTTAACTTTAGGCGTGCAATGCCGATGCTCAACCACAGAGCCATGAGTCATATAAATTTATTAACTATTGTTTCATGTTACTAAAGGCAACCTATTTTCACTTGTAATAAATTTGTAGTGGGTCCCAACATAACTTAGTAATTTCACATCTCAGACTATCAATAAATATAATAACTTGGTTCCCTTTTGGTTCAAACTATATATTACCTACGGTCATATTCGAAACTCTATCCTTCTACGCAACTCGCCGATACTCAACCAACAAGCCACGTATCTTATTAAGCTGCTTACTGTTCTTCCTTGTCACTAGAAGAAAACATTGGTACACATGTAATAATGTTGGTTGAAAGTAAATTAAAATTAACATACGATCATCGAACTATACAGAACATATTCAAACATATAATTTAATTGCGATTTGAACTCATTACTTTCGACTTCCGTAGGCAGTCGCTCTACCTCACAGCTATGAGTTTCTGGTGATAATGGTGAGGATGGTTTTTTTCTGGTGATAAGGGTACGCTGTAAGTGATTCTCTATGTCCAGTTGAGAGTAACATATAAACATATCTTGCAAAGTGTTTGCCATACAGTTGCCACTACCTAAAAATGTGTCCTTCTCGTTTTATCAGGTGCATCTCACAAATCTCAAATTTGGTGTCTTTCACTCACATTCCCTAGAAATAAATTAATTTAAATAACACAGATGATTGATATTTATGGAGTGTTAGAATACTATTTACCTGCCAAGCATTCTTCCCGTTGAAGGCTTTCAGGGTGAATAATGGCTGTTCAACTTCTGAATTACAACTTGTAAATATGCTGGCTTTCATATTTATTGAGATCCTTCAATCCTGAAACTTATCCACAAGATCACATTTGTATTAATCAGCTGAAAGAATATAAAATTAAGATTGTTGTGATATAAAGATTGCCATCTAAAATTATATAATACATGTGATAGTATGTAGATGTGTATTCGAATCGGTAGAAGAAAGAATGTTTTTGCTTCTTTATTACCATTTTAAATTATAAAAACCAATTTTCTTTTAAAAATGAAAAACTTACGTGCTTACATCAACCCGACTCTTGAAGCAGATTAACTATTTCCGAAGCAGACGAACCGTTTGACTAATTTAATTTTGCCCATTGTTTTGAGAAGTACTCTCACTGGCATTGCCATCTAGCGGAAATTCTGCCAAGAAAATAATCCCGACTTCAACTTTTTTTTTTCAATAACACGTATGTTGCTACATGAAATAAATTCAAGGACAATAAAAAAACACAATACAATTTACAAAAAAGTCGGACTTCTCTTATGGAGAGGTGGGAGACTGGATGGGTTTAAAGTTGGGTTTTGAAGTAGGTGGTGCCACTGCTGCGAATTTTCAAGACATCTAGGGGAGAAATAAGTTATTTCTCCCCTTTTTGACCTTGACTACCCCAGGCGGTCTTGGCGGATTGGTCAAAAAGGGGAGACAGGGAAAAGGGATGAGTGAAAATGGCCGCCGAAGCCAATATTTTACATCAAAATAGGGAGATTTCAAACAATTAAATCGGCACTATGGAGAATTTGACCCTAGCGAAAAAAATAGAGCATATACTATGATATGTCCTTTTTTTTTTAGTGCAAAAATTACAAATAAATCTCAGAAGCGAATCTGTTCAGGTCTACTTTTGTAAGACACACTCTGAACATTTAAAAGTTAAATAACGTAATTAAATTTAAAAATTTTGAAACAAAAAAATACCATTAAAAAGAGCGTGAAAAACTGAATAAGATGTACTTATTCAAAAATCAATAGAGAAATAAAAACTAGTCTTAAATAAATAAAAATGAAAACGCGGAAAAAATCCTAAGTTACGGCAAAATGAAAAAATCTGATTTTCATTTTGCTGTAACTTTTTCCCTGATTGCGCAAAAAAAAAATCCTTTGGCCAATAAGTTTCAAACATATTTATTGATTCACTTACCAAATTTCAACGAAATCCGAGTTTTGGTCGCGCATCGGATTTGTCAAATCCGCGCGGATTGACCCCAAACGTCAAATGTCAACGCACGGTTTACCCGTACACAAAAGTCTAGTTACAAAAAGAGGTCGTTAGATGGCAGACAAGTATACTTCTAAATATTTTCAATTAGTAGTTTTTTAATAGTTATAATTTGTACGACGTTTAGTTTTCAGTAGACTAGTGTCAATCGTTTCAAGTTATCATTGCAAAAAGTACTATGTAACAAAATAGATTAAATAATCATAATAGTCAATTTATGGGTCTACATTGCGACGTAATCTGACACCTCAATTTAATCGATTTAATCAAAAGGGAACAACTGAACGCTTGCCAAAATGCCCCAAGTTGATCACGCACTTAAAATGTGAGAGTAATTACTTCCAAAAACTAGCTTTAAAAACATACCACAATAAAGGGATAGCAGCACGAGTTTAGAATTTCCCGATGGTTAACTGTTGCGTGTCGCGCAGACCAAAGAGTAACCCCCCCAAAAAAAAAAAAAATCAAGATTCATACAAAGCATCACTTTAGTTCTCTGATGATTTGTGAACCACCCATCACCGCGAGACAAGCATAGCGACTCAAAAAAAGAAGAGCAGCCTCGAGGCCATCAATTTTCATCGCAATCAGAGAAAACGAATCATCTCTGCGTGAACCTGTAATAAGAAACAAGAATGCGTTTTACCCTTTCTCCACTTATCTCTCATCTACATCATTATACGAATTGCTGTCTAGGAATCGCAAAACAATCTAAACAGTATACAAAGAGGAAGGGATACGAAGCCGGCCGGCTCGCTACGAATCCTCCCACTTTGATTTATCTAGTTACGGGGGCTATGGTTAACGAAGACGAAATTACACAACAAAATTAAAAGGACAGATAACACTATAAGAAATTTAAATAAAAGGAAGAGGAAACCTGTCGAGCCGGTTTTTGTTGATTGTCAGGAATCCAACTGAGAAGACGGATAAGGGCTTCGTCCAAGTAACAATAATCGAATCGAAAATAAGAAATTACTAACATGGTTAAATGGCCACGTTGTTGAAACAAACAGCACTCGGTTTGAAGCCTCGTGTCAGCACAGCAGCGTGAAGATTCCCGCGGACGGATGCGGCGTTTCACGCTGCTCATCACAATGGGTAATTTCATCAATACATCAGACATTTTTATTTCTTTGTTATTTTTTTTTTTGGCTTTAATACTATAATCCAAGTCGTAAATAGGGTGGCAGCTGTTGGAAAGCGTTTTCCTTTTTTTTTTAATTTTATAAGGTTCTGGTTACATGTCCGGCGTGATTGATGGCCATGGAGGTCGGTTTGACTATAGAGAGCAGCAAAATGAGCAACTAATTAAACACACCCACAATAACCAAAACACAAAAAAATACAAACCCGGCGGCCGACTGGAATGCATCTTGAAAAGACTGGACTTGTATAGTGTGTAATTGATCGAGTGCTTGGTGCTCCTGCTGTTGCTTAATAAGGTTCGAGTAAAAAGAAAGAACAAAATAAATAAATTTAACAACAAAATTTACAAAGGATGGTTATGTTTACCTATAAATAACAACTACACTCCTTTTGTTTTTTTGTTTTTTTCTTTCTTATCTTCAATCTCACTGCACAATTTCGCTCTAGCACCACGCGCTAATTGATTGATTTACACGGATAACGTGACCTGCCCTCACGGGAACAACAAGAAAGAAAAAAAGAAAGGAAAATATGAATTGATAGCATCGATGTCGTGCGCGAGAGAGTTGATGCTCGTTAGTGGCCAGTTCGGTTTATGTTTCTTAGAATTCTCCCCCCCCCCTTTCCCCGTTTTCCCGCGACTCGTCACGCTAGATTCTGACATCAGATAAGCCAATTTACAACGCTCAAAAGTTTGGCTTGGTTACAGTGTGTGTGCATCCACACAGACACACACACACACACCAATCTCTCTTAGGTTATCGCCTGTACAAGAATTCCTCATTAGTCCATGAGATCCTGCAAGAAGAAGAAGAAGAAAAAATTCCACCTTGCGCCCAGCCGGCAGGAACATCTGAATGCCAAGGGTAAAACATCTTGACAGCCTCGATAAAATGGGCCAGGTGAAGAGGTGATTCTTCCTTTCTCCTTCTTCTTGGTTGCGTTCAACAGTCGTAACTTCTTCGCCGCTTGATTTGCATAGACCTCGTCGTATAGATGAGGATAGAAAGAAAAAAAAAAGCGGAGAGAGATGAGTGTCGACGAGAAGCTCTCTTGCGTAAATGAAATGAAAGAATCTCAAGAAGGAGGAAAACGAGAAGAAGGAAAAAAAAAAGAGAAATAAAATAATCCCGCAGAGAATAATAACTGACCATCATAGTCTGCTCTATCGTTATTTTCATGTCGGAGTAAGCTGCAAGAGGTTGATGGACGGCAAAAGAAGGAAAACCCCTTCAAATATATACTTTTTTTTCCGTTTAACCACGCCAAACAAACCATAAGCTACCGTTATGACGGCCGTAAATATCACGAGTTGTGTGAGTCAGCTGCTGCGCTGCCTCTGTTGCTACACGCTTCTTTCTTCTTCCACCAAAGTATAGCAGGTCAATAAATATCATTTCCAAACGCTTTAAAAACGACTAAAAATAACATTGGGAAAGAGAAGTTTGAAATCAGCGCCATCGATTTCTCCACTGCTTCGTCTTCCACTTTTAAAAAGTACTTGAGAATGCAGGTGACCCCGGCTTTAAATAATCTTCGATCCCCGTAGTGGCCAATCAAAGCGAAGTAAACAATTGATTCATTTAACTATTTCAGCACGACGTATAGTAGGCCACACAGTCCACCTTACTCGTGAAACAATTTAATTTATTCACGATACGTACCTCCCGCACATCGAGACCGGAAACGCACGTCAGCGTTTGCACTGCTGCTGTTTTAGAACGTGCGTTGGCGATTGAATTCAAAAACAGCCGCGCTCCCTCCCCCATCCCAGTTCAGTGTAAATAAAATCTGTCAACGTCGAATCTGTCCCTAGCGGCCGCTTAAAATCGGTCACGAACTCGCTGCCACGTCTCTGTGATGGCTTCTCTAATCACAAATTACCATTCATCCCCCCCCCCCTCAAAAGAAGTGACACACACACGAATGATTTGGGTAGGACGAAAAAAAAGCAAGAATAAAAAAAGACAGTTGACTGCAAATGACCTGTTTACGCCAACAAAAGCTGCTACTTTAGTTCCAAGGATAAGCCAGCAAATATATACGATAGCTGAAATTTCAGAATCCCCCCCCCCCACACTCCCCTACGTGCACCAAAATGAAAGAAGCGAAAGTTCTTTCAACTTCTTAACTCGAAGGCATGAATAAAAACACCCAGCATCGATTGAATCTAGACATTCTACAACTGTTCGGCGCTTATCGTTTAACATTATTATCAAAAGACTTTGACGCCTTCGTTGAGTTTGAGCTCCTTGGGGTCCTATCGTTTCAATCGATAGATGGAACTTGACGAATAAGCAAAACAAAAGGGAAACCGAAAAGGCAGTCGCTTACAAAAGAGAATTAGCGAAAGCCTACAACATCCATGACGAGGAAGCAAAAAGAACACGTCAACTCACGCACGTCTCCTACTGATGACGTCCGTGCCCATGCGAAAGGAGCTAATAACAAAAACATAAGGATAAACTTCCGAAACGCGTGTGTGTGGGTGACAGCCAGAAAAAAGAAATAAATCCATTTATGAGTTTCCATTTCGGTCCAATGCCCTGTCTAGATGAACGCTGCAGGTCTACATGGATGTGATAAAATCAACCCATTTATCCCACATATGTTGATTGAAGCGTAGGTAATCTATTTCGCCAAAGAATATTCTGATTGAAGTTGGAAACGATGTGACGCAAGAGGTAAATAATGTTCTTCTTTTTTTGTTGAAATTCTGAGGTGATGTCGACTCTGATTACCTTGGCAAACTGACAATTCACGTAACCTGTTCTCGCCCATTTCAACACGCACTACCTAACACGCTCTAACTTTAGCGCAAAAAAACTAAAAAAACAAATAAACATATTTTTTTTCTGTACATGGACTTGTCAAGAAAAAAAGGATCGATTTCTCCCCCCGCCATTTGCCGGTATGCTGCCACTTGTCACTCTGTTAATTGATCGATTCCCTCAAACGTGAGGGAGAAAACATACATAGCAAAAGAGAGAATACCTTTGAAGCTTATGCCATTCTGCTTGTGTGCAATCCTCGGAGTACGTTGTTGATATTGGATAAAGATAAACAGTAAGAGAAAGTCATGGAATTGACACCCATCTCTAAAAACAAAAGGTGGGGGAGAAAAAGAAAATAAAAAATACGTAATGGATTGAAGAACTTTCAAAAGAGATGGGCCATCACCTGCAGGGATGATGATGTGGTAGCTGAGGGATTCGGAGAAAGAAAAAAGAGGATACATTCGTCATGTGACTTGACTGCCGGTCCCTCTAGCGTGCAGACAAAATGCAGCAGCATCTGAAGACGTCGTCACGGGGTTCCCCTTCCGGTGTCATCATACGCCCTGTGGTTTAACCTCCCCCGAAATTTCAAACGACTGCGATGGATGGATGAGTTTTCTGTCATCTTCCTCGCCCAAAATCTCAAGACTTCCAACAGCCATCATTCGATCCCGCCTCAATCCTTTACCATCAAGTGCCTGCAAAAAATAAAGTAAAACCAAAAGGACTTGATTAAACAAAAAAAACTAAAGTAAAGAAACAACGCCCACATTTCTGATTTAATAAGGAAAATAAAAACGAGGGAAATCTGATAAATAAATGATTCGGAATAATACAAGGCAAGATCAGATACATAAACGCGCGAGGCGCAAAGAAATGATCCTCCCTATTTCACTATTTTATTGCTTTCCGCCCACAGTGCGGCCAATTTCAAATAAGGCTCGATCAATAATTCATGGCCGAATATCATCAGAAGAGTATCAAGACATGGGCCGCACGGAATCGCAAAAGATTTTGTATTAGAGGCCCTTTTGACCTTTCCCTCTCGTTCCGTCACTCGTTTACAATAGCCTTTGCGCCATTCTGTTTCATCAGAGGTAACGTTACGCCTTTGTAGAGCGACCTTCGCTTTTATTTTCGCTTTCAACAATGCGGCGGCCAATCTCCGTTTCTTTACACATAATCCCTCTTGGAAATCCCATTCTTGCGGGATCTTTCGCTTCTTCTCTTGTGTAACATACAAACAGAAAATAAAGATTTATCGGCGTAGGGGGGTTTTAGAGCAACGCATAGGTTGCATTTAATCCTATACTATTTCAGACGTCCACTTCAATTTCGATCGAGTTCAACTCTTATTTTTTTTTTTTTAAAGGCACGCTTCCTCCTCACCCTGCCTTATTTGCATACACAAACACACGCCCACTGGTGTTACAGAATGTCGGCAAAATAGGACGGAGTTCTGCATTTTAGGCAAATTGAATTTCTTGGTTATTGTACAATTTCCACGCCGTGTGTGTGTACATTATACGATCCAAAAAGAACATCCAAGAAGGGTGAGTTCTGTTGTTTCCCTTTAAAGATGATGAACATGTCGTAAAAATGTTCCAACAAAAATGATCACGAACGACGGTCCGTTATGTTCGCACGTTTCAACGAGCAACAAAAACCGAGAGTGGGGGGTCTACGACGAACGAATTCGAAATCTACGGAGGAGGGGGCCTATACGTATGTATGTCGTGTAGGATTTTTAGGATGTAACAAACCCAAATAAAACAGAAAAAAAGAAAAGGAAAATCAGATTCTGTGGGTTTGTCGCCTGCCGGGCAACGCTTGGGCGCCAGATATCCCAGTGATCATCTCGAGAACAAGACAAGCGCGCGGGCCTGCGTCTAGTATTTTTTATGACAAGAGGCGCAATAGGTCGCATTCCCAGATAAGAAATGGTTCTACAAATGTAATACCATTATGTTTTTCCCCCTTTTTCCTGCATCCTCCATGTTCTGTCCCCAATTCCAAATCCCAGCTACTACAGATAACCCTTTGACAACAACAACAACAGAAAATACACATAGTTGTGAGATTATCATGCACACAACTAAAGTACTTTTTTAAATGCATTATTCAAAATTCTTAGAGATGGGCCAACCTCTACAGAGACATGTAGATAAATTATGACGTTTCTCTCTTGTGTGTCGAGTACCAAAGGCATAGTCCCTCTCTCTTGCGGCCTCTTGTCATGTACTACCATTCTTCTATTCCCCAGTTTTAATGTACTATTCTTCCCAATATTTCTTCTTCCTTTTTTGTGTGTCGTCGTCCAACTGCCCCGACAGCTTCCTCTGACCGGGTGGTACACACATGAACCTCTGAATGATTTCCAATTCGTTTTCGTCAGCGCGATACCATCTTCTTCTTTTTTATTTTCTTCCTTTCTTTTCTTTTCTAAAGGGGGGAATGCTGCTGTGCTGTTAGTGTCTTTTGTGAGTGTAGCGTGTAAGGGAATTGACAAGGACACGGACGCAGCAGCAGCTTTTCAGGTGTTGTGAAGCGTATTAATCGATTGGAAAAATAAAAATGGCTCGATTGCTGTATACAAGCGGTATAAAAAAAGAAAAAGAAGAAGAGAATAATTCGAGATAACAACAACAATAGGAAGCAAGACACTAAAAAAAAAAATCGAATCCTTGGGCGCTTTCAATTCAAAAGACTAAGTCAACCAAGCGACTTATAGGTGGGATGGACTCACATCCCTAGACGGTCAATTTCTATTTAGAGGAGGCCGCTATAGAGTCTCCCGCGCTAAACAAAATATTTAAAAGAAATAAAACAAAATAAAACAAAAAAACAAAAAAAATATTCATTCGGTCGGCACGGTGGCGCTTCGTTGGACCACTCGTATATTATATCGCGTAATCATCTTGAATATCTTATTATTTTTTTTTTTTTTTTGCTTCTGTATGCTTGTCCCGAAAAGAAACCACGCCCTTTGCGTCTTTCCCGTCTTATTATTATTCCTGAACGACACCATCGCAATCTTTTTTCTCTCCCCCCCTTCAAAGAGAAGTAGAACGGTACCCCCATTACAAGTTTCGCGATTTACGAAAAAAAGAAGTGCCACGGGAAATGAAGGAACAGTCTACCCATTCCTGATCACGTACTTGACAAACAGTGCAGTAGCAACCGACGCGTGACAATTAAGCATTACTTTAAGTGTAAGGTGTAAAAAAAAAAGGGGGGGGGGCGAGAAGAAAGAAATAAACAAAATAGAAAAAAAAAGAAAAAGAAAAACAAAAAAAACTACTACGCCGACAGATGTGTAGATTGATGGTCCGATTAGGAAGTCACTAGAGAATAATAAGTTGTTTCTCACTTGGCGGCCCACAGACACATCCGGCCACCCCCATCCCTCGAAAAAAAAAAAAAAAGAATAACAAGTAAGAAAAAGAAGAAGAAGTCTTTTAGACCAATACAACTTCAACAAGACGGAACGTGATAAATGAATGGACCGTGCAACATCCAACACAAGAGAGGGGGAAAGGCAAGAGAAGAGGTGAGTTCCCAAACACAACACACACACACAGCGTAGTATTCATGTGTGTACCGTCTCTTTTTTACCCCTGAAAGAGCCCCACGTCCAGATGGATATATTTGGGAGTCTTGCACTTCAAAAGCTTTCAGTCGTTCACCAGACGCGGGACGGTGCGGACACGCGACTACCTCTCCCCCCTTTGTTATTGTGGTTGTTATTCAAAGTTCTTAAGCCTACATTAAGTGGGCTTATTTCTTCATAGATTTATTCATTTAAAAAAAAAAAAAAAACCGCAGACCGCTGTGTCATCAACCATTTACGCAATTCGCTGTGTCACTGTTTAGCTGTTTGAAAACATTATTTGAAAAAAAAAAAAAAAAACAATAAAAGTGTTGAGACATTGTCATGAGTGATATTATCCAACAAGAGCTCGTGCGGCGAAACGAATGATGGACCCTCCTCCTGCACGGACGTGTCTTTTTGATTATGCATCGTCGACGATGATGGAATCGACACAACCGGACAAACAGGTCGGTGTTTGCATGATGTCTACAATTTTCACACCCAAAACCAAAAAATTTTTGTTTTGGTGTCCCATCGCGTTATGGGTAGCAGTCCTATCGATGTAAACTAATCTCGTTACGCAATTCAATTTTCGATTGCCTTGGAGAAAGAAATCGGTGGTGGTAGCCCACCTTTTTATGATTGGTGGAAAGAGGAGTGTCCGATCGTATTCAAATCAGCCGCCAAAAACAAAAAAAATGTGTTTTTAATCTTTTGGAATTGGGACTTTAAAAAAGCAGAAATAAAGACGGAAGACGATGGCCACTGGCCAAAGACGAGGTCAGATATAAATTTGGAAAATAACGAGCGAGTATTTAAAGAGAAACGGAAACCCTTGATGTTGCGTCATTTTCGGGCGCTAAAGAGAAGATTCGATGCTAACAGACGGGTTCATTTTTCTTTCCTGTTCGATTTTGTGGAATTCATTTTCGAAAAAAAGGGGGAAACAAAAAAAAAGAAATACCGAAATGCCAAACACTTCTTCGTTTCAGAATATTCAATCAACGTCCTCGAGGGTTCTTTTTTCTCTTTTCTTCTATTATTCCATCGCATCTGTTATATTCCCTTTAGTTCTATTCCCGATGCCGTCCCGCTTTCCTTGTAACCTATCGCCTTGTAGTAACTGTTGTTGAAAAAGCCGTTGGGGCTTTTTTTTTTTTGTTCTTTCACGGCCCAAACAAAAAGAGAGAAGAACACCCACAGCAAAATAAGAGGTGCTAGTGAATAGAGCGAGATCCAACAAGGTATTAAACACGCATCAAACAACAACAACAACAACAAAAAAAGAAGTTAAAGAGAAGACGAGGTTATAAACAAACCGAAAATGGATGATCCGTTTTCACGCTTTGATAACAGGTTAGGAACGGATACACTAACCACCAAACCAACCTCTTTTATTTTTCCTTCTCTTCGTTCGAATTATGAGCGACTCGAAATGGGCGTGAAAATGTGCCCGCCACACGGACCACGTCACACCACTCCGTCATCGAAAAAAAAAAAATGGAAGGGAAAAGGAAAAGGGTCTCTATTTCTTATTATTCCATTAGACTTTTATCATCGACGGAGTTTTTCCTTTTTTTTCTTTCTCGTTTCATGCTCAGTCATCAGTATGTGTTTCTTATTTTTGAAGGGTGCGATAGAGAGGCGGAGTAGGTAGCACGGGCCGCACGATGGAATCTCGCACCAACCGGTAGAAACACACGGAATAGGACGATACATAGAAATCAAAGATGTGTACACTCAAACGAATCGTAGACGTTTCCTCTTCTTCTTCTTCTTCTTCGAAAAAACAAAAACAAGAATACATTCAAAATGAGGGGAAAAAGAAAATAAATAAATTACATCGACTGTCCAACGGGCCATCAGCAACGATGCATCACTCGTTCAACGGACGGCCCAGCTATTTTCTCTCTTGTGCGACCCTGCACAGCTCTTAGTTGGCCGTGTCATAAACAAGCGCGTTTCGAATTTCCAGACGAATTTCTCTTTTGCCTTTCCCCAAAAAAGAAAAATATTTTCATTTGCTTCTTCGAAGATACAAATAAACAATCAAGAGCGCTAGTCTTGAGCACCAACATCTAAGGATGGTCAATCAATAATTCGTTTTACAGCAGACATCAACCTCATCGATTCAAAGCTCACGATCAATAGCCAATCAGGGAATACCCTATGTCTTACACGGACAGCATTTCAGCGGACCTTAACTTTGCCAATTTTTTTTTTTGGGGGGGATTTTTTACAAACAAGCCGCCCTGAGATTCCCACGCCAAGTCATGCCCCCCTTTCAAACGCTTGACGAGTATAGATCCTCGGCTATACTATCTAATTTCCCTGCCTTACGGCTCTATTCAAGCGGCACTTGATCAATCATTCGCCCGATGTTGAAAGGCCAATTTCCTATACATGAAAAAAAAGAGGAAGAGAATCGACGTTGGTGATGTACCGCGACGAAGAAGACGACAAGGATGATGAGAGTTGCTGCTATCTGTTTTTGCTTTCCTCTCTTCGTTCCATCTCCCTCTTTTTCTATCCTATACCTCCCCGACAGGCTCCTTTTTTAGAAAATTAGACAAGACCGCCTATGCACAGTATCATACAAAACAAAATAAAAAAAAAAAGCGCCAGATTGAAAAAGCTTTTAAGACTTGTACAACTACTACTAATCGCTCAACGTAAAAATGTTAAAGAAAACAAAAAGCATTAAATAGGCATCCGAAGGATACGGAGGGTTGGGCTCAGAATCGTTTAGTGTGTGTGTGTCGATGACAAAAAAATAAAAAATAAAAATACTTGAAAATTCACAATTTTCACTGAAAAAAATAAAATTCAAATCGTTCGTCAAAAGCCTGGAATTTGACAGATTCAAGTTGTGTAAAAAAAAAAAAAAACGCTTATAAACACACGCCGGGGTAGAGGTTTAACCGTTTCTCACAGAGCGGCTCATTACCATATGCAGACGTACCAATAGACCAAGTACCGTAAGCTCATGTTACGTCGGTAACTCTCTGAAAGGGCCTCGACGTACGCTTTACAAAAACGACAACTCCCATCTCAGACTGATGGGTTATTCCAAAGACTCTCCCCCCTCAACATTCGATGGACAAAAAAAAAAGAAGGAGAATGATTATGTTCTTCTTACCTTTGTAGAAGAAACTGAGCGGTCGCAGAAGAAGCGGCTGGGTTGATCCAGCTAGACGCAGCAGGAGTCCAATGTCCCGTGCCGGTGAATGCTTGACGAAGAATTGTGGCCGATCGTTTCATCTCACTCTCGAAAAGTCTTGCCTTGTTGTCAGCTTCCTCCTCCTCGTTCAGCTGACCTCATCGGTTCATCTCGCCACAGGTGAGCTCACTTTTTTTCTTTTTCTTCCGTCTTGTTAGATTATTGAACGTATCTACTACATACTCGACTTGCGCGGGGGGAGTGCCTGTTAAGAAAAATGAGATTCGTAACTAAAAAGGATTTTTTTTTTTTTTGTTGTGCCAATAAAACAACGTGCCGTTTTAGGGTTGTGGCACATGAGGCAAATGATGATGGATTCAAAATCAAATAAAATTAGCCAAAAAAAAAACATTGGCATGAGTTTCAACAACCCATCGTCCTACGCTGTTGACTATTTTCATTTTTAACGATCAGTCAGCAAATGTTTTTCACGCCTCCGCCTTTCCGACCGGATGTTTCTTTATTGATGAGTGTGGCGTTTTTGCATGGCAGTTTTAAAATTGAAGAACATATTTTATGAATACTTACATTTTACAGGCAAGTCTGCAGACACGGCCTCGACGACGGAATGCCCTCGTCTATTGGGAATGAGCTCCGGATCGATCCAAGATTGGCAAATTGCATCCAGTTCCCAATGGACGGGCGTGGGCGATCTGACGGAGTTTGCAAGCAGTAGCAGTAGCAGCAGCAGCAGCCAGGGAGCAGGCGGTGGAGTTGGCATGTACAACAATCAAGGTGGTTCGTGCCAGCCAAAGTACGCACGGCTCTATCAAAGTGGGAACAAAGCCTGGTGCGCTAAACATCGTTCCGTCGGCGAATGGATCCTGGTTGACTTGGGCGTCATATCACAGGTCTGGCGCAGTTTAAGCTCCGATTTCTTTGTTGTTTCCATTCGATAGGTCTATTAGCGATATCTGTTACGTGAAAATGAGCCGTCAATGAATAAACAGCTCGAAATGAATGCAATCCTATACGACCTACCAGTATCAAGTTTGCATCTGAACGTCTGGAAATAAATGGAAAAACGAATTTCAATGGCAGGTCACGGGACTGATGACGCAGGGACGAGAGGAAGCGGATGAATGGGTTAGCGCCTACAGCATCTCCTATAGCGTTGACGCTTTCAAGTGGAGCTACGTCGTCGATGGCAATGGAAATCGACGTGTTTATCGCGGCAACGTCGACGCTTCCAGCGTCCGATACAACCTGCTCGATCCGCCACTTCAAACACGTTTCGTGCGGCTGCACGTCATCGAGTGGAGAGGTCGGCCCAGTCTCCGGCTGGAAATTGTCGGTTGCCAAGGTCTTTTCAGATTTCTCAACTTGTTCTCTTCCAAGTACCTCATTTAAAATTCAATCCAAATCAACGCAGAATGTAACCAGGTCATTACTGAATCGCCAAACGTCAAATTGACTTCCAGTTCCGTTCCAACAGCGGCCAAAAAGCACAGCTGCCAGCCGGACTCTGCTCACCTATTCAGCCATACGGGATGGTGCGCTAAGAAACAAGACGGTAATTAAAAGCCAAGAATTATCAATCTTCTTTCGAAAAAAATTTAAAAAAAAACTTTCTAATAAAGTAGCATCGATAAAGAAATGAAAAAGACTCTAGGGTGGAGGTGGTGCCCAAAAAGTCAGACGAAAAATTTGTTACAACCCTCCAGTCACTTATTTGATGTGCTGTTGGCGTGCGTCTAATTACAACACGCGTTCAGAAACGCTGGAAAACAAAACAACAATTCCAGCGGGGTTTTTTTCTTTGGTCCATTTTTCTAGAGCCAACCCCTTGTTACAAACCACCACAATCATTCCCTGCTATCAGGTTTATTTTTTTTTTTTTATGGAAGTACCAAAGTCATTGATTTGCCGTTCGGGCCGGCAATATCTTAAATAACAAAAACAAGGGAAAAAGAAGAATCATGACCCGTCCTGTAATTACCACTTTGGAGCAGCTATTAGCTGCCAATCCATCATCAAAGCGTATACTCCACCATCCAATCCCAGTAATAAATAACGTTCGTGGCGTGCCACACGCGGGAATGAATCATCATCTTATGCGTGCACGCCAATGCATCTTTCTTATTTTTCGCTCGCCAATTTGATGATTGTGCCCTTGATATATATACATCTAAAGAGGGAGAGAAAAGAAAAAAAAAGAGTGAGACCCACCTTCATTTTTCATTTCTTTGCTGTTGTCTATGTCATAAATTAGCGGATCAATGGATCCAATACGACTTGGGTCCGCCCAGACAGATTACGGGCGTCGTGACACGCGGCCATGGCGGATGGGAGAGCAAACAACGTCACCACGTTTCCTGGGTCAGCTCCTACACTCTGTCGTACAGCAACGACACACTCCTATGGTTCTCCTATCGCGACGGCAACCACCTCGATCCTAAGGTGAGCACACAGTTTCTATTCCCAATTTCATCCAAATTGAAAAATTTCTTTTCTTTTAACCATCTACGTCTAATAGAATTTATCGCCTCTTTTTCTTCTTACGTTCACGGCTGGGCAGTGATAAAGAGAGGCTAACCATCGGGGGACATTAGTTATCTCTAGTGGCTCCTTTTGCTTTCTGATTCCTTTCATACTCTCCATTTACACGGATAGTATTGGCGACGCTCATTGCTAAAAGCGCATTCAAATGGGACTCTGATGCCTCCTATAAGAGACGAAGAAAAAAAAAAGAAAAACACATAAAGAATAGAATCTGAAAAGATGTCGAGAAAAGATAATACCACTACACCATGGCTGGCTTTCTCGGCGCAGAAAGTAGGAGAGAATAAAGATGAGGATTTGAGCCACAACCAAATATTGAGCACAAGTCATAGCAAACTCTCTTTCTTCGCGTGGTGGTGGCGCTTCGTGCCCAAAGTATTTGCCCGTGTGTCAAAGCCTCTCTTTTGGCATTCAAGTGGGTCGTAACTTCTCAAAGGGCTTTTCGGTTGAGGATGTTGTCGGCCTTTTTTTTTTTTTTCTGCTCTCCAAAAGTCCTAAATGTTAAATTGACGTCTTGAGATATGAGGAAAAAGGATAGAGGTAAAGATATTTCTATGGAAATACGCGTGTCCTTACATTTACTGCCATGAATTCATCTCAGCAGTTGGGTGTCTATTGTGCCGACATCTTTATTTGCAGTCCGTCTTTTACTTCCCTCCAAGTGGACCAGTTTTTCTGCTTGCCCATAAAGCCAGCCTCGCCGTTCCCAAGACAGTGTTGACCTTTCCGTTTAGTCGCATAGGTCCCGCTCTCAAATGGTTTCTTTCCACTCGGAGGCAACCTAATCCTATATTATTTGCTTAACATTTGTCTCTCCATTTTTCGGCTATTTGCTGTGACAAACAAAATGATCCGATTTTCTCTTTTGTCTCGCGAGATCAATAAACACACCATTAGAATAGAAAAAAAGAAAAAGGGAACAAAATGGAAACGTGATCTAATCTCTAATAGAAGCTCTTAGTTGTAACACTAGATTTACTCTTGTTCAGATCTTTGGTGGCAACATGGATGCTGAAACAGAAAGACGGCACTACCTCAATCATCCTTTCAGTGCCCGATACGTCCGTCTTCATCCAATGACCTGGCGGCATGGCATCGGCTTACGCGCCGCCCTGCTGGGTTGCCCTCACAAAGCAGGCGGTGACTGCGGCCCGGGATTCTTCCACGTCAACGCAGTCTCCGGATGTAGTACGTTCCTATTTATATATAAATATAAAGAGAAAAAAAATACTTTCCCTTTTTTTTTTTGTGTGTTCTTCATTCCATTGCGTCTTCTCTTTTGTTAACTCTAACGACAGCCAACACATACGGTTTGATCGATGACGTACAAAAAGCTTTTTTTTTCTTTTTCCTTTTCCCAACCATTTCCAATGTTGCCTGCTTGATCGCTTGCAATCCGCTTGATATGGATCTCTTTCCATGTATCTAATGCCATCACTGTGTTTTGTTGCGCTTGCAGTGGAAAACTTGGCCTATCACCACAATACGTGGCTCAATGACAAGCGCCATCTGTGGAAAGATTGGAAATACGGACGGGCTTCGCTGGCAGTGGACGGCGATTCAGACGCAACCCTACATCGTTGCGCCATTCTCGACAATTACTTTGTGGAAAATCCTGTTTGGATGGTCGATCTTGGCAAGAAACACAACATCAACGGTGTTGTTATTGCTACTTGGCAGGGTAAAGGTCAAGGTAATCAACAATAACGAGTCTTAAAAATAAATCAATCAAATGAAATAGAATCCCATTTGTCAACAGACAAGACGGCCACTTACCGTGACTACCAGACCAATTTAGAGAAACTTACTGTGTACGTGTCCAACAAACCTCGTTTGGAGACTGCCGATCTGCTCGCCGAAGGGTCTTGTGGTCAGGTCAATCGCAATAATGACAGCCTTTTCCAGCCACGCATCCATATCCAGTGCCAAGATGATCTTCGAGGTCGCTATCTCTACATCCGAGCTTCGGCCGTGGCCACCCGCAAATCTCGCCTCTTTTTCTCTGTTCTATGCGAAGTTATGGTCTACTAAATCACAACAACAATAATAATAACAAAAAAAAAAAAAACTCTCAAAACGCTTTGTTATCCTTCTTTTTGCTGCTGCGCCCTCTCGTTCTATCTTGACTATATTCAAAATTATCAGCTATTTCTGTTTTCTTTTTTCCCGATGAACAAATAAGGCTTCCGGGTTTTTCTTCGGCGTTCCATTGGTGTGTAAATATACCTCACCCCAAAGAAAGAAAGAAAAAAACATCAGACATTCGTTAAATAAGGAAAAGGGTTTTTTTTTTTTCAAACAACGTGCGCTTCATGTTATTTCGTAGAAATCTTCTCTGATTAATTCCCATTATCCATGTTCTACGTATAGCGGAATGTGTGTAAATACATCGTTGATGACGTTGAATTTCTTTGCTGTTTATATATTTTTTTTTTTTTTTTTAGTTTTAATTTTCAACCACAAATTTGTCGGAAATTCTAAAACAAAATAAAAAAAAAAGAATAATAAAAAAAAAAATTATGTAGTGAAAACCCACCATAAATTGTAACCGGTTTCACTACAAATATTATGTGCCCATTTGGTGTTGCAGGAGCATAACAGCTTCACTCAGATTGGTTAGCGTGTTGTAACCGCTTTCGACTGCGAGATTGAACGCTTTTTGAATCAAGACATCCCCGTTTTCTAACAGAAAAGAAATTAAAAAACGGTTAAGACATAACTACATTAACGATTTTTAATGAAATACAAATACCTTGACAAAGTAGTAGGAAATCGGGTAAGCGTTCTAGGGCTGTTGTGACGACAGCGGCATTTCGATTATCCAGACAGTCCAGATAATCCGGTAATAAATCAGTGGACGCATTCGGACTTTCTTTCAGGTAGCGTAAGATGAGCATGTACGTCATGTTGCGGACTGTTTGGTTGGACGACGACATGAGTGGGCGCAAATCTGCAACAGCTCCTTCTAGCGGAGCGCAAACCACTCGACCGCAGACGTTCTCCAGATCTTGAAGCACAGCAACCACCTCTATAGAATGTGGGGGAGAAAAAAGAAATGGGACAGCAAAAGAAAACAAAACAAGGTCGTTAAAGTGAAGTGCAAGTCAAATTGCCGTCACGTGATTTATGTACAACCTTCGTAATTATCAGATTGACGTAATCTGGCCAGAATGGGACCTAGTCGGATGCTGGGGCGGGTTGGGACTATTGCCGGCTGGCGGTCCTCCTCGTTATCAGTGGGTCGAGGTCGCGATAACGCCGACAAGAGATCCTTTATAGCCGTCATCTCCGGATGGGTCACCTACACACGACACACACAGAAAACGAGACGCCATCAGTACAATGATTTAGGGCGACGATAAAAGTAATAACCGAGTAGACGGTTAACAACCTGGAGATCATGCAATAAAGGCACATGCTGTTGCAGGCAGTGCGATGCGGCGAAAGGGGCTGTCGCCACAAAATCCAGTAAAAACTGTAGGAATTTCTGAAGTAATGGGCCAATCGACTCTTTCACTGCGCGCTGGTTGCCAAATAGGCACCAGAATGAGTTCAACATGTCCTCAAGGGCTTCACGATGATCTGGGGTAAACAGGTTAGCGCTCAGTTGCTGAGCTATTCCAAGAACGCACGAAAATACATTCAGATAATTCCGCGAACGCAAAACAAACACGTCCAGGTGAGAACGTCCTCGAAGTGCTGCCGCTAGGCAAGAGAACTGTCTCAATAGTAAAAGTGGATGAGTGGCTGCCATTTTGCGGAGTGCTGACTCGTAGTCGGCCATCTTTCTGGCACCGTCTTTGCCAGGTTGTGGGGACGTAACGGAAGAAATTAGCGTCAAGGCCATGGAATCGATCGCGCAAGGAACGGCCGTCAATAAGGTTTTGCTTCCGTCAAATTCGGCAAAAGATGTTTTGGGTAGTCGTGTAATAATATGAGGAGCTCGAACGTAAAGCTGGAGCAATAATTGCTGGGCAGCTATCTGCCGCTCACTCTTCACGGCACTGCACGCCAGATTTGCCACATCACGGGCCAACAACACTTCCACTTTTGAGGAACCACCGCAACAGGAGAGGAGCAATTGACTCCGTTCTTGAAGCAAGTGCTGAGCATGTTTCTTGTTCTCATTGCAGCTCTGCCCAGCAAATTCACTCATGATATATTCAGCTAATCGAAACAACTGGAAAACAAGAACAGATACCGGACGTTAAAAATGTAAAACCAACATGGACAAAAGTACTCCGACCGACCTGTTGATGACTTAGGTTAAGCAGCTCTTCTGGCTGTTGATGTTTCGGCACGTGCTTATCTCTACCCTGCCAGAGTTTGGGTACTTTGATCAGAGCCGATAGAAAATCCAGGACAACCTTTGGTTCAAAAGTGTCGCCATCGCGGGTGCTAAGCAGTTTATGAATGCATTTGCGTAGTGTAGCCCAACTGGCCTGGTGTACTAGCATTGCAAGACCGTACGGGCGGCAGGATGGCGGATGCAAAGTTTTGCCGAACAATAAACGCGTCTAAATATTGAAAAGTATGCACGACCTCAGGGATAGATAATATGATTTTAAAAAATAATAATAATACTTCGAGATCAGGCTGGGCTGTAATAATTTCAGGATCTAACAATTCCATCCAATCGACTAAAAGGCCTGCAGACTTCTCCTTGGAACCATTTTGGCTCAAATTACTGACGATGCTTTTAACTAGCGAACGAGTGTCGTTTGTCTCCAACGCACGAGCGGCCAGTTGTTGTAAATGACGCTCCAAGCGTTTTGAGGACAGATCCAGCGTGTTGAGATCAGCAGGTGTTGATTCGGACCGTAACAATCCACGGGTCTTGACAAACTGAAGGGCAATACTTTTTAACGAAGAATGTCCGTCGGGACTAACTGGAGCTATTTTTTGGCAAATATTCGTGACAGTCGGCAGCAGGCATCCATTTCTCATTAAAGATCCAGTTGATGAAGTAGCAGCTGAGGTCAAAAGCCGAAGCAAGCCACAAGAAAAAGCGGGTTGACGCTCTAGCGCTGCCAACAAAAGTTCAAAATCATTCCGCGATCCACTAGCAGACACCAGCAGATTATCCAAAGCGACGGCACAAGCCTCTGTTGAAGGCCGGCTGGAGGCACGCGTTTCAAAAGTTAACGCATTGCTTAACATTCGATAGGCTTTGTTTTTCTCCAGTTGGCTGAGTCTAATAACTGTTTTGATGTCAAATAGCTGACGCAGAACTGCGGACGCATGATCCACAGTTATAACTGAACCAGTCGATGTTGAATTCATATTGGATGAAACGGACGAAATATCCAATGGAGGCCGCAATGAGAGGTTAAACGCTTTGCTATCCACAATTGGACGAGATTCCGGATCTACTAACTGCATAATGTCAGCAAAATGCAATCCACCTCGTGCTCCCCTCGCCCATTGAATCTACAATAGAATTTTGCTTTAATATCCTGAAAATAAACTTTAACGCTTTAAAACACCCATTTTTACCTGCAGTAGTTGTTGAATATAAACTTTGTCCATGTCAACCTCTACAAAAGCAAAAGGATTCTCGTGTACCATCCTATCAAGAGTTTGCAGAAGTTTTGACATGGATGATACAGGTATGCCAAAGGACTGAATGAAGAGAATCAGCTGGGCCGGCTCCAGATCTTTTAAAGCCGTTTCTACCAGAACATCAACCGGGGATCGAATCATACGAAGTTTAAGCCAGTCGGGGTAAAGGAATGCTTCTTCAGTAGTTTCAACTAAGTAGGCCTGAGGTTGTACACCGCTGGCAGGAAACCAAATTTCTAACAGTCGTTCGAAACAGGTCGAATGTTGTTCAAGTTGAGGGGCTCCATAGGTCAACAGGATAATCATGGCGTGGACGACCAGAATGTGAAGTGAAGCGGCCTCGCCAGTTTGCCATTGTATTAGAACTTGATCTTGATTCTCCGACCAAGTGTACGCTCCTTTGTTTGGTTCTCGAGCCTAATATAACAAATTAAATTTCTTATTTACATGAATCGAATGAGGATTTATCCTGAAATAGGTCATTACTTTAAGGAGGTAGTGCCAAAAAAGTTGTAACAAACATTCCAACGTTTTTGTAGCTTGTTGTGTTTTATTTGACGGTGAAGGTAAAAGAGCAGCAATTAAACTGCTACGCTCTACAATTACTTGCGCCAAATCCTGTGATTACCAAACAAAAGCAATTAAGTATCACAATCCTAAGGCAATGAAAAAAAAATAATAATAAAATAAACTGCATAATTATCTACCAAGCTAAGATCTGCTTGATCCTGAATTGGTTCCTCCAATGCGCAGGTAGATAAGAATCTCAAGTACGCCGCTACGGCTTGGGGTTGCGTTTCAACCAGGAAGGCAGCACGTAGGGCGGCAATCACTGCAGGACGTACGGCCTGAAAGTGGGGTATGGTAGGCAAATGATGAACGAGCCACGCGAATTGAGATTCGCCTCCCGCCCCGTCTGAAGAACAAACCCCATCGCTCATGCTGATATCATCTTCTTTAACAGCCAAGACTACACTCAGCGCCTAATACAATCAACTTATAATTACTAAACTTAAGATAGGCACGATAAGAAACGCTTACGGTAAGAGCTTGATGACGCGAAAGAGCTTTCTGAGCACTCAAGCGTCTCATTAAGTAGTCTAGTACTTCACGGCAGGCTTCGGGTAGTTGGTCCGGATCAGTTAACAATAACCTGAGATGCTGCACCAACTGTTGATGTTTATGCCGACGTTCTTTGCGTTTGCCCAGCTGTTGCTTGCTATCATCTACAACATCGTTAGCTGGTAGATCTTCAGCTGCTTCATGTAGCAAGAATTCGCAAAGGCATTGAACAGGTAGAACGTTCCACGCGCCTTCGTTGGATTCGACCAATTCTGCCAACCAAGGCTTTGATTGCGCAGCTCCTTGCCTTTCAAGTGGACAAGTTGTTTAAAGAATATTAGAATGGAGCAACCTACGGAAAAACAGTATTATACCTGTGAAGGATTTCAAGCAAAAAGTCCGGTTGGCGACTACGACAAAGAAGATGACCCAGTCGCAGAGTAGTGTTTAGAGTTCGAAGTTGTTCAATGACCGCCGGAGGTGGGCGACGAGTGGGACCTCGTGGATCGAGTGACGTCAACTAAATTAGACATAAGAATGAGAAAATCTAGTAACGAATAATGGATGTAGAGCAATGGTATAATTACTTGGCTGAGCAGTAACGAATTATTCTCGGTAATAACTGTTTTAGTTGAGGCGGCTGCCAAGTGTGTTTCAAATTCCAAGATGGTTTGCTTCTCGATCGCTGCCATTTGCAGCTCTGTCTGGTCCGTAGAGCCAGAAGAGGTAGTAAAATCGTTTGTAATACACATTTCCATTAACGCACGAAGCGTAGGAAACGAGTTCCAGGCCTCGGATCCAAGGCTGCCAGGATTATGTGCAATCAGCATCAAAAGCATCAGCCAAGCCTTCCAATAAAGAGTACTAATTGCCAAATTTGGCGGAGCGTAGCCTACCATAGAACAAAAGATTCATTAGGTTACCTATTAATGGAACGATATTACATGTTTCTATACCCGGTGGCAAGGCAATATTTTCCGGATAGTGATAGGCAGTAAGTCGAAGAACCATGTCAAAAATGTCTTGATTATTAGCCTCAAGCATCAAGAAACCTTGATTATGAACAGCTGCACAGCGTCTTAGTAACTGGTCTGCCAGTTCCAATGTATCCGGAGCGGTCAACGGATGATCTTTTGACAATCCGATCAATAAAATTTGTAGTAGTGTTTCCTGAAATAAAGATTTCAGTTATCGCGTGAAGTTGAAGGAAGTCGACGGTCAATTAATTGTACCTCCATAACGGGAATTTCAGAGGCCAGCCGTATCATAATAGCTCGATCCGATTCAGGTGGCCAACCATCTTTATTGTAATAGTGCTCTGCAGTTTCCATGAACAACACCTAGAACCAGATTTCTTTTTTATCACTCGAAACGGTGCAAGATCTGTAAGGCATTACCTTTCGAAGGCAGTGAATATAGTCGGCGCGATTAGGTTCAAATATTGATGGAATGGCCACGTGCAACCAGCTGATTGATTCTCTTTGTACGGCAGATGCTTGCACATGAAACTGTCGGAAGAGTTCCATCTCTCTCAAATCCCCACGAGCAACCAACGATGCAGATTCACGTACACTTGGGCTGATAGCCAGGAAAATGCACAACGTGGTCAAATCCGCCAACGAATTTAATAGCCGATCCTGGTTTTAAAGATTACCAAGTTAATTTTGGCTCTATTTTCCCTGTAAAGAAAGAGATATTTTACCTTGAACTCGAATTCTCTGATTGCAGCTTTGCGCCTGTCTTGCATACATCCATGAAGAAGAGCTGCACAGAATGTTACCAAAGGTAAGTCGTGGCGGAGAGCGCGCACAACTTCACGCAACAGTGCTCTGTAACCATACGCAAGTAAAATTTAGAACTCGATTAACCTTTCCGTTTTACCTATGCAAGCACTAACCTGAGAGCCCGTAGATAATCATCACGATTAAGTAGCAATTCCATAAACACGTCCGCTAAAATGGTAGCAGCACGATCAGGCCAAGGCTGAACTAATACTGCTAGTACTGCCATATTATTGGGTCCTCGCGAAGGTGAAAGTTCATTGAAGATCAGCAATCGTACAATCAGAGGAAGCTGATCGGCCTGCTGCTCAACCAGTTCTTTGAAACAAGTTAAATACGACTGAAGCAGCGGTTTACTCTGCAATTCAAAATGGATCATTATCCTTATTAAAATCCTTTTAGGAAATACAACCAATGAACAACCTTCAATCTCAAACGAAGAAGAGCATTCAGAACATCCGTATCTGTTTGAACTTCAGTGCTGCAATTTAGGCAGACTGACAGCAAAAGATCAGTGGCTGGTCTCACAAGTTTTTGATTAGAGAGCCACATTTCTAATCGCTGGGCAGCTTGCGCTCGCACTGCTGGTAAACCAGAAGTTGACGCCATGAATTTCAGGAAGTTTCTCGTAGTTAGATCAGACGCCGGCTGCTGTCGTCTGAAATAAAAGTGCCAAATACCACCTTTTTCAAAAAAAAAAACACGCAAACTATTTACCTGCTTAAATGTTGGTTCACTATTTCCATGACAAGCGCTTCTGCCATGTCTTTAAGATGGTTAAAACGTGGAATAACTCGCACCTGAGATAAGCATATGATAAAAACAGGAATACATGTTTGAATACATTTGTGGCTACCTGCTGTTGATCTAGCTGAGTTGTACCTCGTAGCAGTCCACCTTGACTGTTATCTGAATCAACGCTGGCTTCATCTTCAAGACCGAGGACTCCGAGCGAATTGATACTAGGGGAATTAGCTGCGCCAGAAGACCCAAGACCACTGGCAGTACTACTATCTTGTTGAAGAATGTTCCTAGAAGGAACTTTGGTATTGAATGCCGTCAGGATATTCTCAACAAATCCCTGACATTCTTCACGATCGACCCAGATGCGTTCTCCAACTGAATCTTCCACAAAAACTTTCAAGAAAGATTCCGGCCATTCTGCTGATTCTTCTAACCCAGACAGCAGCAAATTGCAAGCCAGGGATGCAGCCGCGGCAGTTGTTCGTCCTTTGAAGGGACCAATGCTAGCCGTAACATCCCGCTTCAACAAGACCAGCAGAGCTTCAACGATCAATTCCGTGTTGAAGTAGTGTGATCGCCATTTAGCCAAATAGACGAGGGCTAATGCTAGAATAGGCTCCACTTTGTTTCGTTGATTCAAACTAAAAGTTTTCAATTGCTTAACAGATCCACAAAGGATTGCTTCTATTCTTTCTTCATCTTCATTACTTTCAGCTTCTCCAATCACATTCAACAAATCAGATGCATCAACCTGCAATTTGAAAATTGGGGAAATTGCATGATGCCAAAACGGTAAATAGTAAAAGTGTACCTCAATAGCAGCATCTTCCCATGGCTCTAATCTATTTCCACTAGAACTTGGACTGGGTGGATCAACTATTTTTAAAGGCCTTCCTAAAGCAGTGAATGTTCCTGCATTGGTAATTCCAGGTTTCAACTTCTTGGCTGGAATCTGGGATGAGCTTGACAATGGAGTTGGGGCTGCTTCACGCTTTTTATCTGAGGGACCTAAATAGTAGCATTTATGAGAAACTGAGATTTCAGTCAAAGGTTAAGCTGACTTCATGCAACTAAACAATGCTATAATTATAAAGTTGTGTTTATAATAGGTGAACTTAGTAAAACTGGATATCAAATATACAAATGATTAAAAAACAAAGAAAAGAAGCAAATACATATGACCCATATTTAAGATGGATCATCTTAATTTATGAATAACCCATGGGTTTGCTTTCATTTTACCCAATGAAGGAAGAGGAGTCTGTATTGGTTTGGAGGGCCCTCCTGAAGTGGAAGATGCCGATTTTTTTGCATCAACTGTCTCAGCTCTACTTTGCTTTGGCCCAAGAGCAATAAAATCTCCGGAAAAGCCAAGAGGTTTTGATTTCGTGTTCTTCGGCGGCAAATTCTTACCCCGTTCCATTCTTACGACTTATCGGCGGGAAACACCTCATCGAAATGATATGTTTCGCTCATTCCGCTGTGTCTATGTGGTAATTTTTATGTTTTTTGGGCTAAACCGACGTTGCCATTTTGATGTAACATGTCGTTTGAGGCATGTTTTCGTCTGCAAGAAATTGGCGTAAATCTAGGCGTCAAGCTTGTTGTGAAAACAACTTTTTTTTTTTTTTAGAAAAATGGAAGACGAAGACGAGGTTGATGTTCTGGGGGATTTCTGCTTAAATCTTGAGTAAGTAATAGCTTTAATCTTTTATAGCTTTCTTCTAAATTTGTCCTTAATTATAGAACGGATTTGAACCAATATGATGCCGGGGAATTTCCAGCGCAGAATTCTGAATTGCTGGGTGACTATATGCAACATCCTTGGCTTCTCGAAAATTCACAAGTGCGTATAATGTGAAAATATGAAATTTTTGTTTTGGATACATTACACATCCACTTTATCTCTCTATAGGTTTGGAATATGCCTATGATGGATCATACCAATGAAGACAAGAATAAAACCCTTAATTGGGAGAATATGCTTCATGAGGAGAAAAAACACTTTTCAAGCAGCAATACAGTGGTAAATGCTCCATCAACGACAACCTCTGCTATAGTTGCATCCAAAGTAAGTCCTATCTGGACTAAAGACGACATAGCATCTCTTCGCAAAGGCATTGTAAGTTAACTGCAGACATCCTACTGAGCAAATGTTATCATAAGATAGGTGTACATGCTGTGATGTATGCTTACCACACAAATTTATTTAAGGGGCTACACAATCAAAATTGGAGCAAAGTTGCCAGAGCTGTTGGAACCAAGACTACTCTACAAGTGAAGAGTTACATCAAATCACATCCAGAACTTATTACAAGTTCATCTGTTCATATCTCCAATACTCCTTCACCTCCCCAGTTCATCAATGAAGTTGAAGTTGCAAATGAAGAATCAGTTTTTCATTTTTCAATGGGAGATATTGTCTATGAAGCAGAAGTTCCAGCTGTTTCCACAGAAGAAGTAATTGCTAGTGTCGTAGCCACAAAGTGGGATTGTCCTCCAACAAAAAACAGCAAAAAGATTATTCGTTCAAAACCCAAATCTCCTCCGAAAGAAATAAGGTATGGGAAAAATAAAAAACAGGACGTATAGTCTTTCAACTTCTAACGTTGTATATATTTAATTTCTTCTTTCTAGGAAGGTAAAAAATCCGCTTTTAATCAAGAAAACGCCGGGAAGACCCAGAAAAATTTCAAAAGAATTATCCGTGCCTCCGGCAACAAACTGTAATTTAATCATAGACGATGCCACGTTCATAAAGAAACCGGTTCCCATTCTCCAAGGAGAAATCATCCGGTTACAAAGAACAAGTGAACTTTTAGACTCCGACAGTGATTCAGAAGTCGATATTGATTGTAGCGACGATGAAGAGGAACGTCAACTCGCAGCCAAACCTCAAACAATAACAAATAACAACCTAAAATCCCAGTCATCTTCTGACGATACGTGCAGTCTCATTAAAATTGAAAGTGAAGAGGTTGAAGTGCCAGACGAAGTACTTCAACCTCCAGAACCACCTGCAAAGTGCGCGCAAGAAGACAAAAGTGAATGTGAGTCTTCCGAGACCGATTCAAAGAATCAAGATATTGGACCAACAGACGCCGAACCTCCGCAGCCTGTCTTCACGTTTCCAACCCCTCTACAAGAGCTAATAGTTGACTTCTCCGTTATTACCGACGAGGAAAAGACAATTCACTGGGACTTTTTCGAAGGTCGTCCAAGTAAAACGCCGGAGAGGTATATGAAGATTCGTAACAGCATCATTCAAGAATGGCGCCGAGTAAAACCCCGCTACCTTACAAAAACGTCTGTTCGCCCTTCTCTTAAAAATTGTGGGGATGTTAACTGCATCAGCCGAGTTCACGCGTACTTGGAGCTAATAGGAGCAATCAACTTCGGATGCGGTAATTTTCCCGGTTAAAATTTTTAAAAGTACGCGCCTATCATTTTTTGTTTTCATTGCAAACAGATCAAGTGCAGTACAACCGTCCATTGCCCCCAGTGCCCTGTCATCGAGAAAGAATAGCGAACAGTGGTGCCTACTTGGTGAACAACCTTCCTCTCATTACTGGTCTACCAGCTAGAGTCCGGAAAAAGAGACCCAATCATGAAAGTGGAGACGAGAATGGAGGGTACACGATTAGCCACGACGGCTCTCAAAATGGCTGCGTATCGAGCTCCGGATCTACAAGTCCACCAAAATCAAAATCGAAGAAAAGACCGAAGCCACAGGTTGAGGAACAGTCTCCCTTCCAATTAGTTCCATGTATCAGCTTTGGTGGCGAGAAAACGGTATGAAATTGTTTTGTTTTTTAAAAACTATATTGGGCTGGATCCGATCATTTTGCATTTATCCCGTTAAAGGCGCCCTTTAGTGTTCGACTTTCTGTGGAAGCTCTTATAGTCATTGACCTCCATTCACATACATGCACAACGGAAATTATTGGCTTACTTGGAGGTCACATCGTCACAGGATCAGGAAATTCTCCGGCAACGTTATCAATTGAAGCTGCCCAGCCGTGTCGAAGTCAAGCGACAAACCATCAGTGTGAAATGTGTCCTAGTAAGTTTATTTTCAATCACACATTGGGGTTCTCACTGTTTAACTTGCGTCTCTGTAGTTTCACAAACAGAAGGTAGTGAGGAGCTGCGATCCCGTGGTCTGGAAATTGTAGGCTGGTATCACTCACATCCGACATTCCCTGCTCTTCCCTCTTTGCGCGATTTAAATACTCAGGTGACTCTGAACTCATAAACACATTTTTGGTAATGGTTGCTGATTTTAGTTTCCCTATACTCCTATCCTGCCTTTAGAACGAATTCCAGCAATGGTTTTCACGACAAGATGCTCCGTTTGTCGGATTGATTGTTAACCCTTTCTCCTCTTCTGGTATTCAAACATCAATGTCTCTTAAATCAACAATTCGGTAAGTCGCTTCGGCTTCTTGGCAAATATTTAAAGATTGATTGCATTTCTTATTCCTGCCCTAGGTGCATCACTGTTCACGACGACTTACCATATAAACACGAGCTGCCAATTGCCTGTGGAGCAAATGAACTAGACAAAGTTCGAAAGACGCTTGACGTCTTGGAGTCCAATCTAGACTCGTGCTCTACTTTGGTCCCGCTGAACCTCAAGTATCCTTACCTTCCAACACGTTCAGAAGAAGGGGTGATGAATTATGCCAAAAAAGTAAGTTTGTTTAGCTTAACACAATGCTATGAATTTAAAAAAAAAAACAACTGCAAAAAAACGCATTTCTCTAGGCTTTGTCTAGCATTCGAACCCACCTAGAAAAAGTAGTGTCCGCAACGATAATGGATGAGATAGCTGAACTTGCTGAAGGATTTCTCAATCGATTAATATCCCGTCATGCAAGTCGTGTAATCGTTGCCCCTGTTTTAACGAGCCCCATGCCATGCAGCAACTCCATTTAAACTATACATCAGGACAGTTTCATCTGGTTCCAATTGAATCAAACTTCGACCTCCCTTTTAAACAAAAATATGCTCACCTCGACTGTATATAGAGCTGCAAATTGAAATCGGGTGAATTCTTGTTATTTTCTATATTTTTTCCCCCTATTTCGGTCTGCTCTGAATTTTAATAAATCAAGTACACTGTTTCGCAGTGCCGATTCTTGTGGACTACTTTAAGTTTAATAAAGTTTTACATTCCATAATGGCGATTTGAAAGGTTTAAGCTGTATAGTCTTGTGTTTGTTGCTTTGTCGGCATTACCACCGCAAAATCGCTCAATTAGGCCTTAAAATGAATAGACAGAGCGTATAATGGATTCTGTAAACTCTTATATCAATTTGCGTTTTTCTATAGCTTTGTAGACACGACTATTTATGTGCATGGATAATATGCCTCGAAATATTGATAGACATTTACTAAGAGGAAGGCAATGATGGAGCCAATTGCCGATCCCACTTGTGTGAATACTCCAAACCAAAACAAGTTTTGATCTCCTTTCCCTTCTTCCATCCGGAAGATGGAAGCAATACTGACTTTGACGTATGTAAGGAGACCGACGCAGAGGATCCAGGAGGTAATCTGTGAATTAGAAAGAAGGAAAGTTACTAATTATAACACAGGAGAGGATGTTGCCAAAGATTGCGTACCATAAGTGTTTCTCCCGAAGGATATCCGATCAGCGGAGGTACTGGACTTAGCGCCGCAAGCGCAATTATGTAAGCCGAGACCGAAGTGCCCAAAAATGCAAACATGGCTATCAGACAGACATTGGTAATAGGTAGAAAGTATGCAATAAGGCAAGATAGTGGGTTCGCCATCGCCGACAAAGTAACGGCAAAATGATAGGCCGTGTTTCCATAGGGTAGACATGAGTAGCTTTGGATGCTGGGTAGAGCTCCATTACTGAGGGCGCATACCCAAGCTTGCAACGTCAACAAATAGATAAAGACAGATTTGGGTATGTCCGTATTGACCCTTTGTTGTTCTTCGCTTACCGTGTCCAATTCTACATGGTAATTTATCTTGGTGGATTTACCATTGAACGTGGGGTCAACTAATTCGGATGACGCAACGAAAGTCTGATTATCAATAGCTACAGGTATCCGGGTAGCTACCGACTCATACCGCTCCCGTCGTGCTACAGAACAATGGTTAAGTCCGATGAAAGATGCTGCGCAGCAGACCATGAGTCCCATTAGGATGAAAAAGAAAGCTGAAACCGAAAAATTTGGCTCAGGATAGAAAGCCTCCACTTGCCATGATTCCGATCCATTGATAATAGCTGATGTATTCCGGCACGATGGATTGCCACCGACACCCTGTATCAGAGCGAAAATGCTAGGAAGGAAGCCGCTAAGTCCTTCGCCGATCAAGTAAGACGTCAGGTAAGCTTGGCGAAATCGGGCCATGAAGGGCATAAAAAGAACAGAGCTGGAGCAATCGACTAGTGATAAGAAAAACAGCAAGGTAAGTAGTCCTGTGCTGTGTTCTTCGCCGTTGACGTAGCTAGTGGCATCCCAGAAGAACGCGATCAGCAGCGAGGAAAGGATTCCAACTACCATGAGCACATAAATACTTGGTTTTTCGTGCACGATATGAGGTACAAGTAGGTGCATGACGGAATAGAATATCGGACCTATTGGTCGACATTTAGAAACGTGAAAAAAAAGAGTTATACATTTGACCAAAAGGGTAAACTTGAATGAATTCAGACCAATATTTGCTATCTGGATGACGATAGACATGTAAGATGGAAGACTCCATCCTTCGGGTAGAGCTTGGACAAGAAGAGGTAACTCAACCCAGAGACCGTTGATGGATATCCAGGCGCCGATTCCAAACATGACCGAGAGCATGTCGACGAGCGGCACTCGTCTTCTGCTTGATGATGAATCCATGTTTGTTTGGCCAACTTGCCAATTCCAACAAGAGATTTTGTTCAGCGACCTAAACGATCTAGAACACCGAGCCCAACTGAGAGTGAAAATACTTCCAACTTTTAGAACTATGGCATTCGTCCAAAGGTCGTGAGATTATTAAGCAGGGAGGATAAAGAAACGCCCTTAGTTGTTTGTGTTTTGTTCTTTACTAGAGAAAGGGGAGATCTTAATCGAGTGATGCCCTGTAAGAATATTGTGTTCGGTACTCATCGTTTTACGGAGTTTCTTCGTTACTTACTCTTATAGCTATACTGATTGAGGCCGTTAAAGTTCTGGCTTTCCCACCTTCGGGAATTGATACGTGTCATATAGCGACTTAAGCAGGTCGGCAAAACGGAAATATCGAATAACTGATAACGTTCGAAGGGTTTGACTGAAGGAAAGAAAGAGAAAAAATTGGTCTAAATAAGTAATTTGCCTTATTAACAATAAAACCTAGATAACTTAGTTATACAAAATCTCAGGAATTATCAAGATATACAACTCATGGAAGAAGACAAATTTCATTTGTTTAACGTCGTACACGTGAGGTAACAACACGTGACTGGTCGATTAAGTCACAGCTTTGATCGGTTGAAATGAACAGGTGATATGCGTGCCGACTTGCCTCGTCATTATTATTCATTTTCTGATAAGTGAGAAATTCTTTATCGTCTACAGGACAATGGCCACGATCGTCGTAACAATATGAATAACCATGTTCCCACATGATATTTGCTTGGAAATGTGCCAAACAAACCACCCACTACAGTCTACAAGAGATACAAGTGTGGGTATAAAACACTCACCTTAAACCAATGTCGATGTCCTACATTATGCTCGGGTTGATTTGCCAACACGTAATGCCAGCTTTTATGCTCAGCTAAAATTCAGAAAACTATTTAGGTTCAGTTAACTGCTCACTACTGTTGATGTAACGCGATGAATTCACAATATGCAAGCAGACGACTTTTCATGTAGAGAATTTAGAGCGCTCTTAGCGGAGCGAATGTTTTCAACATTTTTAACACGGAAAGAATTTCATAAAAGCAATTACCTATCCTCATTATTGTAATTCTATGATGAAAGAAATATAACAAGTCCAAATACTAAAAGAATAATAATACCTTTAGATCAAAGGTGTGAAAAGGTAATCTTCTTGAGAAAAAAAAAAAATGGGGACTAGAAGATGGGTGAAACAACCGAGTTTATTTCGTAAAAAAATCCTATTTCCTTTGTTTTATGGGTCCTTTCATTTGTTTTCCAAGAACCTTTTTCTTTAGATTTCCAACCTTCTTCTTCACGATACCTGTTTTAGCGACCCCGTTGGCCTTCTCATGTTTCGCATCACTTCCCTTTTTAATTTTTGGGTTTGAATTTTTGTTATTAGAATCATTTGCTTTGCTTCCCTTTTTCCTCTTCATTCTTCTGCTCTTTGCGGACGTGTCGTCATCAGAATCGTTGCTGTTCTTCTCTTCAGCAGGTTCTTCTTCTTCAATTTCCTCGGCTGTTGACGGGATGTTATTTGATATCTTCTTTAGTTTTGCTACGAAAAAACCGTCCATATTATGGGTGTGGGGGTAGAATCTCCTGCATAACTTTACGGATGGGTGGAACCTGAAATAAAAGACGGGAAAAATAATTACTCCTTTCCAGACGTTATGCTTAAAAATAAACTTACACTAATTTCTGGAATCGGGGAAAGCCTTCCCGTCCAAATTCGAGCCCAGTGTCTACAACCTTGACGTGTCGCTTTTTCAATGCGTAATCTACTACCCATTCGTTTTCTTGGACAAGAACGGAGCAAGTTGAATATACAATGTATCCACCTTCGTCGGCACAATCTATAGCGGCAAGGATAAGTTCTTTTTGAAGATGAGAGCAGCGGTTGATGTCTTTGCTGTCTTTAGATGTTTTTGCAGAAGGATCTTTAGAAATGACACCTGTTCCACTACAGGGAGCGTCCAGCAATACACGATTGTATCCCCTACTCATCTACAACACAATCTCTAAAGTAAGATATGAAATATGCCGAAAATGTTAAGTAGCAAACCTTGGGCAGAACTTTTCCGTCGTAGGTCATCACGACAGCGTTTGTAACTCCAAGACGGTGGAGGTTACCAACGACAGCCTTGGCTCGGTCAGGATTCGCATCGTTTGCAAAGAGCATACCCGTATTTTTCATAAGGGCAGCAATGTGTGAAGTTTTTCCACCAGGTGCTGCGCTCATATCAAGTACTTTGTCGCCTTCTTGGGGCGCCAAAGCCATGACAGGCAAAAAACTGGAAGCTCCCTAGATAAGTTTAATTTTTTTCTTAATTTTAAAGGTAGAAAACCAAGAACTAGAAAGTTGCACTTACCTGTAGAATGTAGTGACCAGCTAGATACTCGGGGGTGGCACCGACTGGTACCTGCGAGTTATAGATCACAAGCCCAACCTTCGACCACTTACCTATTGGGTCGAGATTCACTCCTCTGTTAATGAGAGCTTGCGCCAAATCCCGTCTTCTCGTTTTTAAAGTGTTGGTACGAATTGTCATAGGTCTAGGAGTTTCATTGGCTTCAAGGAAATCGATTAATTCACCAAGTGGGAAAGTTTCCATGAAGGCTCCCATTAGAAAATCATTGTAGCTATAATAAGAACAGAGATCTCTACGTAGTTGATCAAGATATTCGACTCTGTCACGACCCTCTTCGCGTTTGATAGTGAAATCACTCAAGACTCCTACAACTTCTTTAATTCTTGATTTCAAAATTGTCAGGTCTGGCGGCAATAGCAATTCTTTCTCTATTTCTTCCCCACTTGGAAGGGTGTACTTTTCTGATTGCTGAATATTCATCAGCAATTCTTTTTCTCCTAGCTCATCTTCTTGTTTCTTTTTCAATTTGAGCTGCTTTGATTTCTTTTCAATAGGTAACTCTTCCTCATCATCATCGGAACTGTCTCCAGAGCTTCCCTTAAAGTTGTCATCTAAAGGTTCATCATCTTCGCTTTGTCCTCCCATGCTATCTGAATCTCCATCATCGAAGAGTTGTTTTCTTTCACCATCGTCATCTGACATGCCTTCACTGTCAAGAGACTCATTGGGAACAGCTTTATTTTTCTTGGCAGGTTTTTTACGGGTAGCTGTTCCAGCTTTCACAGCACTGCGTTTGGCCGCACGTTTCTGTGACCGCCTACCCAAAGTTTCTCTTGGTTCTTTCGCTAGGTATCAAGATACAAACATTTATTATAAATCTAAATTATGGGAATAGAATCTGTTTTTCTACCTTCTTTTAAATGGTCTGGTAGAGTTGGGGGCTTCTGTTTTTTCGCTTTCCTACCCGGACCACTGGGAGTCTTCTCAACAAAATTACCTTTGCGACCCATTTTATTTAAATTTAGATTTCAAATGTCAACCGGAAAAAATCACTCAAAATAGGTTTAAACAATATAGGCAGTCACTAAAGAACACGTGTGGACAAACCACCATTGAAAGCAACAATGCCAATTGTCAAATACATTTTGATAATCTTCTTCGTAAAATTTGTTCTTCTAAAATATAAAAAGTGACTTGTAATATTATAATATTTTGGCAATAATTACTTTATGTTCCCGATTTCAATATTTAAAATCGACTCGAAAAATTGAAATCAGCGACAACACCGAACAAGCAAGCTACCAAGGCTTCGAAGTGTCAAATCAGATGCCTTGGTCGTCTGTTAGAAATATTGTTTATCGTTCTCGGTGTACTGTTTTCAGAACAGTAAATTAATACCGTGATGTCTCGGCCGCTGATTCCTGGTCAGCAAAAACTTGCTGAAAAATTGCTTATACTAAATGACAGGGGTCTCGGGATGCTGACGCGGATATATAACATTAAAAAGGTAATTGCCGATTACGATGAATAGGGTGTTGCCCATCCTCTTTCTCTGCTACATCATACACACGTTAATTGTTTGTATTCATTAACCATATGTTCATATTGGCAGGCATGTGGTGATGCAAACTCAAAACCTGCATTTTTGTCAGACAAAACATTAGAATCTTCCATCAAACTTGTCATCAAGAAATTCCCAAACATTGATGTTAAAGGAGTATGTTCAAACTTACACATTTATCAACAATGATATAACTAGAGTTTACTACCATCTTAGCTTCAAGCTTTGCTGCCACATCGAAGTGAAGTGATGAAATCGCTTTCATTATACTACAACACTTTTGTAGATCTTTTGGATTTCAAAGATAAAGTTGGAGAACTGCTTACAACCATGGATGCATGCCAAGTTCACCTGGATATTGTAAGACAAGATTTGAATTTCGAAAAAGCTACCACCTAGAGATAATTCTCATGATTTCTTGTAGGCTTTGAATTTTGACCTTACCAAAGCTTATTTGGATCTTGTCTCAACTTATACTTCTTTGATGATACTACTTTCTCGTGTTGAAGATAGAAAAGCAGTACTGGGACTTTACAATGCTGCACATGAATTGACTCATAACCACAGGTAGAGAATCTAAAACTATTAAAAGCCAAATGGCTGAAAGAACTTCCACGTTTTTTTAGTGATGTGAGCTTCCCACGACTCGGTCAGATGATAATGGATTACGATCCACCATTGAAAAAACTAAGCGAAGAATTTATACCTCATTCTAAGTTGCTGGTTTCAGCTCTTCTTTCCCTTCAGACTGTTTATCTTAGGAGAAATCTAACTGCTGATAAATGGAGGTATCACTCAAGCATTCCATTATAGTATTCAAAGTGGTATTGAAAACACTGAATTATATTCTAGGTCTGCCCAAATGCTTAGTTTAACTTCAAACCAGAATCAAATGTTGAATCCGGCACAAACAGATACAATGCCCTGTGAATACCTATCACTCGACTCATTCGAACGGTGGATCATCTGTAATTACCTACTATTACTCTCCCGCTTTCGCATGACTTCCTATTCCCTTATATTCATACTTATTTCTTCTTTTGGTTAGATGGTTTTACTCTTTGTCATCAGTTTCTGGCGCAACCGGTAGCCGTCAGTTTGTGGATGAACGCGTTGCAATCTGGTTGGGTTCTACCCCTATTTCGCGATGAAGTTATTTGTTTTCACTCTTACATTCAAGCTTTCTTCGATGGCATCAAAGGCTATGGAAAACGTGTGACTGAAGTGAAGGAATGCTTCAATTTGGCAGTGCTAAACGCGTAAGATTCCTGATGATTCCGACCAAAAAAAAATGCAAAGTCGTATCTGGTCATATTGATTTGTGCAAACGATTGCCTTATTTATTTATTTATAGAGGAAAGATTCACATGGATCGGCGTATGTTCCTACGCACAGCTCTTCGGGAATTAGAGCTTATTCTTACCGATCAGCCTGGTCTGCTTGGGCCCAAAGTAAGTAGTCAAACATGGCGAAGAGCTACTGTAGGTACTATACTACATTACATGAACTTTTAGGCTTTGTTCGTCTTTATGGGACTCAGCTTTGCGCGTGACGAGGTAAATTGGTTACTGCGCCACCACGACAATCCTCCGCCAAGAAGTAATAAGGGTAAAACCGCCGAAGATTTGGTGGATCGTCATTTACCCGAGTTGCTTTTTTACATGGAAGAAATACGGGCTTTAGTTCGCAAATACAGGTGTTACAATTTAAAATAAAATATTATTTTACGAGTGTTACCCTAATCGCAAATCTTTGAAATTTAGTCAAGTGTTACAACGTTATTACGTCCAGTATTTATCGGGTTATGACGGCGTTTCTCTAAATCAACTATTGCAACCATTGCAAACGCTTTCTGAGGAAGAGAGTATCATTTTATCATCACTATGTAACACCATCGGTTCACTGAGCATTAAACAAGGTAACATCTTTGAAATATTTCATGGAATCGTGATTCGCATTATAATACCATATTTAGTGGAGGACAATGAACTGTTCGATTTTCGTGGCCTCCGCCTGGATTGGTGTCGCCTGCAAGCATATACCTCAGTTGCTAAATCCCAGTTAGTCTTAAGCGACCACCGGGATCTAGCAACGTTGCTTAACACAATAGCATTCCACACCAAAATGGTTGACGCGCTTGATGATATGCTGACAGATACCTCCGATCTTTCTATATTTTGGTTAGTGTAATGATAGTGCCTTACAAAAACAATACTGGGACTAATGGAATGTTTTCATTGATTTTTCTTGGTAGTTTCTATAACAAATTGTTTGAAGACCACTTCCACATGTGCTTGGAGTTCCCAGCACAAAACCGCTACATAATTGTATTTCCCCTGATTTGCGGTCATTTTCAAAATTGTACGCATGAATTGTGTCCGGAAGAGGTGAGACTTACTTCAGATTTTTATCCGTTTTGATAAAGACATTTCCATTTTTAAAACTTGAATTATACAGAGGCATCATATCCGGGAGCGAAGCCTGTCTGTAGTCAACGTCTATCTTGAAGAAATGGCGAAAGAGGCAAAAAATATAATCACTACCATTTGCGACGAACAGTGCAACCTAAGCGACAGGGTAAGAATAGGGTTACCATGAAAGCGACACTCATCTAATTTACTTTGTGTATAGCTTCTACCGAAACACTGCGCCCCTCTAATAGCCCAAGTAGTCAATAAGAAGAAGCGTGAAAAGTTCAGGAAACCTGAAACAGATAAACCGGGCATGGAGAGTTACCGAAAAACGCGAGAAGATCTCACCACGTACGTTTTTCTCTTACGTTTGTTGTGGAATTTATGTTTACTCATTCATCTGATATGCAGAATGGATAAATTGCACATGGCATTGACGGAGCTCTGCTACGCTATTAATTACTGCCCAACCATCACCGTATGGGATTATGCGTTTGCTCCCAGGGAGTACCTCTACCAGCATCTGGAATCCCGATTTGCTCGCGCCGTCGTAGGGATGGTTATGTACAATCCTGAAACGGGCGATATCGCTAAACCCACAGAGCTCTTGGCTAGCGTAAAGGCTTATATGAACGTCCTTCAAACAGTGGAAAACTATGGTATGAATCATATTACGATTAAAGAGTATTACCCTCGATTAATGTTTTATCTACTAGTTCACATCGATGTGACCCGAGTTTTCAACAGCGTCTTGCTTCAGCAGACCCAATCTGTGGATAGTAATGGCGAAAAAACTATCGCATCCCTATATGTTACTTGGTGAGTTGACTACTTGATGCAATGACAAAAAGCAAACAAATTTAATACCTGAATTTGTTGATAGGTATTCTGAAGTGTTGCTGCGTCGAGTAAGTGCAGGGCACATATGCTTTTCGCCTCTTCAACAGGCTTTTGTCAGTCTTACAGCTGAGGGCGCGATGCCTTTTAATGCTGAAGAGTTTTCCGACGTCAACGAATTACGGGCTCTTGCTGAGCTGATTGGTCCGTATGGAATGAAATTGCTGAATGAGACACTTATGTGGCATACAGCGAGTCAAGTGCAAGAGCTTAAAGTGAGGGATTGTTTGCAACTGTGTTGCGTATTCATTATCTAACATTCGTTCTCTTTCAAAATAGAAACTCGTGCTGATGAACAAAGATGTTCTATTGGCTCTCCGTACAAATTTCGACAGGCCAGAACACATGAAAGAATGGGCAAAGCGTCTACAACGTAAGTGTAGCAAAAAATGCATTAAACAGTTGCGCTTTTGTTTATTCTTCAATTTTGTTTGATCAGAGGTTGACAATCTTCTGCAGCGCATGACCATCGTCGGAGTGATTCTGTGTTTTCGCCAACTTGGACAGGAAGCACTGAATGATGTATTGAATCAACGCGTTCCTTTCTTATTGTCATCTATTATAGATTTCAAAGAACATTTCCCCGCAGACGAAGGTGATGCAACGGTAAGTTATCAGTTACATCAATTTCATAAAAGGTTTCAGCGTATCATTGTCACTTGTTCTTGCCAGGTGGTGAATGAAATGGCTTCCGCAGCCGGATTGAGTTGCGTAGTCGACCCAGTCTTAGTAACAGCCCTTAAAGTACAACGAACTGGTAATATAGCTAATCTTGTGAATTAACTAGGTTTCCTAATTCTATCGGATGTTTCCATTTGTCAAACAGAAACAAACGAAGACGAACATTTAGTGGCATGCTTATTGCTTGTATTTATCGCAGTGGCTTTGCCACGCCTGGCAAGATCAGAATCTTCAATGTATCGGTATGGTTTGACTGTTTTATTCTAAAAATTTCCATCGTTAACCGCATTTCCTTTTTAGAGCTTACTTGGAAGGCCACGCGAACAACGCTCACTGTCTTGCCGCAGCGGTCAACACGGTTTTGTGCGCTTTATTCGCTTTGTCGGGTAGAAGGGACACAGAAGAAAGATTGAAAGAATTCTTAGCTGTAAGTGAAATTAATCTCACTGTTGACAGCCATCTTCATTAACTATAACTATGTTACACAGTTGGCTTCGTCAAGTCTCCTGCGCCTGGGACAGGAAATTGATAAAGAAGCAATCAAGAACCGGGAATCAATCTATTTACTGTTAGATTTGGTAAGCGGGATTTTGCGCCCAACATAGATGCATTGCAAGTTAAGCCAATTATTTCCTTCTATGTGTTTTTTAAGATCGTGCAAGATTCTCCTTATTTGACGATGGATCTCTTGGAATCGTGTTTTCCATATGCCCTGCTGCGTAAGGCCAATCAAGCGGTCTTCCGCTCAGATAATGTCACTTCCTAAAATTACCTTTTACCGGTACGGTAACAAAAAAATCCGACAAAGCAGAAATCAGATGGGTAGTACTCCGCATTTTATCTTCAAATATTTACACGAATCAGCTTACTAAATTCAGTATTCTTTTTTTTTCTTACTCCGTTATCATCTCATTATCAGAATGTATGCCTTGACGACCAATAAATTCATATAGAGCTGTAAGGTGGATTGTCAGCTGCCTACCCCACCTTGTTGGAGGCGGTAGATTATCGATCTACGTTGATTCGGATAATACGCGGACGGTTTCTAAAACAATTTTTATCGGCCTTCGGGATGTCTCTCCGTTGTTTCAGCGCAATACTGACGGTAAACTGTTGCACGGCAGTGCCGACCATGTTCGCGAGGGCTTCTGCAGTCCAAAAAGAAAGCGAGTCGATTATTAAAGTGCTCATTAGAAACGCCCTACCGACAATTACCTAAAAAGTACTCTTAACCGATGATTATTTATTCGCAGTAATATCAACATAGAAGAAGCAACAGTTTTTCTTTTATTGCCGGTAACCATGACGATTATGCTATTTGAAAAATAAGATCGGCTCAGTGAAGACGATGGCGGCTGCAATTAAAGAGCGCTTCTTCCTCTGTGCTCTGTGGCCCTTAAATAATTTTCTAATAGCAACAGGCGTTCTGGTAAATCAAAACAATTCACCATGGAAACGTCGTTTATCTCTTTTTTGGAGTTTTTTTGTGTTGGGTTTGACGATTCAAAGCAACATTTATATATGGATCACAGACTTCAAGTCTTTCAACATCCTCTTTTCCGATCAGGATATAAGTATAGATCAGTTGATTCGCGATGTACTCATGATTGACGCGATTCGGCTAATCTATCTTGTCTTCGATGCAGTTATTCACATCAGTTTAGTCTTTAGTATCTGGCCGTCAGTGAATTTGTATCTGGAAACTCTCGAATCAGTCGATTTCAATTTGGGTAGCCCAAAGCTGTCACACCTGAAACGATACTCACTCGTTGGTCTAGCGAACATGCTTTTCGAGGTAAGATTGTCTTCTTTTCTATTTTCTATACACCATAATTCACCTGTTAGTTTGTTTCACTCAATTTGCAACAAGGTTTTTTTTTTCTCGACGTTTCGACTCTATCGGATGTTATCCAACTCAGCAATTATATGGCCCCTCGCAATTCAGAGTTACATCAAACTATTTGCCAATCATTGGTTTAGCGTTGTACCTGTTTGGATCTACTACATATGCGGCCAACTCCATGTTTTCTACGTCCAGAAAATGGTTGTTAGGTTAAATTTACTTAACGAACTGTCAAGAAACACTACAACTGTGCATCGAATTGTTTCTCCACGTTCATTTACCATCCTGCGATCTCTGACACAACTGTACTCGGCCGCTGAATTGCTCCATCATCGTTTCAGTACAATGTTGATGATAAATTCTTGCTCGACGCTAATCAGCATGTTCTCTGCTTCTTACTATTTGATCGAGTCTTTTCGTCAAGGAGATATGATTATGCTTTGCCGGGACAGCAGTGACATGATAACATCCTTTATTCGATTCTGGCTCATGTGTCATACCGCTGATCGGATACGAGAGGCTGTAAGTACGTTCTGAGTATAGCTGTTAAGCCTTATGTTTTTGGTTAAGAAAAATTGATATTGAAACAGGCTGCGGAATGCATCCCAATCCTGCGAGAGTTAAGAGACCACACCGCTGGAAAGGCGGATGTTATGGCTTCTACCGACAGGGTTAAAGTACAAACTCCATCACATTATTTCGCAGTTGTTTCTCATGTAACAGTATTCATGGTTCGATGTTATGCTTCCAGGTTACGTCATTCATCATTGAAATATCACAGTTGAACAAGAATGGAGATCGACAGAGTTTGTACGGGTCACTACCTTTATCGAAGAGACTTATTATTCCGGTACTGACTTTAGAATCTCGAACAACGCACTTTTTAAATTAACGAATTGAAATGTCTTAGACGATGGAGATTATTTTCACGTACCTGATCATCATCTACCAATTCAAAGATGCTGCCCACTGATCACATGCGTACTTAAGGTTCCCAGTATATCACTGAAACAACTATCAAGTCGTCATTGCTTGAGATTTGAAATTGTTGTTTCAATATATTGCACGTTTGAAGTGGCTTGTTAAAGTGAACCAATTATCGAACATAAATGTGTCATGCGAAATCAGAAAGTGAAGATTATGCAACCAAATAGAGTAAAACGAAAATGTGTGATCGTGGTGGGGATCTAGAATCCCTCTCGAAGAGAGTCAGCTGCAGCACCAATCAAGAAAGAAATTGCAGAAAGGTGTTGTTTGATTTGACGCCAAGTGCCGGGCTGTTCGGCTTCCGTTTGGTTGCCAACAGTTTTGAACAGATCCACCAGGCCAGCAAAAGTATCACTGGAGTATTTATCCACAGAACTAGGAGCGAACACGATGTGACTGAAATTAAAGCAAAATGCTGATTTAGCTTGAAAATTGGAGTTCGTAAACTTCCTATAAACGTATACTTGAATTCAGGACGCCCGGGAAGGCCATGAGGATCGACGAATCCTCTTTCAAGCTGCATCAACTGGTCATTGATTTTACGAACGGCTAAAGGACTGGGTAAAGCTATTTCATTACTCTCAAGATCGTTATGAACATGTTAACTTGATTTCAATTACTTGGTAATGTCCAAACGTGGTATTATGTTATCGGTGAAATACTCGGTAGCGTTCCGGAAATGAGCAACTGCTTTTCTAAAATGTTCTGGAAAGAGAAGGCCAGTTATACGACAGATTTTAGAAAATTACTTTAGTTAAAGGGCAGACCAAAAGTTGCTCCGTTCGTGACTGCCACGTCCTTGTACCGTGACTCAATTTTAGCGATATCTTGTTCCAGGAAACTGGCGTAACTCGGTACGTCAAACGGAAGAATAACTGATTCACTGAGACTCAAAGTCAATTCAGCCATCTGTTACAATAGAAATTTGTAAGTCAAAATTGTGTTTTGAACAAAACGAGCCAACAAACCAGTCGAGCAACAGCAAGGTGATATTTGAATCCGGGATCCATTAAGTTAGCCACCGTATGATAAGTCTCGTAAAGAGTGTGGTAAAGAGGGTAAGATCCTGCTTTCTGTTCCACGAGAAAATAAATTCGATTGACACTTAACTATTTGATATGTATCAAGTTAAACTATACCTCTTGATAATCGTAGTAAACGTCGATCGATGGGACGCCGAGAACATGACTGAAGACGGTGTAATCACTACCACTTCCTAAATTACCAATGCTGCAATCGTTCGTCCATAAAAATTAAGTATCATGTTGTAGCTTTGATGTAGACTTTCAACGTTACTCTTACCGGGGTTGGGTAGGATTTCTCGGATCCGGATTGGCCGCCAACCAAGTGTCAAAAACTGTTTTGCGTCCGGCTTCCACCTCTACTGGATTAGGATTAGGTACCATTTTGGCCGCTTCTCTGATTACTGAGTACAGCGAAGGTACTGTTTGACTCTTTAGAGTATAATTACCTTTTGAAAATGAAAAGTAAAAGCATTAACGCTTTTATAGATAACGTTAACTTTGAGTTGTGGATACCTTCCATGGCAGAGTCGACGTTGATGTAGGCCACTGCACGTTGTATCAGGACCTTGGCATGTTCTTCAGCCCATTCGTATGAGCCAATCATTCCGTACTCTTCAGCTCCCCAGCCGCAAAACATCAACGTTCGCCTTGGACGCCAATCTGAGTTTTTGTGTGGGTAAATTGAAATGTTGGCCATATACTTTTAAGGCATTGCTTGACTTACTTGATTCTTCTTTGATGTGACCAAATGTGCGGGCCATCTCTACCAAAACTGATGTCCCGCTAGCCGGATCAATTCCTCCAAGTGTCCACGCATCCATGTGGTTTCCAATCAACACATACCTGTCTGTTATTTCAACACGTTATACAGGTAATACCTAATTCTATCATCCCAAACTAAAGAATTTATCTTACCTGGCTCTTCTCTTCCATAAAGGATCCCAATTGTGTTATAGGCTGTTGCAAGCTTTTGGGTCATTCTCACCTGTGGCACACCTGGAGATAATTAAGAGCTACTACAAAGTGTCTGATCCCTTTCCATTACCTGTAAACGGACGGTCCATTTCCGTTGAGTGGATTTTGAACCCATAAAGTACGTTGTATTCAGACCACCCTGCCAGTCTTCCGGAGCAGGATTGTCTATTGACATCGACCTGTACAAAAAAAAAGGAGAATAATAGATACAAATTCTTTGGAAAGTAAGGTATGTTAACGCCCACCTCAACAGAATTTCTGCCTCGTCGTATCCGATGGGTTGTACAGGTATTTTTGGTAATGGGGCTTCGGTTTCCGGTAGCCTATATGCACCCTCTAATAACCCCCAAACAAAGGTTATTCTTATTGTTGCCATCAAAATGTGTTGGTCATTTTATACCTAAGGCTGGATACAACGGCGTTAAAGGATCTCCATAGCCTAACAAAACTGATCCGCTTTGGACAGCCATTCCTGGTAGGCGGGTTGTGTTTGGATATACAGAACTGCGACCTTCCGGTGCAAAATCTTTCGGGTCGGAGAAGAGAATCACTCCGAGAGCTCCACCGTCTTCGGCAGATTTAACCTTCAACAGTCTATCGATAAATTTCCATAATTTTTTAGAATGGAGTGAAAAGGAGTGTTACAATGTTTCCACGAAAAATGGCCCCATAACGAGCGATGACAATTCGACCTCGGATGTCAATGCCGATGAATTTGAGATACTCAAAGTCCTGTTTTCTGCCATAATTGGCGTACACTAAATCTCCCTAGTTGGGGAAGTTAAAAAATTAAAATAAATAACGGCTTGTTCTATCGAAAGGAAACAAAAACATTTACCTCAACGGTTCCGTTGGCTGAATACGCATTGAAATTTGGTTGAACCAAAGGTGAGAACTCTTCACTAGAAAAAAGTGGAGTCTGACGTCCTGAAGTGGTGAAGTTAACCTTGCCGTCGGAATCAAGAAGTGATACCTGATTTGGGTTGTTCTTATCTGGATAGGATAGAAGCACCTTGTAAGGAACCAGATGGGCTTCATCTAAACCTCCCTTTATGAAACGATCGTGCACCCATCTAGCAACTTCTAAATCTTGCGGAGTTCCAGCTAAATTCGGTACGCTGCTTAAATACCTGTGAAATTCATTTGTCATTAATGGGAATGAAGTTGTTTGTTATTGATTTTAGCATTACTTGAGATATTCACCGATATTTGATGCACTTATCTCTTCCATCACCACTGCAGACATTTTCGCCTTTTCTGGCGATTCAGCATCTTTGTTGTTATTGATACCATATCGGCCGATGAGAATCCCTTTGATTGGTAAAAAGAGGGAGTGACATAAGTTTTAACTGTGTGTGCTTTTATTAGAATAATTTTATACCTATGATTAGAAAAATAACAGATGCAGCGCAAATCAAAATCCAATTGGGTTTTTGCGCCATCGCTACGACAGCGTTCCACACCCTTCCGTTCTGGTTTACCTTACAACAGATAATAAGGTTGCTTGAAAAAAAGAACAGGTTATTTAATAGCTTAAAATATTACAATGAAAGCAGGGGAAATACGGGTAGAAAGTCGGTTCTGATCGCGTGATCCCTATGCGGCAGCACGCAATTCTTTGGACAGCAACCGCCGAGGATATGACGAACAGACTATACCATTGGTTACCTGTAGGTCAACACGACAGATCGTATGTATGACTAACAGTGATGGCTGTTTCTATGAACAAGAACGAACTTGCTTGAAGGTCTTTTCCGTTAAATAATCAGTGTTCTTTTTTTTTTTCTTTTTTTAAAAATCTATTGCGCAACAAATTACCCCAAAGGTTGTTAAAATTTCCCGATAGATGACGTACTAAAAGCAGATGGCGCCATTTTCTACGTACGGAGGCCGTTGTTTGTGAAACTCCAAACTCGAGGGTAGTTGAACATTCTGTAAATATTTTGTCCAAAATAAAATGACCGCGCCTTTAAGTAAATTGGAATACCTTAAGAAGTACATGTCTTCTTCAAAAAAAGAAGAAAATAAAGTGAAGAAAAAGAAATTGAAGCCCTTATTGAAAGCAAAAGGGTAACTATAGTTCATGTTTACAGAATTGTTTTTCCACATTCAGTTTTATTGGGGCAGTAGATTGTACATGTTCTTTTTTTATTTTTTATTTACAGAGGCATCAAAATTGTTGATGAAGAAATTGATTTGAAAAAGATAGCTGCAGGATATGAGAAAGATGAAGATCAATTAGACACACAAGAAGATGCACCTTTGGTTGCCGGTGTTGTTGATGACAGGTCAGTAGAGATGAGAACGAAGCAAGATTTTGTGGAAAATTCAAAATGGAAACGACTTGGAATTGATGAAAATGATGGAGAGAAACCAATATCCAAACTAAATACAGGACAAGATGTTGATTCAAACCGTAGTTTTAAACCCAGAAAAGACTCTGTCGTCATAAAAAGACCTGTTGTGGTGAAAAAAGAAAGGCATGATTCAGATTCTGATCCAAGCCCACCTAGAAGAAAGCGCCATGATTCAAATTCCGATACAAGCCCTCCAAGGCGAAGCAGAAAAAATTCCACAGAGCGGAAACGGAATAATTCTGACTCGGACCAGAGCCCGCCAAGAAGGAGCAAAGCTTCTGATTCTGACCAGAGTCCACCAAGAAAACACCTCAATCCTGATAACGATCTCAGTCCACCTCGCCGGAAGGAAAATATCGATTCCAGTCCCCAAAGACGCATTAAACGTGATCCGGATGGAGACCTCAGCCCTGTGCGTCCTAATTCATCAGCACCCCGCGGTGGAGTTTCGGAGAAACTTACAAAAACCTTAGATGGAAAGATGGCTGGCCTTCAAACAGGTAGAGCATTACGAGAAGAGACAGAAGAATTGCGCAAAAGAGAAGAGGAAGCTTTCCGCAAAATGGACAAATCGCTCACTGGCCAGAACGCCACGACTGCCATACGTGCTGCTAAGCTGCGTCAAATCGAAGCAAAGCAACAGGTTGATAAAGAAAAAGCCGAGAAGATTGCTAAGCTTCAAGAAGCCTATCAAAAATGGAACAAGGGTCTTAAGCAGGGAGAGGCGCAGTCAACACAAGTGGCCGAAGCTATGCATGAAATGTCCAAACCATTGGCTCGCTTTGCTGGGGACGAAGATTTGGAAAGGTTGCTACGCGAACAAGACCGTGAAGGCGATCCCATGGCTGCTTACATGGCTAAGAAAAAGGTCAAGAGCAGTGGGGACGGCAAGGGGAAAGCCGCTAGACCTGTCTACAAAGGTCCCGCTGCTGCTCCCAATCGCTTTGGTATTTTGCCTGGTTACAGGTGGGATGGGGTTGACCGGTCCACAGGCTACGAGAAGATGTATTTCGAAAAGCAAAACAGCGCTGTAGCCCTCCAGGAAGAGGCATACAAATGGAGCGTATCCGACATGTGATTTCGATGATGCTTCATCTGACTGAATAAAGCAAAACTTTTTATATTTTTAGTCAAAGCCTCTCTTTATCTTGGCATTTGCCTTCTATTGTTTCCCGTCTGACGGACTCATCCATCACAACTTTGAATTGCATCCTTTTAAACAACGGGAGCTTTGCTCAATTCCATATGAATGGCGTCAACACTTCACATTTCTCTTATAAAATGATACTCGACTACAAGCAGTCCGTGAAAGTTGCCTAACCCATGTAGAGGTGCGGCCGAGCATGAATCTCACTTGGTAAATCGAAAATCCCAATCCGGAAGATGACACCCATACTGGCCTTGACTGCTTTAAAATAATTTTTTTGAATAAGAGAAAAACAACAAACAAAAAGAAAAAGCGTTGAGTCGATTATGTTAAGTCCATTGAGTGCGGTATGGCCAGATGGCGCCTTAACTCGCTGACTGTGTCGAAAGAGAAGGGAGGAAGGTCACGGCACGAAGTGGGCCGTTTTCAGGTGTGCCCTGTCGGTCGGTGTGTGTGTGTGTGTTTGGGCTTTCTCTCTCTCTCTCTCTACTCTTTTTCCTCCTGTTTAGTCTCCTCCTTTATGCTCAGTTTATCCAAACCTTCTCTTTTTGCCGTCTCATTCTCTCTCACTGCAGCTAAAAGCTGGCCATTGGCTCGCACGACGAGACGAGAAAACACATCTCTTGTCGTTCTTTTGAAAGTACCTACGCAGCCGCTCTTCTTCGGGCTTCAGTCTTGGTCGTAGCCACCTGGTAACACGGCTGCTGCTAGTGCTCTGCCTTGTACCTCATTGCTGTTTCCAAAGTTTTAGTTTTTGTTCTGTTGTGAATTGAAAAGAGAAACTGATCAGTTCCAGCCAGAGGATTCAGCAAGTTTTAGATTTCAACGCTTAAACCGACTCATTTGTTTGCAAGCGTGAAAAATGTTACGGATAATCGGCCTTGTTTCCCTCATTTGCCTCAGATTTCACGGGAGTCTGGCATCCAACTCTGAGGTAAGCACCAACTAAAAAAAAAAATTTTGAAAACATTTTTGTTGTTGTTGCTTAAAATGGTGAGGCTCGTTAATGTCAACACGAAGCCTCACCGGTAGATCCTATGAGGAATGTCTGTTTTCAAAAGTTTGGCCTCAAAACTAGTAAATGTATAATCCCCTCAACGACCGGGTCATCACGTTAGCAATCTTTACTGCCTCACGCATTTTATGCTATCTGTACAGTCAAATTCTTTTTGTATGAAAATGAAATAGGCTTGTTTTGTGTACTTGTTGATAACGTATTTTCCTATTTTGTACTTGTAGGAAAATGCGCTGGATCTTAGCTTAGGCGAAGGTATGTTACCTGCAAAAAAAAAATGTTCTGTCAGAACTTTTAAAGTTGTTAAGAAATTTATAAATGTGGTATGAATGACTAATAGACGAATGCAGTATGATGGTATGCCGCGCTGGAAGAGAGTGTAAGGTGGGTGCGGATGGCGAAGCTGCCTGTGCTTGCCTTGCATCCTGTCCTGACCATTTCGTCCCCGTGTGTGGTAGCAACAATCAATCGTACGATAATTTTTGCTTGATGCATCGAGATGCCTGCCTCACTGGAGTCCACATCAGCTTGAAGAAGAAAGGATATTGTTCCAACAAATCTATCAAGAAGAAGTCCAGCAAAAAGGATAACATTAAAGAAGAAAATCATTTCGAACCAGGTGAGTCAAACATCCCATATTCGGTAAGAACACACGTTAAAGTTGTTTTTGTGGAATCAAGTGGTCTGTTTCCAATGGGAGCGGGATGCCCTCCGTCGTCAAATCATCAACTACTTCCGGCATCACACTGCCGATCAGAGCTGGTACCGGCCAGATCTGAAGAGTTATGAGAAACAGTTTGCCCGTTTCTTCATGTGCGACACAACTAAAGACAACTTTGTCGACGCCAACGAGCTGGCTGCTTGCGTAACCGAAGTTCCCTTTGCCCTTCGAACCACTACCGCCACCAACGAACTTGTAAAGTAAATTGGAAGCATTTCGGGTTCTCGTTGCTACATTTTACTCAAACGATTAATCACAAAATGTCTTGTTTTAAAGAGTATTGTGTGTGGACGCCATCATTGATTCAGCGGATACAAACTCAGATTGGCGAATGGATTTCGAGGAATACAAAACTCTGATGGATTCCAGTTTCCAGCCTAAAGAAAAGCGTAAGTTATGAAAAAGTGAGAGCGCTGTATCATTAATCTTTGCTAAAATACCTTTTGATTTCCAGTGTGTTCTTTGGAAGGGAAAAAATACGAGGATGGCTCTCAAACAAAGGTCGACTGTAACGATTGGTAAGCCTATTTATTTCTTAAATTTTTAATGAATGCGTGAAGTGGAAATGTCATCGTACCGTGATTGGAATCGATTAGTGTCTGCGCCTGTGGTAGCTGGGTGTGCTCTTCCAAAAAATGTGACGAAGAGCTGAATGAAATCGATGACGTAGATGAAGATGAAGATTTGGAAGATGAGTTGGATGAAGATGAGGACAAGAGCGAAGACCTAACAAGCACCAAGGACGAGGTTAAAATTCTTAAAATCGAAGAGGACATCGATCTGAAGATTGACGATCCGGACGAGGATCAACCACCTAAAATTAATTCAGATGATGACGACGATATGGATGACGAAGACGATGAAGAAGATGACGACGAGGACTACGATGATGAAATTGATGTGAAGCCAATCAAGAAATCTAAAAACAAGAAGAAGAAATCTACGTAATTCGTTGCGTCTTTTAACAACTATTTAGCTTTATTCCACAGTTAGCTTCTGCTTTTAGTGACGTCGCTGCGTTCCAGTTTGGGGAGCTAAACCCTGCTGTCCTATTTACTGTTTAGTTTTCCCTTAATCTAATCAAAGCTCGAATTGTTAGTGCATTTTATCGCGTTATTCTGACGAGCTAATTTTCTTTTATGTTTATTTCCACAACGAGCTAAAATAACAACCTGGGTTAAATTCCACTTGACGCTTTCGCCCCTACGGCGCTGTACAATACATTCCCCCGGCAATCGAAATTCTACGCTCCTTCAGACAGCTGCATTGTATCTTGGATAATATTTTTAGTTAAAGGCGGACATTGATGCATCGATCGAGTTGCAAAACAACATGCTTGGCGTATACGTAGGTGTGTATCCCGCACCCTGAAAGGCAGCCTTCGAGCTGCACGATCGTTTGGTTGTCACAGGTATGGCGTTGTGACGAGCTTTGTATACTGTTATCTGATAGAGACAACATGGGGAAAGCCAAAGAATATCAAAAAGTCTATTTCGGGTTTGCTTAACCTTATTTATTTGTGTAATCGTTTGAGAATTAGGTTGACATCAGTGCAAACCTGTGAGAACAGGTTGTTATCAAATGGGCATGTCTTGTCGGAAAGGACAAATTACTCAGCGTGAGCGTATGACGCTTCTTTCAAAGAATTTGGAAGGTTTCTCGGTTTTGTGGTCTCTTCTTTAGTGAATGGGCGTCGTGTTTTAGACAGCCAGAGGTTCAATAGCCAAGGGAAACAGCTATAGAAAAGCCCTAGTGGTGGTAAATCTTCGTCATCATCGAACACGCAAAGGTCTTTATCATTATTGCCATTGGATATGCCAGGATGATTCATTGTGAATATTGGCGTAGTAATTACGGAAAAACAATAGCAAAATAAGAACTATGCTTGAGTTTATATTAATGGATGGAGAAATGGCTGTAAAGGCTACGCTTGTACGCAAACATCGACAGTTTTTGTTTAATTTTAAGGGAAAATAATCGGAATTTTTTAAAGAAAATAAATTCATACCCTTTCTTCCCATTTTGTTCAGTGTGCCGGAGTTTTTAAAACAAATAACCTTTCACGGTTATGAACGACATTTACGAAAACTGGAATATTAATCGAAGCGAACTACAAATGTACTTTTTCGACCTTACCACACTTCTTCGAAGCGAGTGACTAATACGCATAAACTTGAACTAGAAAACCCAAAAAAGAAAACTTCTTACCAAGGAATAAAGTTATACCGGTCGACTAGGGGAAGGAGAGCACCACATGTCTCGAAGCTGACTAGCGCTAAAAGGCGTGCCCATTTCTTCCGGATGGTCACTGTCCAGTTTGGCTCTCTTTTTTGGCGTTGGCAACTGACGTGACCCACATTCCCCCAGACTTTCTGTCTCTAGATGCCAGGGTTGATCGTGTTTAAGATGGCCAAAAGATGAGTTTTGTTCCACGTCCTCGACTTGCAGTTCATCTTCTTTACTACTCATTTCATGGAAATAGCGAACGATCTATAGATAAATAACCCAAAAAGTTATTCTTGATATCAGTAAATGCAGTAGAAGTTCCTACTTTGATTCTTTGGCGCAAACTTGGAATCCGATCGCAGAGAGTTTCGACGGATAGCGAAAGTAGTTCTTTCGCGCTAAAGTGCTGCGCGATTAAGGATGCAGTGACGGCATTTAGTTGTGGAAAATGCAGCAACAATTTGGCATCGTCATTCAAGGGCTGCAGATGAGACTCGATGTCTTGGATGATCTCGTCCTCTGCAATGTCTTTCATAATGAAAGCCACTTGGTGATAGTTGACAGCTATGCGCAGTTTTAAGTGAAACCGAGTCTCGTGTCTTTTACGATCCTTTTTCTCATAGAAACGGACCAGCCCCGTAAGTGAGTGCCATTGCAAAGGCGGCTTAGAAGAGCTGATAACACCTGGCGCCAATACGACTATCCAGCATTTTGTGCATTTGAAACTGGTTGTCAAGACTCTTAAACGGGTTTCTTCAAATTTTTCCTGTTCATGAATGATTAGCAATGCCGTATCTGCATTAATCAGGACATCGGGTTGATATTTAGCGCTGTAACCTAAGAATCTAAAGTAAAGTAAAAGCAAAAACGATCAAAACATTTCACTCAACAAACGCGCCAATTTTATGTCTTACTCGTAATCGCAGTCATATACTACGAGGTGTCCGTCCGCATCGATAGCCTCCATGAGTTCCACATTATTCTTGAGATGTGCAGATACAATTACTGGAAGGACCGAATCGGTTGATCCAGCGGATGACGACTTGTCAGTATTATTTTGCATAACTGAAGCCGGACTGCTTACGTGGATCGAATCCTTATTTGGACTCTGACTCAAACCTTTTTCCATATTTTGTTGTTCTTCGATATGACTCTGAGATACAGCATAAGACTGGTCGAGAACCTGGATACCTGTTCCATCCTGAATACTAAGATGAGACTCTTGTGTAAGGTTGGTTGTAGATTTTTCTTTGTTATGCTTAAAAGTGGATTCGCTTTCCATACTGGCATCAGAGTCGTCTTCAACGGAGCTATCAACTTCCATTTCCTTAGGAGAAGAAAGACCGGGATGACGAGTTGGGGTCGAAATTGACACTGGACAGGTTTGCTGGTCAGGAATGCTTTGTTGCTCTAGACGAACCGGTCTATTAATCTCTATTGCTATTTGAGTGACGTTAGCAGATTGCCAGTGCTTTTCCATGGGCCACGTCGATGACCATTCATAATGGATGATGAGAGATAACAAGCTAGTCGGGAAGTTTTCGGACACTTTTTCTGCAACAATGATAGGACTGCTACCATTCGGTAAAAAAGGTGTGGATTCTGGACTCCCAATTCGCGTATCAACTTCGCACTGGATGCCCACATCGGTGAACAGACGTTCAATGCGTTCGGCTAGCAAACTTGAGTAACGGTAAAGACGAATCCAGATTTTGCGATTAGTTTTATCTTCACTGAGATGACGTATTACAATCCCTTTCAGTTCTGCCAACTTAGGATGCCACGCTTCCAGTTTTTTGGGACGTAGTCGTAGGAGTTGCATTATTAACGATTTGTAATCACCTGTCATAATGACTGCAATAGAGAATGAACTAAGAATCAATAACAATGTGTTTACCTTCAAGAACTGTTTCATGGGTTTTTTCGAAATTTGCAAGTGTTCCGTAAGCAATTTCGTAATCTATATTCAAAAACAAGTCGAGCCCCTTGTTTATGCCATGTAAGCTGAGTAAAGTAGGTAGTATTTTTCTCAATTCTTTCCCTATTGTAGAAGTAATTAACTGTTAATAAAAGATGGGCTTCTAAGTTTATGTTTTACCATTGTGGTCTTGTCCAGAATCTAATTTAGTTTTAGTGATCTCTTTTTGTAATTTTAAGAGACATAGACGTGTCGTTTTTGGGTCCAGTTCAGCAAGGGTTGATGATTCTTTCAACAAATCTCCAATCACAGGAGAGTTGGTCTCTTTCAAAATTTGTAAACACGCATAGAGATGGGCTTCCATTAGTTTAAGCGAACTGACTGCAAAGCCTGCTAACCTTCAATTAGTAAATTGTCTTAGCAAAGCGCGTAAGGTTACATCACCTGGTAATTCGGCAATTACACGTTCAACAGGTATAACACCAAATTCTTCCGGCATGTTCTGGTTTCCTGTGATCTGAAAATATTTATCGGATAAATCAATGGTTATTTTAGATAAATTTTTTAGGTGGTATACCTCCAAGTTAGTATTTGCTACTAGGAATGCCTCTTGTTGTTTTTCATTCATTTCTTTTCTAGGATCTTCGAGTTTGTTTTCAATAACTTTCACGTCGGGAACAATGTTTAGATCCTGAACTTGACGAGCGAGGTCAAATAAGTAATCGCAAGAGGGTGTTTCAGGATAAGGAATATCCTTCAAAGGCACTTTTAGGTTGCCTAGTGAAAGGCAAGTTTGGGGGGAAAAATTGTCAGCTGATATAGCAGGTAGTAGGGGTGATGGGTTCATTTTCAGAGGATCCTAATTGAAATACAGTTAGTGAAGCTTAGGTTTAACATTCTGCATAAATATCTTACATCAAACTGTAGTGGTTGAGAAGGAATTTGTTTTGCTCTTTCGTAAAAAATGTTGGCTGGACTAGTCTCCTCATAGATGAGGTTTCCAAAAGGTTCACACTTTGTAATCTGCAGGTCTTTGGTTGACAAAACTTCAGGGCTAAACTCCCACAATTCTGAGAATCCCAGAGTGCTTGGATCATCCCTACAATGGTACAATTGTATCAGTGAATATGAAACATGAAAAAAAAAACTTTAAAAACTTGCAGTTTGGGGACAGTAGGTGTGAATTTAAAAAAGATTTCATTGTCAGTGGCATTTTGTGGCAAGTATTTTTCTTCAAACCTACAAGAAAATTTCTGTAGCTATTTTTATTAATAATTAATGAGCAAATATAATACTGTATTATGTCTAGATCTGATTGTTGCTTGAAAAGTTGTTGATAATCCACAGGGATTTCCAAATCGGTTTTGTTCCAACTTGGCCGTAGAAGACTGGTGCTTTTTTCTTGCATTATCTTCAGTGACGATGAGAAAGGATCTTCGTAATAATACTCACCATTTCCATATGTCGGTTTGGAAACTAGCCTATTCATTTAAAATGATGTTCGTTAACATGGAACAAACGAGACACGTGTCGTTTGAATTATGACGCAATTTCTTGAGAAAAACTGTGCCCGACAGGTGGCGGAGAATCAAAATATAGAATGTCTTTTGTTTTGTACGGTTCTCGAAATCTTGGCGCCTTCTCAAACGTGTTCGCGCCTTCTTGGAAAAAAGACATGACCTGATCGATGGTCAGACCATGGTCAGACAAAGAAATAGACACGTATTTGATTTTCTCTTGTTTCTGGAGCTTGAATACCTTGACCACAAATGAGTAAGTGTAAGCTTATTTAGAATTTAAAATGATTATCTATCTATATTTGTGTAACCTCTAACCTGTCTTCTCTCTTACTATGATCTCAAATTGTCCTGGGATTTACACGTGCGTTTTGTAAACCACTAAGGACTGCCTTTAGCCTTTGGAACTTACAGGTACCTTAATTATGATATAATTGTCACCTAACCTGACCTGCTGTTGACATATTCTTAATCATTGAGGGCTTATTCTGGTACAAATTGGCATGCTTTGTCCAACGAAGACTGAGCAGCAAAAATTCAATTACACTTCCTTATCCAAAGACAGGAAAACCCAATGAAAAGTAGCAACTAACTTCAGGTACACATTTTGTATGATTCTAAGGTATATTATCACAGTATCCTTTAACATGACTCCCACTTCTGTAATCACTATGTTTGCTAAGTCATTTGAAGTCTGTCAAAAATTTTTACCTAATTCCCCCTACCATACGTTGCAACAGGAAGTAACATTTAGCCAACAGACAAAACTTGTTGAATTTGTTGACTAATAGTGTGGCATACCATAGTCCTGCATTGAGAGACACATCACGAATGATTTTGGCATAATATTATCGATCTTGGTAGTAATTCGAGAACGTGAAGTTAAACTAGGCAGAATGTATAGAAAAAAATTTTTTTTTTCAAAATCCACAGCACAGGCAAAAAAATGAGTCACTTCATATAAAATCCTTTCATTAGTTATTTTTGTATTGTTTAACATTTTTAATGTATTAATGTATTAATGTGTAATTTTTGTCTTGTTTTGCAAAGGTGTCACTCTTGCTTAGAGACGTGGAGGAATAGAATCTGCAAGGGATAACGCGACACGCAGTCATTACAATAAGTAAGTTTTTTTTTATTGTACGAACAATATCTTGTATCTCAATCGGACTTCTTATATTTACACATTCTGTTACATCCAAAGTGTTTGTTTTTGCTTGATAATAAATTTGTTCTCTGACTCAATAGGTGTGACCTCGTACTCGCTGCAGCCACAAGTCAGTTCTGCCATCATCCTCGCAATCACGGTAGGAAAATACGCATTAAACTTATAGCATGACTTTAAATAGTTCTTAAATGGATCGGGCAGTTGATGCTGTTTTAGCTTCTAGTAAATCATCGTTGCGTAGTGCTTTTAAAGAAAGAATTTGCAACCTGTCTGTTTGTCGGGATGGCCTGCCTCCCGTATCCGTTAATTAAAGTTTTTTAATTGAATTTCATTTGGCATTTTGATCAGTAAGCCGTGATCGTCTAGTGGTTAGGACCCTACGTTGTGGAGTCCGGCAAGACCGTAGTAACCCAGGTTCGAATCCTGGTCACGGCATTCTCATATTTTTCTAACAAATATTGCACCGCAGTGTAATTTAAAGTTGAGTGCTTCAGGAAAATCAAATCAGTTTAACTAGTTTACCTTTGGAGAAGCAACCGATGCGTTTCAAGTAGTGTGTACGTATTAGCAGAATTGTCCGTGAATAGAACGCAGAAAAATTAGATACATTTCTTATCTACTCAACTTTCTACCGCTGGCAGCGTGGCGCGTTGCTGTAACCCTGCTTCCGGGGAGCTTAGTTCAGGAACGGTTTATGATGTACGTAATGCACACCTGGCGTCACGCGGTGGTCGTTACGTCCGGATCGCTGCCGTCGAGGGACAGAGATTCCTCGGAGGACTCAGCGTCTCGCATGTCACGTGACGTTGTTCGGCGCAGCGACTGTAGAGTAGCGGAAGGGGCCAGGCAGACATTATGTTGCTTCTATAGGATCGAACCTGTTCTTTTCCTTTTCTGTTTTACAATTTGTTTTTGTTCTCCTTGTACTGAATAAATGACGGGAATCAGCCGAAATTTTTTTGCTTACGAAAAAACTTTTTAAAATGAATAACTAGGGAAAGATTCGAAAATTTTGCCCAGCATAAGTTCCTTACTCTTGGGAGGTCTTTGATAACGTTATTCAAGGGGAATTTTTGAAAATTTAAAAGAAATCGTGGCGTATGCTGAATTATGGCTTGCAGGAAACTGTCTTCTAGGATGGGGTCCCTATCCTGAATACTTGTATTCGTATTTTCTTTTGAAGGTGTGTTTTTTTTTACGGTCATAATACCGTCACGTAATTGATCGCATCAACATGATAACTTTCTTGCGTGTGTGATTTTTTTGCATTTCGATGAGAACTGCCTTGTTCTTTGTTTTACTCGTTAAACGTAGAAATGATAAGATAAATAAGATTAGACAAGACCCCGGGTAGTCAGATAAGACTATTTGTTATGTACACGCTTTGTTTTTCTTTGTCTAGTAAAATGGCTCCTGGCAGCAGTGCAAGCGTCATTAATGATTCTCTAATGATTTTTCTCGATTTGACCGGATCCATTTACATTTGTGTTGATGTAGTAATTAATGTTTTTTGCCAAAATTGATGTCTTCTAACTTCTGTTTTCGCCCTACATGTTGACATTAATCACCTTACAAAACTCATCAAGACTGAACTTGTCATATAACTTAAGCTGATCTTGTCTTCCGTGGCAAGTGAAATCTTGAAAATTGCCACTTTGTTGCCAAAACTGCGTCACTTGAAATTCATTTTCATTTTCTTCTTTTCGCCTTTCTTTTAAAATGATGACACCGTATTGTTTTGAGAATGCGTCAGCTAGGCTAACTCGTTGTACAATTTTTAAAACGTCTGTAATTCGTCTCCAGCATCAAATTTCACAGGGGAACACCTTTTTTTTTTCAATGATTTTGGTGGACGTGCTCACGTATCGCCCAACTATAGGAGAAATAATTGCAACAGCCAAACTGTTCCACACAATTCTTATCTGTCGGATTATTTATATTTTTTTTTTAAATTTGTGAATCAAGAAGGAACGAAAGTTTAAACATAACGTTTTCTTGTATTAACAAATTCCCTTTTTAAAAATCGTATCGAAACTACCACGTTTTGGGTTTCAATTATTTGCATTCGTTTCTTGATTAATACCTGAACAATTAATCTAGTGTTATTTTTTTGAATGACCTACTTTGTTTTTGACAATTCCCATCCATCGTTGCACCCCATAGCCAAGTAAGTCGCTGGTTCGATCCAGAAGGATCTAGCAGAAAATTCGACGTGGCTCGATTACGATAATCGGTCAGATCGAAAATATGGGTTTCGTATTGCGCGAGAACAGTGGTTCAAGAATGACAAAGGGAGCCCTGCATCATTTGCAGACAGCTTGCGTTACAACGATGACGTCATTGTGTGAAATTCAAGAAGTATGGGTGGGATTTGTTCATACCGTATGACAAAAGGGGCTAATTTGATTTTAAAACATTTATCTTAAATGCCAGTCGTGCTTTTTTTTTTGAGGGGGGTTACGTCTTTTTTTAATATTAAAAAAAAAATTGGGTTTTCAAGAATTGCAAGATCACATAAATGACGATTTTTTAACATTTTCTTTGCCAGTTGGGGTACGTATACATTTGAATTGTTGGCAATCAGAATGCCGGCAGCGTGGCGCACTGCTGTAACCCTGCATCTGGGGAGCTTAGTGCAGGTACGGTTTATGACTAATTGATTGCGTCTTAGTGGACAGACCCTTGAGTTCGATGTCCGGCTCGTGGGGAGTGACCGAAGGTCTGCTTCGTTGGCGGTCAGTGATTTCGCTGAATTCAGGTCCCGTGAATACCGCAACGGCAGACAAGGGGATCCGGAAGTCGCTGAGATTGGTCTATAGGATCGAACCTGTACTTTTATGAAATCTTTTTTATAGAAAATTTCGTTTCTGCTTCTAAGGAAAAATCAGGTGATCCGAAAATGAATTTTTTCAAACAATTGGCATTTTTTTGTCGAAAAAAAAAATGGCAAAAGGAATCGCTCGGAATTGTTTGCTATTTTTCGCTCGTGCAAAAAAATGGCAATTGTTTTCGCACAAAGTAAAAATGCATATTCCTTTCGAAGTAGTAAATTTATGGGAATGTTTTGTTAGCGCTTTCTGCCAGTGTCCGTTTTGCTGTCATGTGGCTCATCGGCCATCAATGTTCACGTTTAGTTCACGAAACCATCATTGAAATGTGAACGTCTAAATTTCCCCGGTTGTAGAAAATTTCTTGTTTGACATTTCAGTACATTTTAGAAGCAATAGGGGGGGGGGGATTCTAGTAATTACGAACCTGTTGATCATACCTGCAATTCAAAATTCGCGAGTCTTAAAAAAACATCTTATTTTTATTTGCATACCTTTTTGTATATAAGCATGGGGCGAATAGCCACCGTGTCGATATGAAAGGCCGTTAACGCCACACTCGCAATATAATAGATATCCCCTTTTATTGCAGTCAGAGCAGCTGGTAGTGTGGCAAACTACTATAACCCTGCTTCTGGGGGGCTGAGAATGGGGACCATTAGTAATAGTTTAACCGGTTCTTGAACTGGTGGCTGTTCAGGACGGAACCGGACGTGCACGCGGTTCCGTCCACAAAAACAAAGCATTATGAAAAACACTGAAAAATAAGCACAAGAATTTAAATAAGCGTCAACAAACCATAATTACCGTTATTACCATAATTTGCCGAGTTCCAGGTTCGAACCCATTCTTTTAAATGTTGAACTTTTTTACTAATTGAAAAGAACCGTTTGAATTTGAATGAAGTCAAAGTTTTCCTATTTTCGATCGAGAGGTGAACGTTGAATTTTCATGTTTTATTCATTAAATTTTGTTTTTCGTCGTATGTTGAACGCCATTGTGTTACCTAACAAAAAATGAGATAACACTTACCAGTGTAGGGCGATACAGGCATTTTATTCTTTTAAATCTTTTATGTTTTTGCAGTTAGAACTTTAAAACTCTCAGCTCTGAAACTAGGTGTCACTTTTGCAAACAAAACAACCATATCCAACGGAAAAAGAATTTCCAATTCGAGAAACTTTTATTCGTTTTTTCTTAATTTAAATGTCTAGATTTGCCATATTCGTAATTTCGATAGTCGTTAAGGATAGTAAATTCATTTCCGCAACCATTTTTCGGTTGATAGCTTAAATATTTTACAAGCCGTGATCGTCTAGTGGTTAGGACCCTACGTTGTGGAGTCCTGCAAACCCGTAGTAACCCAGGTTCGAATCCTGGTCACGGCATCAACCTTCCTGTTATTGAATGAATTCGTGCGACGTTAAAAGTAAACCCACGTCATTGTGGGAAAAATCGTGACTGTTTAGCCTTATCCCTACGCGAGATAACAAGATTGCGTTTTACGACATTAAATGACGCAGATTGAAAAGCTTTCTGTTTCCAAGGTTTTCAAACTTGGTGATCAATTAATTTCGCAAAATCCTTTGAATGAATCAACTTTTCCTTTTCAAAAATTAAATCTGTGTCATTTACATTTCTGCTTGTGAATTGCCCCTTCCATGAATTTCCATTTCAGTCAAATTTTACAATTTTGATGTTCACGCGAAACCCTAGCATGGATTTTTAAAAAGTAAAAATGCATATTCCTTTCGAAGTAGTAAATTTATGGGAATGTTTTACGAACCTGTTGATCATACCTGCAATTTAAAATTCACGAGTCTTAAAAAAACATCTTATTTTTATTTGCATACCTTTTTGTATATACGCATGGGGCGAATAGCCACCGTGTCGATATGGAAGGGCGTTAACGCCACACTCGCAAGGTAATAGATATCCCCTTTTCTTGCAGTCAGAGTAGCTGGTAGTGTGGCAAACTACTATAACCCTGCTTCGGGGGGGCTGAGAACGGGAACGTCTAGGAATTTGGTTGCGGTTGTTGAACTGGTGGATTTTCAGGACGGAGCCGCACGTGCACGTGGTTCCGTCCCGCTTACCTCCACGCTGTCTTTCCGCCGCCAGATTCCTCTGGCGGAGGAAAGACAGCGTGGAGGTAAGCGTCAACAAAATTTCCATAATATGCCGTGTACCTGTCCTGGGATTCTTAGATCGAACCCATTCTTTTAAACGTTGAACTTTTTTATTAATTGAAAAGAACCGTTTGAATTTGAAAGAAGTCAAAGTTTTCCTATTTTCGATCGAGAGGTGAACGTTGAATTTTCATGTTTTATTCATTAAATTTTGTTTTTCGTCGTATGTTGAACGCCATTGTGTTACCTAACAAAAAATGAGATAACACTCACCAGTGTAGGGCGATACAGGCATTTTATTCTTTTATCTATTTTATGTTTTTGCAGTTAGAACTTTAAAACTCTCAGCTCTGAAACTAGGTGTCACTTTTGCAAACAAAACAACCGTATCCAACGGAAAAAGAATTTCCAAATCGAGAAACTTTTATTCGTTTTTTCTTAATTTAAATGTCTAGATTTGCCATATTCGTAATTTCAATAGTCGTTAAGGATAGTAAATTCATTTCCGCAACCATTTTTCGGTTGATAGCTTTATTATTTTGCAAGCCGTGATCGTCTAGTGGTTAGGACCCTACGTTGTGGAGTCCTGCAAACCCGTAGTAACCCAGGTTCGAATCCTGGTCACGGCATCAACCTTCTTTTTATCGATTGAATCCGTGCGACGTTAAAAGTAAACCCACTTCATTGCGGGAAAAATCGTGACTGTTTAGCCTTATCCATACGCGAGATAACAAGATTGCGTTTTGTTGATCAATTAATTTCGCAAAATCCTTTGAATGAATCAACTTTGCCTTTTCAAAAATTAAACCTGTGTCATTTACATTTCCGTTTGTGAATTGCCCCTTCCGTGAATTTCCATTTCAGTCAAATTTTAGCCTTTTGATGTTCACGCGAAACCCTAGCATGGATTGGCTATTCAAGAAAAATATTCAGTAAAATATTATTGCCACTTTCATTAGCCGGCAGACAGGCAATCTGCTGTAACCCCTGCACATGGGGGGCTGAGTACAGGGACGATTTATGACAATTAAAGTGTCTACCGTAATACGAGGTGTTGGCTACCGTCCGGCTCAATGAGCAAGAAATTCGCTAAAGTGCAGAAAATTGTCATCGATCGAAACCCATTGCCAAGGTGATCGTGATTAAGAAGTAAAACTGAAGCGACGGATAAAAGTATAATTGGTAGACATTGCGCGCCGTCTATAGGATCGAACCTGTCCTTTTACTTTCTTGTAATTCTCTTTTTTCATGTCACCAGAATAACTAAATAAAAAAAATGAAAATTTACATCGGAAAATGATAAATATTAACTAGAGGACATTGATTTTTTTGAATCTTTAACGGTAATCGCATTACAATCGTGTACGCACAGAAAAGTCAATTTTCTTTAGCAAATAGCTAAACTTGAATTTTTGTTCCGTTTGGCAAGCATGTCTAGGGATATTTTGGTGGAAATAGCCGAAAAAGTCAGGAAAATTGATTTGATATCTGTTTTTGATACCTGAGTATCAGCCGTGATCGTCTAGTGGTTAGGACCCTACGTTGTGGAGGTCTGCGAAACCGTAGTAACCCAGGTTCGAATCCTGGTCACGGCACGATTGTTTTATATCCCAATCATGAGCTTTTATTGGAAACATTGCTTATGCCAGTGGGCTAGACTTAATTATTTGCGAGTTAACATTGGCGACGATGTTCTAACTTTGGCCGATCAGTTTTAATCGGACATGTTGTGTTCCATTTTGAATGATCTTGGTCAAATTTGTTTGCTATTCAGCCCACGACTTTCACTGCGAATTGCCGATTTTCCCATGTTTCTTTTACTCTGAAGGATACATGAAATCCTTTAGAAATTTCTTCAGTTTTAAAGCCTTGTATGTTTTTCACTTAACTAGCTTGATGAATTTGTGCTGACGAAAGAATGTGCGATGCAGAAAAGTACGTAAAAAAGGACAAGCAAAAATCGAGTATATTCCAAAAAGCATGTATTTTTTTTAAAACAAGAGTTTCAGGGAGTTAATTTAATAACTTCGTCATGTAGGGACCCTCAAGTTGATAACCCAATTTGCGGTAGTAATTTCGTGTCCCTACTCCCGAGATGACAGCTATTTTGAAGGACTTGTGTTCCTCTTTGGCAATACGTGCCGCCTCTTCCATTAAAAGCGTTCCAAAACCTTGATGTTGAAACTTTCTTGGGTCTCGACCGCTAACCGGCACCACGCTACCATACACGTGCAGTTCGCGAACAATTGAAACTCCTCCTTGTAATTCCGGGCGGAAAGCTTGTGATGAGCACTTGCGCAATCGTAGTAAACCAATCAAGATATCACGTTCAGGATCTTCGTAAGACAGAAAAGTTTCCCATCCACCATTGGCAACGTAATCACGACGAATCAATTCGACCTAATAGTTAAAACCAGAAAATGCAAATCGTCATGAGAACATCCAATTCACATCGATGAATTTCTATTTTATCTTACCTCGTAAGGGCGGACTTTGTGGTGCACTTCTTGAATTCCTACTTCTCTAGTTCGGACATCTCTGCAGTCTATACCAAACTCTACCATCCTCGCTAATGCTAATTCACGGAGGTTTCCATTTTCAACTCCGGAGCTGTAATCAGAAAATTTCAATGGAAGCTTAAATGGATAGAGAAAGGTAGATACTTGTATACCAGCTATGATTTTGATACCTTACCTTACGAGTGGCATTGGAATATCTCGTTGTACGCGGTAGATACGGGTCCATGGTGGTACTAGAGCTAAAATTTTTGCTACCAGATCGACTAAAACATTGGGATGGTAGGAGCGATAACGGCCTGTTTTCCAGAGCTAGGACATGAAATTAAAATTGTAGGTTTTCCAGGATGGCCAGACTAAAATAAAGTTACCTCGTACAGGCCAGTGCCGCGGATAACCAGTGTGGGATAAATTTTTAATCCATCGGCTCGAAAGAGAGGATTTTCGAAAAACTCCTGTTACCGTAGAATTTAAAGAATCTTTGAATTTTGTTTCGTTTCCAAAAGAATATGGGGGGGACTTACGATGAATTGGTCAATGTCTCGCTCTAATCCGACGTTTGGCAAATCCGGCATCATATGGGAAACGATTTTGAAACCTGAATCCTTTCCCAAATGAAAACTTTCGCACACAGCCTTAACTGTATGTCCGCGGTTTGTGTCTCGTGCGATGTCTTCGTAAACCTAAAGTAAAGGGAAATTAACGAAACATAAGCACGAAAATAGAAACCGTGACCTTACTGATTGAACACCGATTTCCAACCGCGTGCATCCGTATTTTAACATGTCAGACTGATGTCTTTTAAGACAATAATCTGGTCGCGTTTCGATCGTAATTCCGATGCATTTAGTTAGACTTCTTTCAGAATACTCAACGGCCTATCAAGTAAAATGTTAGTTTGAAAAACCTAGAGCAGGGTTAGTTTATATTACCTGAGTGACATCATTGCTTGTGTGACCTGAAAGAGCATCGTGCAAGTTCCTGATAAAATAATCTCTGTAATCCTCAGGAAGAGACATGAAAGTCCCTCCCATAACAATGAATTCCACTTTGTCAACGCTATGGCCAAGCTGCTTTAGCTACAAAAAGTAAATGTAAAATCAGTTTTAGGAAAACTTAAATGAAATTAAAAATTGTGACAATACTAGTTTAATTTTCTATTTTTACCTGTTCAACTCGTTGACGCGTCTGAAGGTAGGGATTGTATCTAGCAGAAAAATGTCAAGGATTTTTTAAAGAAAACCTGAATAGGCTTCATAGCAATGCAAAAGGATACCTTGCTCTAATTGCACGCATTGAGGTTGGTTCATAACCAGTGTAGGATTGTGTAGAATACTCAAAGTCAGAATCAGGCCCTCCAGGACAATAAACACATATGTTTCCAGTCATGTTAATGTGTGGGCATCGATGAGGCTTACACATAACAGCTACAACTGCAATCTAGAAATGAATAAATGCATAAATGTGAGCAGGGCAATTTAACAGATTTTGTTTGTACAACAACAACACAACAAATGTTTGTACTTTTGTTGTAAACAAGTAATTTTTCATACCCCACTAGCAGTCCTAATTGGTTTTGCTTTCAGCTTAGGAACCAGAATTTTTCTATGTTCTATGGGTACTGCAGCAATGATGTCCACCAACTAGAAAAATAGATTTTAGGTTTTGTCGAGCATTGTTCACTAAGCTTTTACTTACCTTTGGTGTGGATGGCAATCCATATTTGGAAGAAATCTGTGTTTTTATTTTGTTAAGATTGAGGTCTTTCCCATTTTCATGAGCTTTTAGAAGTTCTTGAATAATGTCACTAATTGCTAAGACCGATAACTCAATGAGGGAATACTTAGAACGTTCAACCGGAGCCATAACTTCCTATAAACACAAAACTTAGCTTAAGTCTGGTATTTAAAATTTTTGTTATCGTACAAATAGCCTTCGGTAATATTTTTGTTGTTATTTAATTAAGTTCGATAATAAATATAACAACCAGAAATTATAAATAGCGTAATAACTGAATCTCAATTCACAATTCTAGGCCAAAATATGCAGCAGACGAAATTGACACGTGTGGACCACCTGAGATCTTTGGCGCTGCGACACGAATGTTGACAAGTTTAAACGAAGAAGAAATCTTCAGCTCAAACACGTTGAATTCAGCGACATCAGGCAAAGAAAAAAGTGTTAAATATTGTGGCCTTTGAAAGAAATGTGTAAGGTATGATAAATCATAACAAGTTTTAAGACTTCAGGTCAATGTTACTCTTCTTAATTGCATTTCTTGCAGAAATCATTGGAGGAATGAAGACCAGAGCAATCACACATGCAACAACTTTCAAATAAAAAAAAATGATGCAGCTGTAGCAAAAATATATTTGGGTAAGAACATTCCCATCACAGTTTTAAAAAGCTACTTTGGCATGAGTGATATGGGTTTGACTTATTGAATATCCAACCAAACTTGATTTCAACTTTTTGTAACATGTTATATATCTATTATATAGTCTTGTGCATGTTATATTGTTTTCACATGAGTAGTATACTGTTTACACAAGTTTTTAATTATTTTATTAACTTTTTACGCAGTAAAAAATCTCCGTTTGACGAGACGACTATTTGAACATTCGGTGGTACGCCATTTTTAACTAGAAGAATTCGCTATAAAAATGTCAAGGTAAGCAAAATTTTTCATTTTTCATTTTTTATTTTTATATGCGAAAACCCCTGGGATGAAACTATGAATTGGTGTGAAATTTTTACCCGCCACCTTATTATAGTGAACACATTCAGTTCTCAGTAGAATCCGTATCTCGCGTTAAACCAACAGTGACGGCCGTTTATCTAGTTCTCTTCTCATTCAACCTCTTTGACTTTTGGTATGCAAATTCGTCGTTTGCGCTCATCTTCAGTTCCAATCTCATTTTTAATTTAACAATTTAGATGTAAATTTTCCTTACTCCTTTGCAGACGTCTTTAATTAATTAACATTTTGCTAGTATGCCCCGTTCTATGCAACATGGTTGGAAAGTAGCAGCTCTTCCATTTTATGCAACAAGACGGTAGACATCATTATATTGTATAGCTTTCCCGCTGGGCCCGAGGTAAATTTGAACCGGAAAAATTTTGTTCGGCGAAGCATTTATTCTTATGGCCATAGCGAGTATATCCAGAGACAATTTTAAGAACGTTTTTTGTCATCCAACATATGGACCGCAACTATTAGGCGCATAGATTCTGAATGTATGGGGAGCTATTGCTGAAAATGGGCTTTGCGCTTAAACTCATCGGCTAGAACGACTACACATCAAAAGATCTTGGCAAAAGCAGTAGCAACAGCAAAGAAATGATTGTTTATCAGTCAAAGTCGACCCTATGTATGTAAATGATAGCCTGACAGAGCCATCCTTTCAGAAACGTTTTCCTTTTCCCGTTTTCCCCCGTCTCTTTCCTGCAGTTGATTGAGAGCCGTTTCCGTATTGAAAATATTTAAATAAGTCCGTGACACAGTTCGATGTTTGCCTTATAGCGAGAAGTACCGTCATCTTCATTTTTCATGAAGTTTTATATTCTGCCTTTTGCTTCTTCGTCCTTTTTGCTGCGACGCAATAACTGGAATGTCTCTCTGGGGGGTGGATGAGCTAAAAGAAAAAGCCTCCGATGCCAAATCAGCCTGAAACTTTGACATCGAGCACAATAACAACTCCCGCACCCTGCGTCCTTTTTCCCTTTTACCCTTTACGTATATCGTTCGGAATTCGAGTCGACATTCAATCACGAGCTCTCCCAAGACGTAGGAAACGAACAAAGATAGGACGCCGCAATCGTAAATTATTCACCACCTTTCACAACAACGATAACAAGAAAGCGAAAACCGAGCTACAAAGGATATGCCTTTTTTTTTAAAAAAGAAGTTGTCTTGTTCTGTCTCCACTTTTGCGTAGAATCACTTACCGTTTCTGATGCTTCAAACGAAATTAAGATTGAGATTAATCCACCCCGAAATTATCCGAATTGTAATTTTAGAAAGTGCCAGTCACTAGATGGCGTTTGTGTTGAAGTTCAATACGATCAATTTTCTGACGGGATTTTTATTTTTTTATTATTAGAAAGTGGGGAGTGGATCGAATAGGGAAGAGGGGAGAACAAAAAAATGGGGGGACGCTACGCGAAACGACGCTGAGCGTCTCTCTCTGTTTTTACGATTGTGCGCATCAGAAAGCTTCGGTAGCTTTATTCGCAAAGTCTCCGTGTGGCAGCAGCTCGCTGGCACGTCTGCTACGGATTGATGGGCGATAATAATTCAGAAATACAGGCGACCGGACCCCCGTTTTTATTACGCCGGAGCCATTAAATTCTTTCAAACCTTCGGGTTCTCTTTTTTAATTTTTTTTTTGATTCAAGATTCCACCCCTATCTCTCTTTGACCCTCCGTGCATGTAGGGTGATGAAGAAGAGATATCTTCAGCTCTTCACTTCAGGTCCATCATCAATTTATAGCAACAGATTGCGTGAGAATTCACGTCGCAATGGACGCTGAAAAAAGAGGGATGAAGTAGCGCCAGTCATCTTGGCTATACAATGTGTGGTCTTGATTCTGCAACTTATAGAAGGGTAAAAAAAAAAAAAATGCATAAAAGGACTCATTTCATTTCCGGCTTTCTATGAAACACGCGCCTTGCGTTGCCCTGCCCGCGTGCGTATTTTTACGACACATTCAATCCCGTTGACTTTTATGGGTCAGGACAGTTTTGTACTTTTATACTTTGGGAAGGACATACTATTTTTTGTTGTTGCTGTTTTACTTTTTTTTTTCAGTCTGTTGGGGAGGGCTTGTTTTCGGTCTGTCTCGCAACACACAAACACACCACTGTTACCTCCCCTAAATGACGAAAAAAAAACACGTGTTTTTTATGGATTTCAATCGAGTCTTATTCAAAGTATAGAAAAGGTTCTTTTTCTTTTTATAGATATACTTTTTTTTTTGCTCTCCCCTAATCTCAGCCGATCAAAAACCATCGTAAAGACATTATGACCTCGTCAAACCCTCCAGAGCGGATATCCCTTTCACTTTTTATGTCAAAAACGAAAAAGGTTTTTTTGCGAAAAAAAATTAAGGGCGAACTAGAAAACGTGGGATCTTCTCTTGTATCGTTGTCGTTTTGTTGTCGCTCTGATTTGATAGTCTTTTTCGTCTATAGCGCTATTGTGTTTGATGATATAACCCGTACAATGTATTCAAGGAATCGCGCCGATGTTTTTTTTACGTACCAACGATAGTACCAGCGTTTGAGGGGGTTTCATTGGGGCCCTGTTAAGGGTTTAGTGTGATGCTTGCATTACAACAAAAAAGTGTTACACAAAAGATGCTGTAATTCTGTTCAACAGTTGCGATGGCATGGAGGAGAATCCTTATCTCTCTGAGAAAATGAACTGCTGATGCAAAAAGCGATAATGAAACACAATAAAGTGGAACACAATTTCTTTGGACGTTTTGTACGATGTATTGACTGGCATTCTCTATTTGTACACGAGCTTATTAGAAGTTTAATAGTTAATGGGGAAAAAAACCAGTCCATTGTAATATTTTGTTTTACTATTATTGCAGTTTCGTAAATTTCTGTTTGAATTAATACGTGGAAAGGTTTTAGGTGATATAAACAATGATCCAATAAGAAACGTCTAATTTGTTTTGATTTTTTATTGTTTCAGTAATGATTGGGAGAAACTCCAGTAGGTGGCAGAAAATTTTTCGCGAACGTCTTTTGTTTTCGTCGTTTCCGGAATCTTCGCGCCTTCTCAAACGTGGGCATACCTGAAAGTTCGCAGAAAACAGCAAGTGTGCAACGTGGAAGGAGACGTTTCTTGCCTTCTTTTGTGCTGGACTTTAAAATTTGTAAGTATGAAGTTGAATTCAGTTAGATTTATTTGAATTGTAACATTTTCTACTGTTAAACACTTATCTTAATAAGTTTCAGTTGAAATGGAGTTAATTTTATATTGTATTTGCCAGTCTTTTTCCCATTTTCCATAATGTGGGATGGTATGAAGTATTTAAACATGGTTGATAATAATTTGGCTAGTTTCTTGAACTGTATTTGTCCATGTAGTTAGGCAAGGCCCAAGTAATCCTTTCCCTGGTGTCTGTTTGGGCATCATGCCTTGAGGTATATGGAAATCCAGACAGAATTGCATAACAGTTCGTGAACTTTCAAGAGGACAAGTTACGTATTAGCATGCTAAGGTTGTTTTGGAAGTAGCAGCCCAATTTCACATCTTGGTGCCTGTCAGTCATTGTTGTGCACAAAGTTTTTTTTTCATTACCATTATTTGAATTTGATTTTTAAAGTTTTGTGAAGTGTCTAGGAATTTCGTAGTTACCGTTGTTCTGATCGCAGTATGGCTTTCAGCTCTGTGCATTCGAAAAACAGAATTCACAATTAGCTTGGGAAAAAAAAAATCACTTTCAGTAGTCAGGTACATACTGTGAAACCCAACACAGGTGTTTTTTTTTGAACAACCGACTTGATAGTTTTCGTTTGGGTTTGGCTAACAAACGGTAAAACTAAATCGGCCTACAGCCTAACTGCAGTGGTGAGCAAAGTGGTAACACATGTCTTTGCCTCATGTGTTCTGAATTCACTGCCATGTTATGCAATAAGTTAAATCGATGCTTGAGATTTTCAAACTAAAGTCTATTTGTGAAATTTTAGGATTTTCCTTGCTTGCATTTGAAGATAGTTTACAATGCAGCTGTGCAAGGACATTCAGCATTACAACTGCAGAAACATGTGGGTTCAGTTTACCAACAAGCAAAGCTGTTTCAGGTAAAAGATTAACTTATTCTCATCTACTAAAAATGGCTAGACTAATTGCTGTTTTATCTGATCTAGGAAATCGATGATGCACTTCGATGATCCTTTTATCCCACGTGGCGTAGCATCTTGGTTCCAGAGGAACAGTCGCGCTGCAAGCTCCGTTACCGTTAAAGGTAGGAAATCTTAAATATTTCTAAATTCTTTTAGCTGGAATCTATAGGTATTTCTTTGTTGCATTTGTACCTATCATCTGATTATCCAGCGATCTGGACAGGTTGTTTAAGATAATTTTCCCCACTCTCATTGTTTGAAAACGGGGCTCTTATTGTTTGTAGCCGTGATCGTCTAGTGGTTAGGACCCTACGTTGTGGAGTTCTATAGATCCGTAGTAACCCAGGTTCGAATCCTGGTCACGGCACTTCTTTCTTGTTGCCAAGAAATTCAGGGAGTGTTAATCGTTGAGTTTGCCTTTAAATAGAAGTTTCTTTGGGAGGGTTCATCAGGAATCGCCGTGAAAATGGGCGTAGTTCTTTCGACAGTTGCGGCAAAATGGGTTTTAAAAAAATCCTATGTCTTTAGATAAAAGATGGCGCAAAACAGGAAGGGTAATAACAGAGTTATAAAATTGTTGATGTTGCATGTCTGTCGCAAGATGTTGTCCCTCTTTCATTCCAAGATCAAAACAGCGATTAAGCTTTCCACTTTTTGTATGGCAGCATCCGAAATGCTTCAATAACATTAGCATAAAATGCAAATTGACACGAAAAAGTTTTGTATTGCTTGTTGTTCGGTGTAGCTCACGTACGTCGCCATCTGCGACTTTGTACGATGGAAAACAACAACATCTCCCCCCATGTCTGCGTTAAGTTGTGGACCATATTGGAAGGTACGCAGATAGAAACAGAGAGATTGGGTTGATATCAATCGACCATGTCGACTGTAATATTTGATCAAAGTAACGAGCTAATGGAAAACACAGAGACTGACATAGTCGACTGTGTGACAGTCTTTGACAAACAAGAAAGAGCTAGAGCAAGGGTGTGTATATAACAAGGAATAATCCCGACGAATGCAAACAGCAATGGTATAGGCAACAAGAAAAGGGGAAGAGGAGTGGAAAAAGGGGGGGTAGGGTAGGGGAGAGAGTGCGGTAATCACCGGGATGGCGTTCAACATCTGACAGTTTCGAGTCCGCCAAGGCACACAGAATAAGAGCAGGTTGAATTCCCCTGGCGAGTAGCTTCATCGACGATACATATAAGAGAGAGGGGAATGAAAGTGTACGGATGAGACATAGTACACATAACAGTTTGACAGTATCGTCGGGGGCAAATAACAGCTGAAAAAAAAGGGAGCGTCGTGACGGATAAACATTCAAGAAAGAGGGAAGGGCACCGCCATTTCAAAAACCCCCTGACATTTTCAGTAGACTCTTGTCTCTGTTGCACGTTTGCCATGCAAATGTTCACCCTAGCGTGACACGCACTGTACGTTCTCCTGTTTTCGAAGAAGAAAAAGCTGGTCATGAAAACTGACTACTAAAAGTCTGTTTCATGACATTTCGTTTTATATCTCATATGGAATCGTTTGAGGCATATTTTTTATTTGTTTAGTCCTTTGATCTTTCATGGATTGAATTTCACCTTCATTAAACACTTTTTTATTGTTTGCGATCGTCTTCCCTCTTTTATTTTTTTTTTTGAAAATCTAAAGATCAGGTTTCTTTTGATTTGATTCTTTTTTGATTTTACGTGCATTTAATTTTTACCGTCATTCAATTTGAATGAATAAATCAACTGCCTCGATTTTGCTCTCTCTCCCGTAATTCAAATCGTCCCCTTTATTTATTTATTTTTGTAACCAAATGTATGCGGCCGAGGCCAATATAAATGACAGGTGATAAATGATGCAATTCGATCAAGTGGCCCATCTACAGTCGGCCACTTGGGTCCGCATAGCGTCGAAGGGTTGTGATCATATTATTTAAATCAAGCGCCCCGCTCGCGGTCAGATTGTGGGGGACCCTAGAAGCGGAAAAGGGATCGTCATCACAAAAGAATAGGAGCGTGTTGTCCACCACTCATCCAAACTCTTTTTTTTTCTCTCTCTTTCGACGTATACCAACAAAAAAGGAGGAGGGGGGGTAGTAAACACACACACACACACACACACAAAAAAGGCGGTTTGACCATTACCCAAAAAGCGTGTCGCCACAATTCGGGTGTATCGAAACGAATGTATAGTAGATAGAAAATGCAGTGGGTGTATTGAACCAATAATGGTCCGGCGTGCTTCTTTTGTTTGCCCGACTCTTTACGCTGGCCCTCCATCGCTGGAGGACCTTTGCCAAGGGGGTAGAATCGACACCCTCCTATTTTTTTTTTTTGTTGTTGCCCTAACCCTTTTGTAATGTTAATCTCGATATGATGTAGACGCTTGTACTGGTCTAGTGACAGTATATGCAGAGATGGATTGTTATTATTTATTCCGGCCGGAAGTTTGCATCCCAACTTCCGTTTTTTTGTCACTCTGCTTTTTCTCTGTTCCATCCCTTTTGCTGAATTAATTAAAAGCCGAGTCACAATCGAGCAAAGTTAATTATGTCTTCCGGGATCAGCGCCAAGGATCGTTAAGAAACGATCGTAAAACTAACAGGGGAAAGGTCCACAAAACTCATAATACGTCAGACTTTTCTTTTCTTTTTTCTTTTGCCGCAGTGAAAATATCTAACAGTCTCGACTGTTAGATATTACCATTTCAGCTTGACTTGTTTTAATTACAGCACTAAACAGTTTTGCCAATAATCAAGCGATGAAATACACACCGAGAGATCTATTTCATAGTCCGAGAATAGGGAGGGGGTTTGGTAGGCTATATCTATATGTCGCTTGATCCCTATCATTCGGGGAGGGCAGGTCCCTTTTCCGAGTCCGGTGGTGGTGGTTAGGCCTGGATTTTTCGTTCGTCGGATGGCAAACCGAAGCTCATATATTATTAGACGTCTACCGTGCGCACCCAACTCTCTTCATACGTTAAGATAGATAGCGCCGCTAGTCGTAAAAACTCGTGCGCACAAAACTGAAACTAAGACGAATAGGGAAAACAAAATCCTTATAGCTTATATGATATAAGGACAGCACTATGTTATCTCGTTTTTCTTGTACTACTCTGTATATATATATATGCTGGGAAGGTTTATACATCAAAAACTCTTGAAAGGGAGGAGGAGTAGGGGATGGGATTTAATCGACTGGAATGAGACCCCGAAAAGGAAAATGCAACGACAAGTCAATACGCGCTTACGTAGTGGGTCGGTCCACCGTTTATGTGTCTAAAGTATCTGCCTCTTCGTTTCGACGTGATATAATAACTTGACGTCCCAACAGCTTTCTCGATTCAATTACAACGTTAGGGCTGGGTGTGGGGGGTGGGGGTGGTGGTGGTTCATTTTTTGTTTGTTTGTTTAGGTGTCAATTAGGTGAATTCGATGTCATGATGATGAATTATAACGATGTAATTGCTGCGCGTTGTGTTAACGAACTCCCTAATGGACTCTCGATTTGAAATGCGTTACGAGTCTCGCTTCGCTATATAATCTTAGTGTCGTAAAAAATAAAAAAGAGCAAGAAAAAAAAACGTAACTTGTTACGGCGGTTGGTGACTATAAATGCGATGCATCAGAAACAGATATCTATAGGATTTAATGTCATATCGCGCGGGTTTTGATGTCCTTTGCGCATGAATACATCAAATGGGGCACTCTCTATGAGGCAGCACGTCGGGCATGTAGACGCAACAAAAAGAAGGGCGGCGGATGTGCTGTATGTCTATAACATCAAAATGGTTATTGATAAAGCATAATAATAAACCGCGCAATGTCTAGATAAAAACCAGGAAGAAGAAGGGAAAAAACTGATGGCAAATAAAAAAGAAAAGACGCTCCATATTGGGTCCGACCGTCCGCCGCTTTGCCGAATGTTCAAGAAAAATGGGAAAGAAAAAAGTTGATTGAATCATAGTCTCTATTCTCTCTCTCTCTTTCTCTCTCAATGTTGATATCATAAATATATACACGGAAAGAGCAGGGTGGCGATCCTACCCCCATCTTTATATGTGCCGGGGTAGGGAGGGGCTTCTATATATAGTAGGTACTATAACGACGGTGACGACGTCGAGCGGCGGCAGCTTTCTGGCTGCCGCGACGAGGAGCAATCATCATCGTTCCCTCTCAATGTATGTCTATGTCGCTGTGTGTGTGTGTGTGTATATGTTTACTACCCCGGTCGTCAAAGTCGAGCGTTATGGCTTCTGCTGAGCGTATCTTGCGACAATAGGGGGACGAGCGATTGCCCATAGCGCCCAGGCCCCGCACATTCAAAGTCCAGTGGTACATAGTCTACTAGTGTTGGGTAGGATCGATTTGGACGACCACCATCAAAGTCACCATCAACTAAAACTTTGAAAAAAAAATAAAATAAGGGGGGGGGGGGAGAAGACGGTGATGCTATGCATGTTAAGGACCAAGTGTTTATAGACACCGTGGAAAAATTCAGGAGGGACTGGTCGTTTTCAATGTCTCTTTTTTTGAATCGAGCGCCGCAACTTTTGAGCGCATTCAAACTTTGCCGCGCTCGAGACCAACATGATTTTAAAAGAAATGAAAGTTCGTTTTATTTCAGTTTTAAAAAAAGTGGAGGGATGTGGACAATGTTGATAACGTAAACAGGGCAGTCAAACGAATTTTATAGCCTGTCGATATTTATGGAATCTATTTATGCAACTTAATGGAACGTTGCGAGAGATAGCGGCAGTTCGTCTTCGTCCTTAAAAATCGGAATATTCTTTTTAGATTTTTTTTTTTTACGGTTTTGATGTACAATGCTGTTAGATCGTAAGGACCTCTATAGACTTCCCACGTTGACATCTGCGCCCTCTCAAAAGAAGTTTATTGTCTATTTTTTAAAAAATTATTTTTAGTTCCTTTTTTTTTATCACGTTGAATTTTATGATCCATCGTAAGACATCAAGATTTTCCCAGGTGCTCCTTGACAATCATTTCACATCTATTGACACACAAATATCTCGCCTCTTTTTTTTTTTTAATAGCTCTACATCGTTTAAGTTGATAACAAACGAATCAGAAGTGTGAAAGATCTAGTAATCCACTTAACGTAAAGAACTTGATTGCTGTCCAGGATTTAAAAAAAATATATACTGTAATTCTATCGTAATAAAATCCATGTCCTCCAGTTGTTGTGTCACACCTTATGGGAGGAGGAGGAGGAGGAGTGAGGGGTAGTAGATGTGTCGCATCTGTCTGTTGGAAGAAGAACCATTTTGCAGGGACGCTGTGTTTATTTCAATTCTAGCAGTTCCTCCCTCCTTTTTTATTGTTCTGAATTGATGGCAGGTCATTTGGTTGCATAACAAGACCCCCGTTTTTTTTTTCTTTCTCCAAACACACACACAAAAAGAGGCTGGTTAGCATCGGCATCATGTTGCTGCGGCGGAATACGTAATCCGACGAGAGACTGCAAAGGGAGCGTTCACAATTCATTAATCATCTGTCAGATGAGAGGCAAAGTTGCGACAGTTTGCCCTTCAATTTCTCGTTTCGTACACACACACACACACACATCCCGCAGACATTGTACACATCGAAGGGTAGGTGGAGGGTAGAGAATAGAGGAGAAACAAGATTCGCGTCTATCCGCTCTCTCGCTGGCTGTCATTCAAAGCGTCTCTTCTTCCCTCCGCACGACTTTTTGTGTTTGTTTCCGACATAAGACGATGAGAGAGAGGGGGGGGACTGATGCTCTTTATCCACTTTGTCGTCTGTTGCTTCTCTTCTGTGGTGACGCGTGGCTCTTTGACGCATAGAGGGAAGAGATTCTCTTCGACACCCTGACTAGATGTGCCTCTCTTTTCTTTTTTTTTTTTTTGTAATCTACGCTAGTGAAATCGAAAGTTGAACTTAAAAATAGAAAGGGGGAGGCTGGAAACAAACATCCGGAATAATAAGTTGATGTGTATATAGGGAGCGTTTAGCAAAAAAGGGGATATTTCTCTTGATGTGGCATAATATTATGCAAAGATGTAAATGAAGAGAAAAAGAGAATTTTTGTGTGTGTTTAAAAATCTACCGCCGGATCTTCAATAATGTCAAATGCAATTGCTTTTTTCTTTTTTTTTCCTTTTTTCTTTGACGAAAAAGGTCTTTACGGACTGAACTTCCGTTCTGGAATTCAATTCAACTGCAAAACGTATTTTTCATTTTGATGATTTTTCCCTTTTTTTTTGTAAACCGTATGCTTACAAAAAGAAATGTTATGGCAACTGAAACTAGTTTAGCCAACTTTTAAGGTTTGAAAGCTTTCAACAACAAAAAAAAAATGTTTTTCGTCCATTACTATTTAACTACACTCAAATAATAACAAAGAGCTTTTTTACTTACGGGCCGACTTACAAATAAAAGCCAAATGGTTTTCATTTTACCTTTCAAGTCCAGGGGAACTGGGGACCGTCATGCACACAAGATCAAACTCCCTGAAGTCGATCTCATGTTCTATTGATGCAAACATCTCTTGCCCAGCATTAAGTTTTTCCAATTTCTATGTGTTGGTAGCAAAAATGAAGAGACATAACAATCGATCCTCGCAATCAAATTGCCCTCTTTTGGCTGACGGCGTACGATGAACGTTACGTTCCAAACCCCTAAGTACATGGTATGAGTATGAGCCCGTGTTCATAAGCGACCGGACACATTGCCAGCAAAGTCCTGGAACAAATATATGCCATTTCTCGCACACGGCCCACATTCTCAATAGGCCCTTCTTTTTGTATTTATTTTTTGTGTGTTCTTTTGTGCTGTGTGTAAATGTCATCCGGATCCTTTAGCGCCTTTTGTCTAGTAGCGTTCGACTGGAACCTTACATGTATTATTATTGGGTCGTGTGGACGTGTACAACTCCATAAAGATGGTGCCGGTCCTACCAAAAATGGCTCGTCCACGTTTTTCTTTTTTCTTCTTATTATTTTTTTTAATTCTTATTTCGTCGTTGTATTTTTGTCTTTACTATAACCCCCCCCCCCATACTCTCAATATCATCGAGAGTATGGGGCGTGTCTGCATCTGTATGTATACGAATGAACTTCCGTCTTCGAACGTACGCCCGATCGGAATAAGCCAATCTTCTCAGCTATTTGATATTATTTTTTTTTTTCTTATTTTCGTGTTGTGTATGTCCGTTTCTTTTTTTTTTTGCGTTACTTTCATCCAGCGTAATATTCCGGTACGGAAGGAGCTAAAAGAGGGAGAAAAAAAAAAAGTATAATCCGGAATGAAGTTCCCCTCTTTTTTTTATGAAAAAAAAAAAAATGTTCCCGTCGATGGACCATGTCCAGCGACATAGAACCCAAGCTGTCGTCAGAGCTGCCTGTCACATGTCTTTGCTCACATCCTTTTCCCGTCTGTCCGCTCGCTGTATGGGTCGACGCTCGGGCGATTTGAGATCGTCGACAAAGCTGCACTTGTCCGTGTAACGTCCCAATCTAATGCGCTCAACACACACACACACACACGGAGGACAGCATCGAACTCCTGTCGGATTAGCTTTTCTTTCTTCTTCCTCCCTCGACGGTCTTTTTCTTTCCCCCCCTCTACGCTTTTTATTTTTGGCCGTCCTCTTGTCCACCTAAGTGGAACTGATATTCACTTGTCGTTTGACTCGAATGACAATAGATTTTAATGCCATCAATTTTAATGAACTTTTTTTTTTCATTGGACTGCGGCGATTGGCAACGATCCCAAAATTTATCCGAGGGGGTCGTTCAATAGACTGGACATGATAGAACGTATATATCATTTATATATATATATATACAGATATCTCTCTCGACATTGTCCGAAATGAAAGCGAATGGACCTAACATCATAAATCAGGGCGATGATCAAGTCCCCCTGTTGCGTCACGTGATGCAGCAAGGTTTTTCGTAGTTGAGAGACTCGCGGAAAGAGATCACGGTCCACTGCCACGCTCTTGTAACAAACCATCATCAACTTCTTGTTTCCCGCGAACATGTATATATAGCCGTTTGGAGTTTAGTATGGGTTTAAATGTGATTGCTGGGTAAAATCAAATAAAAATAGTTGAATAGAAGTTTGATGTCTGAAAAGATATGCAAGAAGTGTTTTGGATGGTTGGGTGAATAATGGCGTCATGATGGATGATTGGCTCTCGATTTCCCGTTTTGCCGGGTTTGGGGGGATGTTTGAGATCGTATTTTCATCTGGTGATTGTGTTGATATAAAAAAAAAAAGTGAAGAGAATATTTCTATATTTCTGATTTGTTTAGCTATTTTTCCATGTGATTTATGTCTTTATAAATCATCATATATTCCGCTTACCTCCTCCCACTTTTCTTTTTTTGTCCTATGGAAAGTAGTTCAGGCTCCTCTGCACGCCGTCACAGACACGTGACCTGTGCTCATTGCGACAATCCGATTGTTGTGTTGTGTGTGTATTTGGCCATCGTTCGAACGGCGTTGACGATTCAAAATCGATGATGCCCCAAACAAAAAGATGGAAACGGCCCAGTTTTTTTTTTTTTCTTTCTTTTTGCTGCATGAAAGAAAAAAAAGAAGAAAAAAGCTGATCATCATCGTCGGACACGACATGGATTGTAGGCATATAAACGAGTGTTTGTTTGTATTTACTCTCTCTTCGGCCCTATTCCATCATGACCACTCTGAACTCCCCCTCTCTTCGGTACACACGTCCGGCAACGACACACACAAAAATCTCGCCTAGTTATTTACTAGATGGCGTCCTTTCTCCTCCCCTTGTATTTCTATTTCATGCATTTTATTTATTTATTTTTTTTGTTCTCATATTCGATCGTGTTTTCTGCTCAAGTGAACGCCATCGCTCAAACAGGGCGCACGCTGTCCGTCAACGCTCGCAATCTCTAAGTCGATCCCTTTTCTTTCCTCTTCTTCTTTCAAAATGCAATTAACGAATCAATCATCGACCCATTCGGCGGATAGACTAGACTTCCCTTTTGTGTTATTGTTGTACGTACCGAGGCTGTTATACGTACCGAGGCTGTTATACACCAGCAACAGTATGTTTCATGCACTATCGAAGGAATCAATCCCCCCCACACACATTTCCTCCCATCGCAAAAAGGGGGGGCAGGAAAGCCGGTGGTCATCCGGTCCGAATTGTTCACCATTTTTTCCGGCTATTGTTAATGTCTAATCTAATAACTTTGCGAAAAACATATGATCGTATTGTACATTTTTATTGCTATTACGTACGTGCAAATGATGGAAATGTACGATCTTTATTGATTTATTGGCTACGATTAAGTGCAAATGTCCAATTACTCAGTTTGTTTTTGTTTTGTTTTTAAAATATCGATTGAGTGTCGTTTAGGTGAAATAAGCAAGCCATGGACATTTATTTTTAGCTGATGTTTCTATTTTCATATTCGAATGTAAACTGCTGAAGAAGACGCACAAAAACGTACGCGCGAGGACGTAATAAATTGTTGGACCAAAACAATTTATTACGTCATTCCATTTTTGAAATTTTCTTGCGGGAAAGGTCAGCAGAGAAGAAAACAAAAGAAGGTACAATATATTGCGGCTTTTAATGCAATTGCATGATCCATATTGTTGCCCGGCAGCCGGGCAATAACAAAAAAAAAAAGCGTACCCACTCCCTCCTTTTTTATTCCCCAGTGCGGGGGCACTATGTTCTAATGGGTTAAGTGATGAATGAGGGGATAGATTAATACACCAACCCTTTTTTACGCTCTACCATGTTCGATAATTGGACCAATAGCCGCAAGAAAAATGCCAACCTATTTGGTGTCCATCCCCCAGGTGGATGACAGTCTTGACTATGTGGAAGAAGCGAGCAGTAGGCAATCCTCGACGTATTGTTTGGACGATGGATAATCCCAAGTCGAACAAATTTGCCGAATCGGAGAAGGAAGAAAAAGAAGAAGAGAGTTGCATATGGACGGAGTTTGCTGGACGATCCTCGTGCGCTGCCGTGACTCACCTGGGCGATAAATCGCAACCCGTGCCCGTCAAAATTGTGTGGAGGATCACGTTGATCGTCGGCGTCGTCCTGACGGCCACCTCCACTTACTTCTCGGCTTCGTCGTTTATGAATTTTTCAGGACATAGCGAAATGATGTTGCAGACGGAACGGGATAACCGGATCGACCACCCGAGCTACCACATTTGCACTTCCAACACTTTTAATCTGACCCTTCTCAAAGGTAAATATTTTTATTGAATTGATTTGATGTGAGCAAACAATTTCAAAGTAAATGTGTTTTTTTGTTTTTTAAACGCAGAAATGGGATTCGTTGAAGCCGAGATGATCTCCTACTTGACACTGATGACGTCGCTCTTTGTCGTGTCACCTTCGCTCGTCCACGATATGGAAAGACAACGCCAATTGGAGACCAAATTCAATCAAATACTCGTCGAAAAAGGCATTCAAGATGTCGCAGAAATTCTCCGATTAGCTTTACTCAAGTGAAAAGCCAATGGTTAATATTTAATGAAAAACATCAAGCTAATTTGATTGCATTTAAAGGTGCGAGGACATCATCGCCGGTTGCATCTTGTCGCCAGCCGTTCACGCCGACAGTTTCGAATGCTGCGCCAAGTTTTTCCCGTCGGGTAGTTTCGCTTCTCCGACTGGCGCTTGCGTCACTACTTCTTCTGCCCCACCCATCATCCAGGTATGAGATTGAACTTTAAATTGTATTGTCTATTGTTTGGATAACAGTGTTTTTTGGCCCAGCGCATCCCGTCCTTAGGATTCGGTTTTGTTGTGCTCGTCAACGATCTACGAGTCACTCGCGGTATGATTTCCTAATTATCTTATGGGCTATTGATGTAATGTTATTCATTTTCGATTGGCGCAGCACTGGATAATTCCATCATCAATCCGATTATGGCCAATCACAAAGGAGTGACATTTTCAGTCGCCGACAAGTGGACGGATCCCACGGTGGCCTTGTTCAGGGAACGTCATTACACTCGGATTGGACTATGGACTTCTGCAGCCATTTTCAGAACAACCGTTAAGAATTTGACTCTTCATTCCCCCCTCTTAATTGAATCTTAAAATGTTATTCCGTATGTGCAGATCAACGATGAGGAAATTATGCATTCGGTCGTATCCAGAAAATTGTGTGCATTTCGGGACGGGCATAACAGTTTCCTACATTTGGTGCCGGGATTTAAAAATTACACGCTGGACAATTGCATTTATGCTGTACGCCAAAAGCGCGTTACTGAAAGCCTCAATTGCTACATCATAACTCTGCCTTACAAAGGTTTTTGGGTTTCTTTTAAGATAATTCCATCATGGTTTCGTGATTAGGCCCGTATTTTTCAGGGAATCTGCCGCCATGTCGCCCGCAGCAAATACTCAAGCTGGCGGGTCGAATTTTTAACAGCCACGGAGAATTGAATGATCCGCTGTTTGGAGCCGCTAGCGGTAAACAACTTGTGTTTGTTTGACTGTGATCGTTTGGATTTGTCAATCATTTGTTTTAATAAATTTACAGAATGCGTTAGCGAATGCTGGCAAGAAAAGTATGATGTCTCTGCCAGCTACGCCGATTTGCAATTGGCGGCTAACTTTCAATTCGGCAACTGGACCGTATCGCCTAATCAAAGGTAAATCCGCTGCCACGTTACCTTCGAATGGTAAATCAATTTTAATTTTTAATTGTGACAAGCGATCAATTGGCGGCGCTTAATTTCTTCTACCCGACCTTCACCCAAAATTTGTTGGTTAATCATTACCCAACCATTAACCAAGGACTCGGTGAGAAAATAGCATCAAACAACTTGAAAGTAATAAATTTAAATGTTTTTGAAATTTTTGCAAGGCATTTTGGGTGGCAATTTGGGCCTCTTTCTCGGTGCCAGTATGGTGACGCTGATTGAACTGATTGTGTTCTGCTTCAGCTGTTGCTGTCGACCCGAGAAATTCAAATGAAGAAGCAAAATGGAAATTGAATGGAACGAAATAGTTTATTAGACAAAAAATTCAAATAATATCTGGAAAGAAAACAAAAGAAGAAAGAAGAATGATTTCACCGTAGACACTATTAGATAATTAGATTACAATAATAGCGTTCGTCTTCAGACAATAATGAATCAATACATTGAATATACAGGTTGTGATAGAAAGACTGGCGGGTAGCATGTCCAGAAGTGATATTTCATTATGGGCACATGAAATAATCTTTTTTTTTTTCATTATTAATTATTTGCAAGAACTATTTTTTTGGTCGATAGAAGAAAGAAGTGTTAAGTTGTAGCCAAAGAAAAACATCAGTCGAAAGAAAGGACAAGACTAGCTAAAAGAAAGTATTTGGCAAATCAACATTGAGCCGCAATTTATAGCAAAAAAAAAAAACCATTTCACACATTCTTACAAAAGCATATTAATTTGCAATGTTTCTTTTTACAGAGTCTACATACTCTACAAGTAAATTCAATTACAAAGAAGAAAGAAAATTTGTTGAAAGACATTTCGAGTCGGGTAGGATGAGATGTAAATCAGGACAATTTCCCTTTTCGTTTAACCAGATATCCATCGCTGGATCCTCCAACCGGCGTAGGCGACCAGGCCGTGTAAGATGCAAGTTTGTATCCATGAACTGGCAGGGCTGGATGATGTCGAGAAATTCCGGCTTCCGGCTTTGGCCGGCCGCCGTGATGTTTCAAACTGATCAGCTATTCGTCGAAGATCGTGGCCGACTTGTTTCCAGTTGTCTGCTGCACTTTTGTCTTCATCCGGCATCCGCAATTCTCTGATGTCTTTGACTGAAGGAGAGTCCGGTTCTTCCTCGTCACTCGCCACCGACAGGCGATGGCCAAGTTTGTCACTTTGTCGGGGCACCACATCCGGAAGGCTGTCGACTGGATGACTCTGGAACAGATACGTCTCGTCGTAAGGATTGTCCAGCAACGCTAGCGACTCCATCACGTGGCAGTGGCAGCACACGAGGACCCTGTTGTTGACACTCTGTCCGGCCGCATCGTACTCCATGACGGGATCGAACGGGATGGCTCCGCACAGGCTGAAAAACGGTAGGACCATTCTGCCTTTCCAATTTATTCCGCGCAATTTCCAATCTCTTCTCCTGTCAAACGTGGCGTGTAAGTCTCGGAACAACTGTGACGTAGCCCAAACACTTTTAGAGACACTCTGTTGTACGGCACGTGTTGACACATCTGCGTTGCGTGACCGACTGGGCTGCTTGGCGATCCGGCAGCAGCATCAAGTAGTCTGTGCTGGACTGAGGGGAGGCACGGACGTCGGAGGGTTACACCAGGGATGAATGCAGCTGGCGTCGCTAGGAGCAGGGTAGTAAGGGGGTGGTTTCTATACCGACTGGCAGGGTGGCGTGTCACTCCCCTTCTTCCACCCTATTCTTTTTATTTGTGTGTGTGTATTGTGTGTCGACTTTCTCTGGACCAATCACAACGTTTGGCCCTCTCTCATCCGTCTCCCTTGCTCTTTGGCATCCATGTCCGAAAAAAAAAAGTCTTTGTGTGTGTCTGCGTGCACACACACACACACACAAAGAAGAAGAGAGAACATTGTCACCTACGACATACCACATTGTACTCGTGAGCTTTGAGCGTCTCGGTGACACGTAATTCTTCTTTTCTTTTCTTTATTATTTGTATTTTTGGCCACCGATTTCTACAGACAATGTGTTAAGGGGAACCAGCTGAGAAATGTTTGATTGATCCTGCGTTATTCTTTTATGTTTCATTCTCTGCTGAACCAAAAATTCCACTGCCGGTTAATTAGTTCCTCATCCAAGCGCTAGGTCATTTGTCAATGATTTAACTCGAAAAAAAAGAAGATGGCACGTCTCTTCGAACAGGACAAGGGGAAAAAAATGAATAAATAAAAGGCAATGTTGTCGATGATCCTTTCTATATCTCGATAGGCCTCTAGAACAGCTTTTACAGCAACGACCTCGTTATACTCTTTGATGCTAACACGATCGTGCCAAAGCTCAGTGGTGATGTTTTCTCGGCCGTCTTTCGTTATACGACATCATTGATAGGGGGGACTCTTCTTATGCGCTCCTGCTTGGGAATAATTCAATTGCCAATCATGTTGTCTATGCCCTTCTTTATTTTTTCTTGTTTGGAAGGATCAACATCTTCTCCCGTGAGGATACATCTCTCTCGTTAATACTTTATTATTTTTTTTTTTTTTCGCTTGTTGCCGGGGTCCAATCTCAACAAGTCCCCCCCACAACAAACCTACCCTCTCACACACACCCGCAACCGGCATTTTTATTTTTTCTTCTTTTATGTTTGACTTTATTGTGGCATTTTTCTTAGTTTTTCTTTCTTCCGTCTACTGTAGGGTCCGGCTTTTTTTTTTTAATATTTTACGATGGATAGTAGCTAGTGGTGTATGGCTTCCATTTGTGTAGTGTACAACATCTGCTGCGGGGTGTAGGATATAGAAAAGAAAAGGGGGGAGAAGCGCGACGCTTCTTGCGTCTCGTTAAGGGCACAGACTTAATGCTTCGCACCTAAGAATGATGGCCCTCTCTTTTTTCTTATTTTAAAAGCGCCCAGCCGTTTCGTTTTTTTGCGTTTGTGTTACACGGCATAGCCGTACTGACTCTTTATGATTTGGCTCTCCCCCTCTCTCTCTTTACATGCAAGTGTAATATCATCTGGTGAATCATCAGAGCTAATAAAACGTTCGAGAGATAAAAGGGCTAAAAAGGTATAAATCAAGACTTGTTCGTCTTTTTTTATTTTATCTGTATATAAATATACACAAAGACATTGTGTGTGTGTGTGTAGAAGACGCAATTTTTGCGATCTGAGGGATGCACTTTTTTTTCCCCATGTGTGCCCCCTTCTCGCACATCTTTTTGATGTCGAGAGAGGCAATTAAAAATAGGGAAACGGGTGGGGTTGCGGAGGAACTTTGCCAACAAGGGCGGGGGATATGCGTTCATCCATCGGCGATTCTATTGTTCTTTCTACGTTGGTATATATATATTTTTTCCCGAAAAAAAAATCTAGAAATATATTTATCGAGTTCTTCTTCTTTCGGTGATTCTCTTTTGTTTGTGGCCAATATTCGCCGTGAAAGAGCAAAGAGAAGAAAGTCTATTGGGGGGGATGACATACATAATAAGGGCGATGCGCGTTCTATATTGGGGATCAATCATTCATTTTTCTTACCCTCCCTTCTCATTCTGGCGATCCGCTGGAGTCGATTGCCTCTACGGAGCGTCTCTCTTTTGTTCTTCTTCTTCTTCTTCTTTTTTGTGCCTTTGACGGATTGAAATTCTATGCGGGACACGTATTACTATAGCGTCTACATCTGTTTGCTACGGATTGGATATGTCACCAATGTCAAACCAAACGAAAGATTTCGTGTCCCCCACCGTCTTGTAGCTGCTGATTTATTCAAATTTCTACGATTGACTTTAGTTTTTTTTTTAGGGGGAGGGGGACTTGTATCTGATATAACAGAATACACAGCCCTCGTATAGTAATCCAATCGCGTCTCGGCGCAATCAAATCGACTCGTTACCCGTACACGATCGATACACGACAAGACAACAAACACCGAAAAGCAGAAAAAGGAAGAAAACAGAAAACGTGATCCTATGGGATTGCGTGAGTAGCGCCATGGCGATTCAATTTTTTACGTTTATCTCTAAAAAATTGGGACGTCAGTTTTGTTTGAGATTTCATTTGCAACAGATTTAATTATAGTTTTTTTTTCTTTTTTCACGAATTGCATCCCAGTCGACTTTGTGAAAATTAACGAGGCTGTCACATCGCAGGTCGTGTTCGGAATAAAAAGTTTGGCCGCAATCATCGGCAGACGGCGAGATAGTAAGGTGCCCCTTTAAAAAAAGGAATTAAAAAAAAAAGGGAACAGCGTCGTTTCTTTTTGAAAAAAACCCCGAAATATATCGACAGACATAAAAACAAGACATTAAAATAAAAAAAAATGCGTACACACAGATAACGTTACGCCTAGCGGTAGCAGCAACAGTCGTGATTCTTCTTTTGTTTTTTTATGTCTGGAACGATTAGGTCTGTTTTTGAACATCTCCCGTCGAGAGAAATGAGAGTTTGACTTTGACGGCGTTTTACCACTGAATCGTTATGCAAATTTCGAATTTAACAACAAAAAGGGGGAGGGGGAGTTCAAATCGCTAGCTACCGATGTTTTGAGCTGTCACGGTGTTATATCGCAAGCCTATCATGGGTAGTAAAATAAAAAGACCGGGAGTAACCTGATCTCGTTCCCCGCCAAAAAATAAAAACATTTGAAAAATGTTTTCTTTTTCATCTTCTTTTCTTTTTTTTTACGATACAACAAACGCCGAGCTTCATATTTTTTAATAGCGCACTCAAATAAAAAGAAAAGTTCTGACGATGGCATCCAACCTAAACCAAATGAAGTTTTATTTTGACTCCTTTTGTCACGGACGCGTTAAATATCTGACTGCCGCCATCATAGACATGCAAATGATGACGAAGGGTTGCAATATCAAAGGAGGGGGGGGGGAATGACGTTTTGTTGTTATTCGATATACTTTCTCTTGATTTTTCTTTTTTCTTTAGTTTCCCTCCGGTGTTATTGTTGTCATTCGATCTTTCAGCCATCATAGAAAAAAACAAAAAACATTTTGCATACGCGGGAGAGACAAATCCAATGACAAGAAAAATTTGGTCCCCCTCTTCTTATTAGAAAGAGTATATAAAGGAAGAGGGAAGCGTATCGACGTCATTAGTCGTCGTCGACGAGTATAATCAGTTTAGAATTGAGTCTATATAGATGTGGATGGTGCGAGAGAGAGAGAACAAAAGCGGGAGTTTTGCGTGCGTGTATGTATTTGGGGGCGAACGGGATTGATGGGAGGAGGCGAACGCTGTGGCCTGATTAGCATAGAAGAGCGGCCGTCGCCGGCAAAGCTCATTTGCATCCCGCTGATGTGGTTAAATGCTCTTCTCCCATCTCCTCTTCGTGTGTGTGTGTGTATATAAATGTACTGCCAATGTAAACGCCGCTTTTGTGTCGAGTGCAGTTATAAATGATGATGGAACAAACATTTGAGAGTGGGAGGGTAGAAGTGGACAGCGCTTTATTTTGGCGGGCAATTTTGAAACCGAAATGAGTCGATCACGCGTGAATCGCCTACCTACTACGGGGAATATTCAATTATAAAGCGGAGGGGACACGCGGAAAACGCAAATGGCGTCATGAAAACGACGCCGGACTTGATGCGTGTAACGATTCCCCTCCCCATCATCGCCAGCCATCAGATGCAGAACATCATCAAAGCGATTCTCTTTCCATTTTTTTTTTTTACTACGTATGCGTAGCGAGCTTAAACATTTTCGTATGGAACTCCATAGACAGCGCAGCTGCTTTGCTCTTTAACCAACAACAAAAACATTTTTTTTATTATTATTATTTTTTTTCTATAAAGCCACACACGATTCATGTGTGTGTGTGTACGTAGCACGCGAAAATGAATGATTATTATTCAGTTTTTGGTCGTTAAATTGCAACATTGGCCGTAATGATGATGACGGTCTGTGATGAACGCCGTTTCTATCGAGCAACGCCATCATAAACACTTGTATAGAACTCGCGGTTCATCTTGTTATTTTTTTTTTTACTATTCACGCTCATTTGCATACGTGCGTGGACTTGTTTCAAAGCCGAGTGCACTTGTCTCGACATCCCCCTCTTGTTGTGTAAATCACGCCGAATAAATGGGAACCCACCCATTGATTTAAAGCGACCCATTCTAGGCCTTTCGTTAACAGAATTGAATCATTCTTATCCAATCCGTAAGTTAATCAGCGAAATCTTTAAATATAATATTTTTTTTTTTTTTTCCAAAAGAAATTTTTTAAAAATGGAAGAATGTCCTAAAATTAGAGTTTAACAATTAACCCCCCCTTTGGAATTGCGTCGTACGGTCAGCGGGAAAGAAGAAAAAAAACGACCGTACCGCATGTCGGGAGCAATAAACAAAAGAGTCAAGTAAAAACACGAAAGCAAAAAGAAGAAAAACGTTGGAGAGGGGGAAAAAAAAGAGAGACAAGTTACACTAGCGCGATCAGTTTGCCGTACTAATAGGGGCCAGTATAGTTGTGCAGTATAGAACATTTGTAAGCGACGGGCATGCGTCGGGATCCCGGGCAGATGTTTCGCAGTCTTGCGCTTCTCTCCATGTTTCGTGTCAAGTCTATTTTTACGTTCAAATCTGGAGAGACACACACACACGCACATAAGAGAGCTGAGTAAAATGCTGGAAAACGGGGAGAATAATAATAATAAAAAGGATCTATATACTGCGTCCATAGGAGAAAAGAGTTTGGGAATGACCGAGAAAAAAAAACTGGAACAAAGAGTCATCTTTCACCGCAAAAAGAAAAGAAAAAAAAAAAGGACTTGACAAGAGTTAGCTGTTCTCCCCTCCACCCCCTTTTTTCCTTACTTTTAGAACTTGCGGGAAAAATAGAAATTCCGGATAAAAAGAGAAAAGAAACTCCTTCATTTTGGCCATCGTTGCATACCACTTGGCGCTGCTGGAGGCCACCTGATTTCCTCTTGTGTATATCTGTTGATGGTCTGCTGGGTTCATGCGTCGTTAACTAGACGGGACTAATAGACGTCTGTATAACACGGAAAGAGAAGAAGAGCTTTTCTAAAATCCCGGCCGCTCTTTAGGGGATACATGACAGGTCACGTGATTGACTCTGAACTCGTTTCCTTAAGAAATCACAGGACCGTCCAACCGACTCGACATGCCAGACTAACAAAAAAACAACAAGAAAACATGTTTTTCAAAAACAAAAGCAAGAGGTCCCCTGCCGAGCTCTAGAATTTCCGCGCAATTCTATATCCACTACGCGTGATCTCGCATGTTTCGTGACCCACTTTGAACCTCTTTAAACAAAAGACGAGACGTACGTCATCATGTTTTGTTTTGTTTTTTCGAAGCGAATTTTGGGCGAGGAATGGATCTTTGAAGATGGCAGATTTATTATAAGCCAACGCGATGCGTTTTGCCACACTAGGGGGACACAACAACATTTAGTGATGAATAGAGGAGATAGGTCAATTGCCGGCCAGAGAAAAGTAGGAGTTCTGTTTAGTAGGCCCAAAGGTCATCTGTCCATTTCTCAAAGAGTGGGACGCTTTTAATGGCCACTTGAAATTGGTCATCGGGGGGGAGGGCGTTACATAAGGATACGCAAGTGATACAGAAACGAGTGTAATGTCTAATAGAAATGCGGGGGTGGGTGGGGAGAAGGCGATGTTTCAGTAGTTTCACTATCTAGGCCTCTACACACCGAGACACTCGTACGAGTGTTAACAGATCCCATTGACGGCGTCACTTGCCGTTGTTCTCCCCCCGCCGTTGTGATCCTCTAAATGCATCGTTGAGCTATTAACCTCCCGGCCTCTTTTGTATAGCGTTTCATCCACTTGATTCCACATGCTGCCTCTCGTTGGGCCTATCGTCCAATCAAAGAATTTTTCCGTTTCAAATGACGTCATCGTAAATCAATCGACACTCGACAGGCCCAATAAGTATAAACAGTTATTTTTTAAAATATCATTTGCATACTATTCGCTTTGCATGTTGGATCGTAATTATTTTTTTAAAAACAGAAGTCCGTGTTCTTTGCTTAACTTTCAGTTTATTTCACCGCAGTTTATTTCATCCCTTCGTTCTCTGTGCAAAGTAACCCCTTTTTTTAAAAAAAAGAATGTATGCATCCCTTATGGTATTATGCGATAACAATAAAGAGATTAGGAGCTTTACAGTTTTCAGGGAGAAAAAGAAAGGCCCCGTTTGGGCCTCTTAACGAGCCCCATTCGTTTGGTTGTATAGAGTAGGGAAGAAAAAAAAAAAAAAGAGCTTCGAATGTTAAAATCCAAACTGACAGCAGACACACACACGTGACTCTTGGAAGCTTTTGTCTGTAAATGTTTCGCCGAGTGGGTGGTATACATAGTAGCGGTGGCTATATGCATTCCCCCCCTTTTTTTTGTGGGTATTAAAAAAATAAAATGAAAAGGTTTGTGAAATATCCTTCTAATGCGCAACAGCCTAAGAGTCACGCCAATTAGAAACGGATCAATGTCTTTCCTGTTTATTGATAAATAGAAACATCGCAGACTGCGCTCTACTTGTTTTTCTCCCCGCTTTTAATTTTTGTGTGTGTATGTGAGTGTGGAGAGCGTTGAATATTCAAATGTTGGTCGATGAACTCATTTCTATAAATAATGATGCGAAACTGCGCAAAGCCGATGCGGAGAAAAAGAGTTGACACGTGACGTCTCATTAGCCCTCGCTATCGGCTTGACGTGTCTATTCACACTTGCCCTGATTATCAGATTTTTTTGTGTGAAATATCTGATCTCCGTCGTCTCTCTTTATACCGTTTTGTATTTTGAATACGGGATGTCTGTAATGTGAGCAGATCATTAACGACTCCCGCTGTTTTCTCTCGAATTTCAGACAGAAAAATCCTCACGTCGCAGTTTGTTTATTTGATTGTTGAATGACGCAACTTATAGTATTCGCCTTTCTATAAGGATGTCACGTAGAAGGGACGTATTTTGTTTTCTTACAAAACAATCATTTGAATACTGCAGTCCGAGTATGCAAATCGCTGTTGACTCAAGTGCGTTGGCAAGAATCGAGGCGTCACCCCCTGCTGCTATTAGCGACGGCTTTTCGTGTTAGTTACACATGTGATGTTGCCTATCAAAAACGGATTTCTACGTCTCTTTCCTGGCCTCGTGTTGACTCAGATGTTCACTATTTAGAAATAACAACCAGGAAAAAAACAAAAAAAGGGGGGGAACAATTCGAATCAAAAATCGAATAGGACCAGGTGTTTCCCATCTCTAAATTCAATGTAAACATATGTCGAAACATTTGTTTTCTTTTGAATTAAACTACGCCGGTTTTTTTTTAACGACGTGCAATTTGAATATGCAGAGCGTTCGATTAATGAACGTCTAACGATTGAGACGGAAGGAGGATGTCTACATCGAAAGAATTATGCGTTTTTTTTCGGAAGACGGGCTGGCCACGCCTTTTTGCCGGACATTGTATACATCGAAAGATGGGCGTGTTAACAGGTGCGGTCGTAAAAACTCTTTGTACGTCGTAAAAACCTTTTTAATGTCGGAAAACAATTCGTTTGGCGCGGACAATGTGAGCCTATCGATTCGAAATGTCTTTGCCATTTTTTGAATGCGAGTCCATTTGAACACATCACGTGAACATTTTTTAAAAATGTTTTTCGGAGACGGACTGGCTACTCCCCTCTTGTTTTATAGAATATGCAGGAAATGTTGAATATGTTTAACAGATGGCCTCGTTTGATCGAACCGTATAAAATTCATTTGATGGACTAACGGAAGAAAAGGCGCCAAAGTTCAAAATGTCTTGAAAACAAAAAAGGAAAAGAATAGACTAGAAACAAATCTTTTATTGTAGTTTACGGTTGAGGAAAACAAATACAATAACCAATGCGGGCTTTGCCATTGTCTGCGCAATCAGTTCCGATCGCAGTTGAAATGAAGCCCCGCCAGCTTATATCGCTGTTGTTTCTTCCTTCCGGCTTCTTCTTCCGTTTCGTTTAGCGCGCGCGCGCCCTTAATTTATGACCCCCGTACAACAATCGACTCTTCTTACGACTACGCCGTGTTTCTCTCTCTCTTTTCTATTGACGTAACGCGAACTAAACGCGTGAAATTTCCCACGTGGCTCATTCGGGAGCCCGAACCGGCCTATTTAGTAACAAGAAGAAAATCTATAGCGCGAGCTAAAAAGGAAAAAAAAAAAACACATCTAAATAAGGAAAATAGCAGAAGCAGTCATCCCTTATGCCTTTGAAAACGGACAGTGTTCCCCCCATTACCATTTACCGAGTTCAATGAATCGGAAGAATGTCGCCTATAGTTTTTTTTCTGGGTGTGTGTGTGTTTCCCTTGTTATGTCGATCGGTAGCAGACTGACACATGGTGATCTTTCAGACTCGGTTTTTTTTTTTTCAAAAACGACTATGTAAAAAAGAAGAAGGAAGCGATGGCTAAATTAGGTGGAAAGATTGTCTTTCTCCCCTCTGACATGAGAAAGAGAAAAAAATGAGATGGTTCATTAGATCAATAAAATCATATCAAATTGCTAGTCATTTACCAATATGTCAATCTACTATTACACCAGTCAAGGAATACGAAAAAATATATCCAGTTTTTTTTTCTTCTTGTATAATTCCGCGATTAGGAATGATTGCATATCTAAAGACAAATGTGAATAGACCAACTTTTAGAGGGGGGGGTTCGTTTACATCTTGCGTCCGGGTCACGTGGAAGCCCAGCGTGTCACTTGTACAAATGGTTTAACAATATGAATCGCTTTCCCCATTTTCAACGCTTTTCTTTCTCTCCCCCCCCACCCTCTCTCTGTTGTCTATTGCGTCAGACCCAAACTTTGAGAATAACTTAAGACTGGTGTGTTGTACACGGTCTATTTTTTGCCCTCATTTTCTTTTAAATCAACGACGCGTGTAAAACTCGTACGCAATCGAACCTAATCCTCCCGTGGATACATTCAAGAAAAAAAATACGTAGTGTGTATTTGTTCATTGGCTTATTCTGTAAATAGACTAGCAATTGTACCTCGATTATCTTTAAAAGAAAAAAATGTCCCCAGATCATTAACTATTTTATGATGTGGACATTTTGTTTTTTAATTGAATAATTGCGAACGATGAAGTTCTATGAATGATGATGAGCCGCTTAATTGCCCTGTTGGTAACAGTCGACTAATGACGTGTGCGGCCAGTCCAATTGATGGTTTAATGAAAGACTGATTGGCTACGGGAATTGAAGTGAGGTAGGGGGTGACGCCTTTATTTTTTTCTTCTTCTTCTGGCACCGAGAAAGTGTCGAGTCATTTTAGGATCATTTTCATTGTTATTAACTGCAACAAGAAAATGGTGGACATTTTTGTATTTTGAGCGTCGAAAGTGAACAGAATTGAATGGGGCAGCGGCGCGTGTCGCGTCCGCAGGGACACGGGCGAGTCAACATAACGCGATGACGTGATAAATGAACCCACACTGACCACCTGTGACCCTACCGAATGTTTTAGTTGGGCAGCGGGGTTCATGCCGATTAGATGATGCGTGACATCATTGTCACCTCTGCCTTTGTACGTGTCCATATGGCGCCAGACATTCGAATTCAAAAATCCAAAACGGGGAATTCTTTGGCGTTTCTATTTTGATACGCAATCGAATGCCGTTCGAAAAATGTCAATTGTCTCGTGCCGCGCTGTGTTTGTTCAACACGGCTCATTTCGTTTTGAACAGTGTGACACAACAGTTGTTGGTGTTTTTCAATTGGTTTTGATGGTTTGCTCACTCGGACGCGAAGCGCGGGAGAGGACGAAACAATTTCAAATTGTGACACGTTTTTCGTGAGTTACGAGTACACCGCCATATGCGTGCGTTTCAAACATTTTTGAATCCCCTCCCCCCCAATCGATCCTCCATTTTTTTTTAAAGCAATATGCCTAAAAGCTTTTTTTTTTTCTTCATCCATCCGTCCTTGTATAAATTTTTTTTTCTGTCCCTCGTTGTTGGATAAATTGTGTTATTGATTCAATCGTGAATCACCGTAACTGCTTAAAATATCAATACCTTAAAAATGAAAAAGATTTCTTTTTTTTTTTAAATAAACAACAAAAAAACTAACGTACGGGATTATGATTGTTATAATACGAAAATTTACGACTTTTGGGGTGATCTTGAACGTATTGTAAAAAAAAAAAAATACCCTTTCGGCCGGCAGTTCTTTCGATACGGTATCGCCCGCCCCCCAGGTTTTAAGGGTAGAGGGGGGTTAACGCGTTCCGCTTTTTATTTTTTTTTCATTTTGTTGTATTTATACAATTTTTTTTTTTTCTAAAATAAATTTCAAAAGGTTTCTGTAGTTTTACAACAATGTTAAACCTATTGTACGCTCTGCTCCCCTTTTCTAATATATAAGTCTAGTTCAATAGCTTCCGCATCCGCCGTCCGCAACGCCCTCCTCATTTGACCCTTGCATTGAATTTGTGTTAAAAAAAATGTAACCCCTCTTTAGAAAAAAAAAAAATCAAACCATTTCAATCCATTTTTTTTTAGACTCCCTTTGCTTCCAAGATTCAAATAATTCAGACGACGCCATCGGGTTATTATAGTTAACTGTATTGTGTCAAACTGGACTATTTGATCTTTTTTTAAACAAGCATTTTTCGATAGCGTGTCGTCGTCTCACTGTTGTGCTTGTATCGACTAGAACGTGTGTCACTTGCCATCCATTAAACTATTAAATCATTTCGTCGTTCAACGCGATGGCACCGTGGGGAGATTGAGGGGTGTGTGTGTACATACTTTAATGTAACGATATCAGAACGAAGCGAAAGAATCCCGTGGCGTTTTGTCGGAACGCGATGGCAGTTGTCGCACTTTTTTTTTCTTTTTCAAAAGCACTTCAGTATCTTCGTGTAGTGAAATAGGATGGCACGAGCATCAAAAGCTTTTTGACTTTTCTATTACCTCCCCCTCACTTTGATTATATTGACACCATAAATTCTTTTTTTTTATTCTTTCTTTTATTTTTGCTAACAATGCGAGAGAGAGAGAGAAAAAAAGCGTCAAGCTGTCGAACATTTTTTTTATTATTGAACAAAAAAAAATCAGCATGCTGATTGGCCGTGATTGTGATTTATTTTTATTATGCGTGAATTTAAAAAAAAGAATTATGACCTTCCAGATTTTTACTTTGACTGATTTACTTTTACTATTGTGAATTGTTGCATATGCGCACATTTTTAGTCTTTCAATTTGATACGAAATGTCGTGTGTGATTGTGTAGAGGAGTCCTCACTTCCTGTACACGCTCATAAACATGCTGTTCTTTTGACTGCTCCGATTAACTATTTACGATAGGCCTATGGTTCGTTATTAGCCGTTACGTAGACGATCTAGTACACAACCACCGCGGGTGTGTGTCTACGACACCCGCGGGGAAATCACGTGCAACGAACTTACTCGATTCATTAATGAAACTAAATATTTACAGGACTAGGGTAAGCCAGTAATAAAACTAAAACCCGCACTCGTTAGGGTCGTGCAACTCGGCCTAAATTACGAAGTGAACGATAAAAACTATAAATGAATTGCAACGCAAAATAATTAACATTTTTCTTTTTTCTCTTTGAACGTTGACAATAAGGTGGGGCTGTCTCAAGTTGTTCGGAAGGAAAGATGAATCGGCTTCGCTGGTCCCGCGGGAGAAAGCCTTGCGTGCAACGATCCATCACTGCGCGCAATCTTTTAATGTCTGAGCTAACATGGTAAAAAAGGGCATCTTTTTAGCTCAATATTGGAAGATGGTGAAATGCGGAAAAACAAGAAACCTAACGCAGGGTGGGGTACTCATCTGCATAAACAAGATCAACCCCACTACTGTGCTGGGATGAAGACGGAACGCGCACGGGGTGTTATTGCCCGCTAAATAAAAGGCCGCGACGTCTCTATGTATAAGTAGACTAGTGAGCGGCTACGCGCGAAAACAATCAGAGCCAATATGCAAATGAAGATATGGCAAAGCGTGACTGCTTGATTCATTCGTTTCATTTGCCTAAGTGATGGCGTCCTAGGGGTGTGCTGCGTCTAACTTGGAATAGAAAGTCCGTAGATTATGTAGTATCCATCACTTTTAAGAGACGTCATAAACTACGCTCGTAGACGAGTTGGATAACGAAATTCTTGTTTCTTGTGTGCTACGTGTAGGCCGAAAATGGAAGGCTCTGATGAGTTAAAACACGTCATTAGAGCCGATGCGGATCTCATTTGCATTCGGGGCCATTTTGAAATGACAAAAGGATACGCGCGAATATTTGAATCGAGCGATCGTCAACAGCGCACGATTTGAATAGACGGAATGGCTTGGCTGTCTTCTTTTTATGGCTAGTTTTTAATAGTTATTAAGAAATCCTCCTTTTTTTTATAGTTTATTCCGAGTTTAATGTTTCACGTTGTAATCAGCGAACGCAATTGAATCAAACTCAGTTGCACGGAAATTATATCAAGGCATTTTTGCCACATTTTCGGCGATGACTTTGAATGCCTCCCACGTTTCAATGCCCGACGGTATAATTTGACTGTCAGAAGAAAAAAAATAATGTTAAATACATAAGAAATTAGCGCTTAAAAAAATGATTGTATTGCACTAACTCTGGTGGAAGAAGAAATCCGTAGACGGGTCCTTTATCACGCAGCTCAATTGTATATGAATAAGGAATGCCGGCCACACCCTTTGCCCAGTCATCACTCGGTCCGCTGTTTGGGTCTGTTAATTATTAATATCACATTTTCTTCCGAATATAATTATATAATTGACTAAGATATTTCAATTGTTTGTTTTTTTTTACAGAGTAAAATTGTTCCAGAACCGATTTCGTATTGCGTGCCGTAAACTGCCGTCAAAGCCACTACTGCCTCTGCTGCCAGCGCGTACTAGACAGGTACAAATTAACATAAACTTTTCTTTCTCCTACGTGTAATTTTCGTACTTAAGGATCTTACCATTTGATCGTAATCATCTGGCAATTCAGCCGTATAACCCCAAGGAGTCAACCAATACTATACAACATCCATTGAATCAATGAGAAACTCTGTTAAATTGAACATATAAATGTTATTTATGTTTGACTTACTTGACCATATGAATGGACAGTCATGTAAGATTTAGTTCGATTAGCTTCAGCCCAAATGGCATCACGGACCACCCTGGATTCAGCCTCTGAAAAGGCTTCGGGACCGTGATACATCTCGTTGCAAGGACTGTCGCTAGATCCACCTTCTGTTTACATCACAAACTTCAATCTGATTTGTCAGGTATAAGTCGTAACAATTGATAAAGACTTGCCGTTCCAGTGGTAACCGAAATTTCGATTTAGATCTGTCCCAATGCAAGTGGAGTTGACGTCGTCGTTGGGCCGCCTGTTCTTGCGCCACAATCGAACCTGGCGGTATGCAAACAAATGAGAAGGTGTGTGTTAAGAATTCAAAAAAAAATAAATAAAATCCCATATTTGTTTTGGATTAGAGTACGTTGGTGTGGGAGAATTCGTAGCCGTCGGGGTTGATGAGTGGCATGAAGAACCAGTCGACGTCGTCGATGTACTGTGGATGGGAAGCATAATTTTCTACCAACTCTCGGATGATGTAAGTCACGCTGTGTTCCATCACGACGATTCAAATTCAACATTTCTTATCTGTTTTAACGGTAGGGTTTGAAATGGAATTGAACTTACGTGGCCGGCGCGATCCATTCGCGTGCATGGATACCTGCATCCTCAATTGCCATTGTTGGTCTTATTTTCTAAATAGGAAAATGTCGTTAACAATTTTTTTTTTACCTGCATCGACAAAGATGGCATTCTTAGTTCCGTCTCCTCCGCTGGAAATTTTCATCAAAATCATCTAAAAATTCAAGAAAAAAAAACGGAACTTTTTTTTAAAATTCAGGACTTGAATTTGCCGGTTTAGTTTTATTTGTTTTACGTACTTCACGGCCCTCGTAACTTTGGCCAGCGCTGGAAACGCTAACCAATTGCGGATAACTTGCCGCCAATTCGTAGGCGAATTCGACGATCTAATTTTCCAAATTTCGTTTCCATTAAAATACGTACTTACTCTTTTACTTTAACGTAAACTTTTAAGGTATACGTCGTCGTATCGATAATAGTTATCCCACGTCAAATTGTAACGAGGTGAATGTGGTCCCAATTTCGCCGACGCTTTTGGACGGTCGATGAGTCTTGACAATCAACAAAGTCATAATCCAATTGGTAAAAATTCAAGAAGAAATAATGATGTACTGTTGGACGTTGCTAATTTTCATCCGGTATTCTATGTTGGATTTTGATAGGTAATCTGTTAATTGATTGATTTGATCCGGGGCTGCCATGATGTCTGTTGGTGCATTGAAACCAATCCTATTCCAAAAATCGTACGATCCCGATTGCTCCAAATCAATCAAGTCCTGCAGTTGATGAATAGTTTTGGCAGTCACCTCGTACACTTGGTAGCTAAATGAGTCAAATGAATTATGCACTAATTATCTTATTTTTATACATTGTTTTTATTACCCATCGTATTGCTGAACATCAGCGAAAATGGGACAGACAATTGCGAATAAAACCACGAGTTTCTTCATCTTGCCACCCGCTCACTAAGCAGTTGGAAGTCTGACGAATTGATGTCAGGTTTATTGTGTTCTATCATTTTATCTGGCATTCATCAATTGGGTGACGTTATCTCGTGCAAACTGATACCTTTCAGTTTGTTTACTTTTTCTTCATTATCAAAAGAGATACAGTGACGGAACTAGCATGGTACATCGGCACGAGGTAAACACAAAGTATCAAACTAGTTTAAATGTTTATTTATATTTGACTCAAGTTGTTTTTGGTTTGTAGCAAAAAAATGGCTGTAGATCAGCTATTCTCTTTTTGTCTGTAGGTTGCGGTTTTCATTCCATCAGGGCCACGGCTTCAGCAATTACTTTGAATGCCTCCCAAGTTTCAATCCCAGACGGTATAATTTGGCTATCAGAAAATGAAAAAAAATTATTAATGGCAGTCATTTGGTTTTTGTCAGATTTGAATTTGCGTTGCCATTGAACTTACTCGGGTGGAAGAAGAAAGCCGTAGACGGGTCCCTGATCGCGCAACTCAATTGTGTAAGTGTATGGGATTCCAGCTACTCCTTTAGCCCAGTCATCACTCGGTCCGCTGTTCGCGTCTGTAATAACGTTTTGTACAATCAAATTCACTGATCTACTGTCATCAATTATTTTAACGTACACAGTAAATTGGCTGAACTGCCAATGTCGTACACAGTTCCATAAACTGCAGTCAGGGCCGCAACAGCATCGGAGGCTAGCGCGTACTTTAAGAGAACATATTTCAATGAAAACATTGAATACGGATTTTTATTACAGGATTAAGGACAATCAACACTCACCATTGCGTCGTAATCTGCAGGCAACTCAGTAGTCCATCCCCACGGCGTTAGCCAATGCTGGAACGTAAAGTATTAACTTCAATTACCTTTGCCCTTTGTTTTATCATAGCAAGGTCTTTGATATCTAAAAATTATTCCGAGCCTTTCTTTTTATAAGGTAAATAACCTGGCCATAAGAATGGACCGTCAAATAGGATTTGGTGCGGTTAGCTTCGGTCAAAATAGCGTCGCGTAGGGCACGTGATTCCGGCTCGGTGAAAGGTTGGCCACCGTTGTAGGTCGGGGCGCAACTGTTATCGCTTGATCCTCCCTCTAAAAGATTAACAATTCAATTTTTAATTGAATTTGAGCAACAATAAAAATTACTGTTGCTCAACTTACCATCAAAATGATAATCAAAATTGCGGTTGATATCCGTTCCAACGCAGGTTGTGTTGGTCTCATCGTGGATTCGACGGTTCTTTCTCCACAGCCGATTCTGTTAAGACCAAAGACAATCCAGGGATGTCTACTGTTCTATTTTAGGAACGGGTTCAGGATATTTAGAGCTTACGTCAGTGTGGGCGAATTCGTAACCATCTGGATTGACTAGAGGCATGAAGAACCAGTCAACATCGTCGACGTATTGCGGATGAGCAGCGTAATTTTCAACCAACTCCCGGACGATGTAAGTCACGCTATTTTAAACGAACCGATTTAAAGAACATGCAAATTTCAAGGCCATCGATATTCACGCTTACGTTGCTGGGGAGATCCATTCGCAAGCGTGAATTCCTATATCGAATGGTACAACTCGTATCAAAAGGTGTCATAACAGGTCGGAACAAAAAAAAAAATGCGTATACCTCCATCAACGAAAATTGCATTTTTGCTGGCCGAGCCTCCGCTGGATATTTTGATCAAAATCAACTACAAATTTGTTTTCACATCAGGATTTTTTAGAAATTTCAATTCTTAAATTTCTTACGTCTCGATCTTCGTAACTTTTACCGGCAACAGACACAGTTACCAGCTCTGGATAAGAGGCACCCAGCGCGTATGCAAACTCACGAATCTATGCGTTTGTTAGATGGAAATGTTAACGAGAATTTATTAACGAAAAGTTATGCTCACGTCGTCGTAGCGGTAATAATTATCCCATGTAAGATTGTAGCGTAGAGAAGAAGATTGCTTCACGATTTCGTTACCCATATGATTTTGTTGCGCGTCAATTAACCTTTCGAACGATAATTGAAACATCCATCCTTGAAATCGGAAAGCTAACACTTTTTCCTGCGACTTACTGTTGAACGTCATCAATTTTTATTTTGTGTTGTATGGAATTGCTGTTGAAAACGTCCAGCAACTGTTGGATTTGTTCTGGGGAAGACATGATGTCAGTTGGTTTGTTCAGTCGCACAGGGCTCCAAAAGTCAAACAATTCCGACATCTCTAAATCCGATAAAGCCTGTGCCTGAGCCGCGTTTTTTGCAACAGCCTCGTAGACACGATAGCTTTTGTTTCGATCAATTTAAATTATGTAAAAAAAAAAAAAATCTAAGTATTGTTAAGGGAAAAGTAACATTATACCCATGATATGGAAAGGCCACACAAATTTGAATCAGACAAATCACCAAAACCACGAGTTCCTTCATGACGAATTGTTGCTTAACTGTAACCAAACGTAAAGTATTGGTCAGATCCGTCTGTTGATCTTATCTATATTTCTATTTTCTTTTTTTTATATATCATTTCTATCGTATGACCACATACTAATGGTCTACTAGTGGTATCACCGGCTTTACTTCACGCGTATTTTAAAATGCCCGCTGCTCCAACACCACCTAGTATCGCTTTTCTAATCTCACGAGGAGGACATGTCAACAATGTGTTCACCAGGCAGTTTAAAAGTCATCAACTATGAAAGCTATCGAGTTTTGCAAGAAGTTATAGCCGATATTGAAAATGTCTCCTTTGTTTCTTCTTCGTGTGATTCTGATTTATGGTTTGTAGGATATAGTGGTTCCAAGCTGCATATTTTGCCGGCACTTGACCCACCAAAAGGACAGGTAAAATGTAAAAATATGTACTGCAATTGTTAGATGTGACCATGTTTTTGTTTCCAATAGATTATTTCTTTTGAAGATAACACTATTTCTTCAACATGCTTTTCATCTGAAGGAATATTTGTCACATTGGGAAATGATAGAATTGCCATTATCAGTCATACGTAAGGTTTAAAAAAAAAATTCAATCTTGTGATTGGTGATAACTTGCATGTTCCATTTATAGGGAACATCGCTGGAAAAAGAAAGCACAGTATGATTTTGACTTGAGGGAAAGAAAAATAATAGCATGTTTCACAGTGGAAACTGGTCTAATTATTTTCATTCAACATTCCAATCTTCTCATTGTTGGATTTTCTGAAAATCCACCAGAATGGCTACAAATTGCTAAAATTGATTGCCTTGAAGCACCAAAAGCAGTGTGCCTTTGCCAGTCATCCAAGTCTGTACCTGATTGCTATTTCATTGGAACCCAAGATGGCCATGTCTACCAACTGCAACTGCACCACAGAAATTTGACCTTTTTATGCGATATTCAACAACCCATAATATCTATTCAGATTGCAGACGATAAAACAACACTAGTTGTAGGAAAGTATGGGAAAATTGCAAGGCTAGTCGGCCCAACGAAAGAGGCTATAATTTCTTTTTCACCGACGGCTGTTGAAAACTGTTTCTATTCTGGACACCAGCTTTATTTAATGGGATCTAATCAGCTTTATTCAATGGAAATCAAGCTTGCAAGTGATGGTCGCTTTTTGGAGGAAGCCATGTATTGCAAAGTCCGATTCGTCCGAGCCGTGCATTTACAAGGAGAAACAATTTTCATCTTAACAGAAAATGGAACAATCTATCAATGCAGTCTCTTGTTTGGATCAAACGAAGAAAAACCAAGCCACCAACGTAATGGCGCCGAGGTAAAACAAATTTTGCAAGAGATTCACCGCTGCGCTGACAGTGCTAAAACATTGAGCACTGTTAGGGAGAGCGTACTTCTTGATGTTGCCCAGCTCTCTATAGCATTGAACATGGTTAATCAAGACATCTGTGATCGTTTCCCAGTCATCGTTCAGAGTTTCTCTGAACCCAAATGCCCTCGAAACCAGCGTCTGATCATTTCTGTTACCAACAAATCCGCATGGAATCTATCGTCTCGCTACTGGAGTTTTCAGATCAGCGTCCATCCAGCCAATCAAAGTTCGCTTTTTTTCAGAGACGAGTGGAAAACGGGAGACACTGTAGAGCTGGAACACCAGTTGGTTCTGCTGGAAGACATATTTGATGTCACAATAAAAATATCTCTGATATTCCGCCTTGTCGACCCCAAGAAGATGACTGAGCTACAATCACTCGCCGTTTTCCCGTTATCAACCATTAAACTTTGCGCACTGGATTTCTTGGAGCCAGTGGTATCAGATCTGTTCGATGCGAAGAACAGTCATTCGGATGTGATTGGATTCAGCCGCACTCAAATAAAAGGCTGCCCGTGGCCGATTTTATTGCAACGGAGTTGGCATCGTGGCTTCGCCCAGCGAATTGGAGATGCTTCCCCCATGCAGATGGTTTTACGTTGTGGAACGCATTTATTGCGCATGAACTTGAAGGAAGATGAAAATCACTCAGACAAGATATGGATCCTCAGAATAGAAACTTCTAATTACAAGCTTTTACGTTTCTTGCGTAACCAAATTTTTCAGTTAATCGAAGGTCGTTATCCGCTTGTCAAGCCGGACTTTGTGAAAATTCCAAGCCATGTCCTCGCCCACCTCCAGGTTATTAATATTATTTTCTTTTTCTTCTTTTATTTTTTAAGTGTTTGTGACCACTCGTGTATATGTTTGGGTTTAATTGCAATTGATAGCCTTTAGAATCTTTCGACCTAAACGTGTGGCTAGGCTTTCTAAGAAAAAGAAAACCTTGACCCGTTTATTAGCATATAGTTTGCCTGCAACCAATTAAATAGTTGTTATCTAAGCCCGTTACCCAGAATCTCTCCAATTTTGCAATGCATTCTTGGTTTTATATTCTGGGTTTCGATCGCATTTTTAGTCACGTAAGATAACTTTCACGTTCTAAATCTGTTTTATTGATTTTCCATGTTCCAAAACATCCAGAATCTTAGGGGGCGACTGAATTATCTTCAAAATCTTGGTAATTGGGATGAGTCGGATACTGAGCCTCTAATGGAAGAATTTCGTCTTCTCATGGCAAAACAACTTTCCCTTAGATGAACCAGACAGAGATGTTGTAATAAAAGAATTACAATAAACACTAGGCGACTCAGTTTTCTCTTTACGGAACTCGGTGGACTTTAGGCCGCCATACGTTGTGCAACATGTCTACGTTTTTAACTAGTTCCAATGTCTAAATTCCGAATCTCGCGGACCGATAAGTATGTCTATAACGGCTCAAATGCTTCTAGAGAGAAACAAATTATAATAGTCCCTTATTTATCTTGGGATTGTAAATAATTTTGCGCTGTCTGAGCTGATGACGCCTGAATTAAAAATTCATTTCGCACTCTTGAAAAGTACGTGGGTTGGCTGCATTCACATCGGCGTTGTAATATACTCCTGAAGTCCTCATTTAAAACTTAACTCCACAGAACTGCTACATATTGTGATACGGAATTTGAATATACAAATATTATTTTTCTGTTGTTATACGACGATCAGTGATACGAACGGATCCGTTTCAGTCTAATCAGTAACACGTAGGCGTTTTCTGTACTTGAAGTAAATACGGCATTAAAAAATTGAAGAACCATCAGTCGATATTTGTTGTATTATCTTACGAACGCACCCCCTTGTTTTCCCTTATTTTAGCTCCTCCCTTATTGTCGAATGTTGTTGTTGGGATGGGTTTGGGTTGGCGCTCTGTCTAGCAGTATTCGGTTCAGTTCATCTATATCTCTAAGTTCTCTCTTTTACTCTCACTGTCGTTGCTTGAACGCCTACTCACCGCCGAAGATAGAAGATTTTCTTTTAAATCCGTCACCCCGAGTTTCAGTTGGCGAAATCTTTGCCCTATATTCCGGCATCGGTAGTGGAAGAAATTAGCTCTGAGTGCTCTGACCTACCAGTGCACGTCAATACCCCGAGTCTCGAGAGGCCTGAAGAGGCCAAAGGGTGTCTAAACAAAGATAGTACTTACCATTACTTTGGTTTCAGTCTGACAGCAGACTTCTATATCTGCAGTTGCTAAATCCAGTGTTCTATTAAAACTTTATGTCATGGCTAATAACTTATTGAGTGATGTGATTGATGGTTACCGAAAACAAGTCCTTCTTGCTGCCTTCTCCTTCAAAGACTGGGTGTACCGGGTTTTTGCATTTCTGCTTACAACATCCTTTATTTTGTGGCTGTCCGTATTCATCTATGTTACCTTTTATTATTCCTATGTTCCTGCCATTTCACACATCAGGCCTGTTCACTTGGAATTCAAGTAAGACATACAAAAATGGCATCAATTTACTATCTATTTCTAGATACATGCATATAAAAAATGTTTTAAATAGTTTATCTCTTGATAATTAACTAATTTACTTTTTTTTTGTACAGTTCTTGTCAGGATGCAATTGGTGTCTGTTCAAATCCCTTCGCCAATGTTACACTTACGAATCAAAGACAACTGCTTCAGAGCAATCAACCCTACAACATTATTTTAGACCTTGAGTTGCCAGAATCTGAAGCTAATAAACAGCTTGGCATGTTCATGGTGCAGGTAAATTTGTGCATACAGGTGAAATTTTGGATATCTTTTGAAATTTCCACTTTGGTTTTAGCTTACACTAACAGGCAAAAATGGCAAATTTATAGCAGCATCAAAGAGAAGTGCTATGCTTCGATACAAGTCATGGATTCTTCATTTTCTTGGCACTGTCATGTTTTCCCCAGCTATGTTGCTTGGGCCTGTAATGGAAGAGAAACAAACTCTTAAAGTTGAAATGTTTTCAGAATTTCTGGAAGCCCCAGTATGTAGTGTATCATATTTTAATGTATTTTTTATCATTAAACCATTGATGATTCTAACATGAAATTTTGTGTTTCTCAGGACAACCCTGTTACAAATGTGAGGGTAGAGATCGAGAGTCGCTGGTTGCAATTGTATTCTGCCAAGTTACGAATTCAAGCCGAGTTCATGGGATTACGCTATTTCATGTTCTATTGGCCGACTCTTTCTGCGACAATTGGTATATCGACTCATGTGGTTTTACTCTCCTTTTTGGTTGGTTACGTTTGGTATCGACTTTTGAATCCAAACCAGGTGAGTCTTACTTTTCTCTTTTTACGAAACTATTGAAATACTAAATAATGTACTTTTTCCTGGCAAGGTGGTTGTCCGTGTTGGTCTAAATCGCGCGACATCAGCAGTAACATTGAGTACAGTTCCTAGCCAGCCTACGATTGCCACGGTCGAACCTCAACAGTCGGATGATGCTCAAAGTAAAACGCTAGAACAGCGTAGAATGGAAGCAAGAGATATTCTGATGAAAGAGAAAAAACGGCAGCTTACATCACCTGGCGTATTTACAGAACGTAATTTGATATTTCTCATTCTTTTTGTATTGTAGCCTATGCATAATGAGACATGGCGATTTTTTGGGATCAACTCGTAGGTGTTCGTAGTCGTTCTTTTAGTACAGTTCCAGCAATGGCTAGGAGCCCATCATTTGGTAGCCCCCTCCGCATCCAGGAACTCACCCCAGCTCCTACACCGCCCATGATGGAAGAAAAAGAAGGTACCGTCAAACGAGTCACCTTTGAGTAACGTGACTTCCTTACTCGCCCGATAAGATTGCCCACTCATACAGGTCCGATATAGATAATCTTATCGTTCCTAGAAGCTACTAATAGGACGCGAATTATTTTTATGATCTTATTTTATTTGTTGTTATTATTGTTTTCTGGCCCCCCCCTTTTTTTTTTTTTTTTTTTTATTAGATTTAGTCAGTTTAAATTTCAATCATTCGTTTGTAGATTATTCAAACGAAGGGCTAGTTATGAATGCGGAAACCTCACCGGAATTACGTCGTCGAATAATGACAGCTGCGGCAACCAAAGACCCCAACATAGAAGATGCCTGCTAATGAACAGCATTCTCAAGTCTTCTATGATGGTACTTAAAATTAAAACGAATATTCACAATTCACAAAATTAGGGGGGAAAAAAATTGGGAATTTGTTATGTGAAATTTTCTAGTTAAAAATGTCGTTCGTGACAAATTAATTTCTTCTCCTTGCCTCTTCTTTCACCTCCACTGTTGTCTCGACTAGTCATGAACCACATGTCGTATGGTGTAAAAATTGACCAAGTCTGCACCTGTCTTTTGAGTCTCTTGAGAGATCTCTTACATTTTTTTTTTCTTTCCTTTTTTTTTTTTTTTTTTTTTTGTAACTAGGTGAAATATATTTGTGTATTGCCTGTGACAAAACGGAACAGAAAAGAAATTGTATCTAACTGATTACTGAAGAAAAAAAATGCTATTACAAAACAAAAAATGTCCTTCTGGATACGAACGATGATCGCTTGCAAAAAAAACTGCATTCCATGTAGTTATTTCCAAGAAATGAGAACACGGAAAGTGAGAGTGTAAACTGAAGATACCGCATTTATGTACAAGAAAGGATGTCGGTCTGAGTCCGATTGGTACGCTTTGCTTTTATTAAGATGCAGAACTGTCCGATTGAATGTCGAGAATATGCTGAACCATAACACCGGCGTTATGGACAAACGAGAGCAGGTCGACTTCACTAGTCGAAGACGATGTAGCGAGAGGTGAGCTATTGCCAGCATTAACACTTGGTACGGCAGGAGAACGCCGTGTCGCCCTAGGTTTGGTGGTGGCGGGGTTACGTTGGCGAGTGACAATTTTAACTTGTTGGGACGACGCTGGAGGCGGTTGTTCGATCACAACAGTAGTCGTTCCATCTCCCGTTTCAGTTTCAGCTCCAACTTGGCTCTCGTCGAGGAAAATTACATTATTTTGACCATCAACTGTCAGATGAACGAAGGATCCCCATGTTTCTTCTGCAACAACTTCACATTGCTCCTCAACCACCTGTATGTGATGCAGTCGACTCAGTTTTGGTTGCTAAAATGGTGGAATATTTATGATTATAATACCTGATCCTCCGAATTCGGAATAGTTTCAACAACGACAGCAGCTGCTACTTCCTGTGATTCTACTACAACATCATGCTCAACTTCCATTACCTGAATCTGTTCATCATGAACTTCAGACGTGACAATCAGGCCGTCATCAGGAATAGGACTGCCGCTTCGGCTTTCTCCGCCGCTACTTTCAGCACTGCTGTGCTCATTTGGGCTAGTCAGACGTTGGTACAAGAGCCTAATCAAGTCTTCCTGACGCTGCTGCTCAAAATTGCCAGAGCCGTCCGGATCTGCCTTAGTTTTGGAACTTTTAGCCTTTGGTTCTGCTCTGGTTTTGACGATAACTTCCCCGCTAGTTTCTTTGGAAGTAGAGGCGCCTGAAGTACTCGGAATTCCAGCAGGCGCGTCTCCTGAACGGCTGGAGCGGACTGGACGAGGTTTGCAGCGTACTTTATTGAATTCTTCCTCGGGTAAAATGATGAGTCCTCCGGTTGACGTAAGAAGTTTACCATGCCGAGTCATCAAATGGCGTTTGTATGAGTTGCGCGTACGGAATCGCTGCATGCAGTCAGAACATTCATATGGAGCTTCACCAGTGTGCCGCCGCCGGTGCTCTTTATAGTGGGAGGGATGGCGGAACTGACGGTGACAGTCCGGGCAGGTGAAACGTGACAAGTTGGCGTGGATCAACATGTGATAGTTGAGGCTATGTTGGCGAGTGAAGACAGCACCACATCTTCGACATTCGTACGGCTTAATGCCTTCAACAATGCGATTCATTCATATTAGGTAACACACAGCAAAGAAAAAATTAGCTCAGTGACAATACCTGCATGACTACGATAATGCGAAAGTAGAGTGGTTGGAGCCGTAAATGTGCGAACAGGTGAGCAAATTTTGCAGTGAAGTGAATCAGCTCCACTTCCTCGCTGTTGCTTTAATTCTCCAATATACTGCAAGGCTAATTCGCGTTCGCCAGCAGATTGTGAGACAAATTTGGGTTTAACTTTCGCTCGTTTACGTGCAATGTCAACCATATCTTTTTCTGGCACTTCACGCGCTTGTCCACCAATCCCAGAAGCTTGTGCGGCAACCTATAAGTAACCACAAAATGACAACTTTGCATTTTGGCATCATTCCGTATGTTTACTTGTTCTAGAAGCTGCTCTTCATCGTCCTCCAAGAAAATACTTGGCTCCTCCACCGTTTCTTCAATCAGTTCACCATCCTCGTTCATGCAAACGAAAGTGAACTGAGGCTGCGTACCAGCCGATGGCGCATCAGACACTACGGTTTTTTGGTGCCGCAAATCTTCAATGACAGGTAGCTCAGATGACTTCATCAAATAGAATTCGTTGGGATTGTACCCTACTACTACTTCACTTCCCACGCAAGGTAGTGGTTCCGTTGGCTTATTCTTAACCACGAATTTGCTTTGCTTGGTCGTCTCCTCAAGCATAAAACTATGCAGAGGAATACCACTTGCCTGTTGCTGCACAATATCGATTAACATTAGTTGCGAAATTTGAAGTGAATGAAACCATTAATTACTACCGTTTGCCCACCGCGCTTCCTCTTTAATTTCTCTTTCTCTTGAGCAGCAGCTGCCACCGATTGGGCGACTGCTTCCATTTGTTCATCTTGGAGACCTGACATGTCTTCAGTGGAATTGACCACTACCGCCTTAGTTTTTTTGTTGATACGGTAAATGTTGTAGTCGTGATCAGGTAATGATGTCGCGTTAGTTGATGAAGAGCCTGCAATTGGTTCCTCTGAAGTCACTACCACCTCTTCTGCCACTTCTCCGTACTCCTGGTCTAAATCGCTGTCGGGAGACAAGTCAGCCTAAACAGAAATATTTAAATAAGATACGCCTGAATATCTAAACAGAAAACTAAAAATTACTTGGATAGCGCGGAAACGAGCTTCATCAACGGCTCGATATTTATCGTGATACAGTTTTAACCATTTCTCTTTGACGGTTACTTCTTCAGGGGCCACTTCAATACCAGCCATCAGAGAAGCATTCATATTTTCTTCTTCGCCCTCCGCAAACGTGCCGGCTGAACGGCGCTTTCTCTTGCCTCCTGAGTTATCTTTCTTGGTAGGTGATGAATCTTCTTTACTTGCTTTGCTTTGACGCGGGGATTTGGCTTGAGGTGATGACTGACTCGCCTTTTTCAGTGGTCCCCTTGTTGTTTTAGCCATCGCAGCAGTCTGCGGTGGTGGCGGCGCTGTCTTCTTTGATGCCGGTTGAAGCTTAATTTTCATAGTTTTCTCTTTAGGTTTCCTGACAGGAGATATCCTTGTAGTTTCCTTGACGACTGCTGGGATTTTCTTAGTCTTGGACGCAACCGGGGTGGCAGTAAAGCGGAAGCCAGCCGACTCGCGAGCTTTCCTCATCAAATCCCGGACGTGCTCTGATAAATGTTTTTGCATTTCCTGCCATAAAAAATTCATTAAAAAGATCAGTTCAAATGAAAAAGAAGCTTACCTGTCTTGCTTTCATTTCACTCCCAAAACTGCTAGATGTATACTGGCACCTTTGCAGCAGGTGGCAGGAGTAGGAAAATGTTCTGCGTATCTCATCTGAATCCATGAGAGAAAAGAGGTCCACAAGCTGTTTTTCAGTTAATAGCTGAAGTTGGGCCAATGACAGTTTATTAGCATCTGTAGTTTCTTGTTCAGGTTCTGGTCTCCCTTCAGTTAACTGCTTACGAGGTCTACCCCTCGGGTTGCGGGTTTTTCTAGCCAATGAGTCATTATGTAGAGTTGCTGAAGCAACTTCTGCCAACATATTTAGCAGTCCGCTGTCAGCATGGCAACTATCATCATCTCTTGACTCTTGAGGGGTCTTGCCTTCATTGTCATCTTCACAGCTTTCCATTTCCACTTTAATGTTGTACTCCAACTTATGTGACATTAATAAAGCTATATTGCACCCTTCATTAGCTTTTAGTGAGGGACCTAAAAACAGATGTTGTTATTTGTTAGTCTGCAAAAGGTTAACTATTGATACAAAACAACCATTAATAATATTCAGGCTTATTGTCAATAATGTTTTCCATCTAAATTAAGACTGAAATCTTCCAAAAATTTCTTTACAACTTTCACATATCAAATGGTCTTTCTATTCAGTTAAGCCTTTCCCAGTGCAATTCATTTTACATGTAGTGAAAACAGTAGAAACGATAGCAGAAAGGCGTCGTTAGTACTGTATACGAAGTTTTCGCGCCGCTTGGCTAAAATGGCAGCCGACGCGGCACGAAGGCAGACGATTTACATCCTGACGGCGGCATTGTCCGTCAACTCTACTCAATTTTCAACGATTCTCTATTAAATGTTTATACAATATTTGCTAAAAATACCTCAAAACTTATCACAATTGCACTACAAATCTAAAAAGCCTGAAGTGCTGTCAAGAAGATATCAGTTATGTTAAGAAAAAGTCCTAACATTAAAAAAGCTGTACCTCGCTCATTCCGTTTTGATGAAAAAAGCGTCTACTAGAATACCAGACTTCTTTGCGTTGCGACCCCCTTTGAGAAGGTTTTGTTGGTTGCCGAACGACCTTATTTTGATTATTTTTATATGTTGTAAATATACATGTTTCTTGTTGATTTTGAAGCTTTCTTACTGATAAAAAATATATTTATAATCCTTGATTCAAAACTCATTCACTAGATTTACTAAGTTAAATTTTAAAACCCAAAAATCATAGTCAAATTCTTTTATGTAACCAGAATTCTATTGCTACCAATTTTTTATCTTTAAGTGCAATCTAAATTAAATTTTCTTAGAAAACTTGTGTTTAAAAACAATTATTACATGATCAAAAAAGAAAACAAAAAGTCGAAAATCGTTGAATTAAAAATTAATACAGCGTTGTGGCAGAATCTGTCTGGAATAAGACCACTTTAGTTGTTCTGCCAATAGTGAAACCTAAAAGTTGTCGCCGATTGTATGTATTCCACGTGCTGCTGTAGAAAAATTTGGTGTAATGGCGGCTCGTTCACAAGAAACTGCGTTTTCTCCTAATGGACAATACTTTGCTAACGTAAGCACAGACAGTCGGTTGAAAATATGGGAGTGTGAATCCGGAAGAGCCAAACAGGAATTTATCCCTGCGTCTCACTTATCAGCTGCATGCACGTGTCTGGTTTGGGCACCCTCTAAACAGCCGGAACAGGTAATCATCTCATATACTACGATTTGGTAATATTAATAAGAGCAATATCAGACCATTCAGTATTGACTGTAATTTTATGTGGATTGGATTTTGTTCAAACTCATTGTTTCTGGATTAACTACTCATTACTTCTGTCGTTACCAGATAGCAGTTGCTCACCAAAGTAGTTGTCAAAGCAATACATCTGCAGATAATACTAAAAGTCAAATAGTTCTTTTGTGATATAATCAGCTTCCAAATTTTATTTCAATATTGATCTCGCAAATCAATAGGAAATTAAATCCATGTCATGTTTTCCTTTCACAGAGTGGAAACCAAAGTAAAAAGAAACGTAAATCTAATGGAGAAGAGGCTACTGGAGTGGCTGGGAGTGATATTATTGCTCTTGGTACAGCATCAGGGAATATTCTTCTGTACAGTCTTAACAGGGCAGAATTGGTACATCAGCTGAAAGGTGGCCATGCAGGGAAAGTACGGTCTCTGTGCTGGAATCAAGATGGTTCGTCCCTTTTTAGTGCTTCGTCGGAAAAAAAAATCGTCGAATGGGATGCGGTGGAAGGTGTTATCAAATGGTCTGTAAAATGTTGAAAGGACTGTGAAAACAACACGTATAATTCTTCGCTCCATATTTTGTTTTAGTCAATGGAAAGTGGACAAAAATCCTATTTTCCGAATGTGTATGCTACAAGATAACTGTACTCTCGTAACGGCTGGTCGTTCAATACAATGTTGGAACGTGGAGACCCGCTCAATAGTAGCGACATTCACAGGACACACAACGGATGTCGCCCATCTGTTACCCGTTTATTCACCTGGCGCGAAAGGTGGATACTTCCTTACCGCTGCCGACGCAGATCGTTGTATTAGTGCATGGTTTGTATTTGATTAAACTTACTTTGTTTTAAATTGGCGTTTAAAATGTGCTGCATTTCAGGAGATTTGTTGGCGAAGAGAAAAATGGACAATCTCAAGCTTCATTTACTTTGCAAGACGATCCGTTGAACTTCACCGTCTCGAGACCCATTTCCGACAAAGACCCCGTCGTCTTGGCCGCAGTGACGGTTACAGGAATCTTACATGTCTTTGAACACCATTTAAATGGGTATTTATAATTCTATGATCATATTTTCTTAATTACTAAACATGTCTCTAAAATAATCATAAGACGATCCAAGAAACCATTACAACCAATTGTAAAGATCCACATCGGAAGCGATGTAGCTGGCACTGCGAGACCACTCCCCGTTGTATCTGCATACGCATGTGGTGATGCAGATGGAAACTGTGTCATTGTGTATGGATCACTCGTTCGACCAGGGTTTGAAAAAATGGTAGATTTCTTTAAGCCAAATTCTTAAACTTCCTTCTGTGTTTTTCATGCGTCATTTATTTGCGTTACAGTGTTACCGTAATCAAGATGGGATGGCTTACATTGTTCGAAGAGATCCATCGTCTGTAGATCACTCCAAGTCCGATGTAACATCGTCCGCCTTGAAGTTAAGAACACCCATATTGCCTGCTGACGTGAAAACCTTGGCCCCCGAATATATGGTACCCATGCCTGCATCATCTGAGGTTGGAGTCGCTGTTGGAAGGAAACGAAGAACGCAAAATTCCGAATCAAATTCTGGTTTAGTATCTGCAAAGGATTCGCTTCCCATGGAGCAGAGGCTTTCAGCGTTGAATCTTGACAAGGCTGTTGATGCCGTTGCCCCGCCACAGGCTGACAATATGGCTCAACTCCTTCTTCAGGTTGGTAGAAGTGCGAATGCCAAACTATAAAAAAAATTCTGTAACACAAATTCACCTCCATGGTGTTTGTATCGATTACTCTAAATAGGGATTGCACAGTCGAGACCCAAAGATTTTGCAGAGTGTGCTGGATAGAGGTGATGCTCAGATTATAGGAAATACGATTCGAAGGATTCCTGTACAAGCCATATTGCCACTCATTCTTGAATTAACGCGAATGATGCAATTTAGAGGACATCCCAACTATTCTTACGCCAAGTACGTATCGTTTTAGGGGTTATCATGGATCGTTGTAGGGGCTCTCGTTTGATTTTGAAATAAATATTTTCATGACAGATGGCTGCGATCATTACTGGAACACCATGCTGGATATCTGACATCTTGTCCGGATTTAGCATCGGTTTTGACGCCTCTACTGGCTCTTATGACTGCTCGTACTTCGCTTTTTCCTAAGCTTTCGCAGTTACGCGGTCGACTGCATTTGATGTTGGGAGAGTTGGAACATCGAAGTGAGAAGGAAGATGCCACAACAACCGAATTACCCGCAACAGCCCTTCTTGTTTATAGAGAAGGTAATGCATTTTTTCTTTATTTTTATTATTACATTTTTTCGTTTTGTTTTTGAGTTTCAATGGCTGACGTGAGATATTTTCATTAGAATCGTCTGATGAAGCAAGTGAGGAAGGAGATTGGCCACTTCAGTCGGGATCTGAATCAGAAGACCAGTGGGATGAACTGTCTGATTATGGCGAAAATATGGACGTGAATGAGGCAAAAGATGACAGCGAGCAAGAAACTGACGATGAAAACAATAGTGAAGAAATAGACGAGGAAGTAGAAGAAGCTTCTGATAATGACATCGAGAGCGTTGTAGAAAATGGGCTGTCAGATTGAAATAATATTGGTTCATCATGGGTTGAAGAAAATTACATATGAAGTTGATTTTCAATTTGTATTTACGCAAAATTTTTTTTATTCATCAAAAAAACTTCTGCTTAACATGTTGCGTCTCGTCGCCTTTTTTTTTATCGACCTTAAGACGGTCAATTATATATACAGCACAAAATGGAATCAACATTAGCTTATCAAGCCAATATACCGTTAACATCGGAATTAATGATTGGTAAAATCAAGGTGGACATGCAATTCTTTCACCCCAATCGCCTGGAATATTTGTTGAGTTCGGTGCGTAACATACCGTGCGTCAGCATCAGGTTTCAACTCCAGCTTAAGGGCGCCAATATACTTTTCTGAACATAATGTCCAGAAATGAGGCTCCTGCAAGTTAATACTCATTAGTTTTTACTTGCGGAGGCTAGTCATGACATGTGGAACCCACCTGGACGGAACGCACGCCTTCCAAGCGAGCAACTTGCTGGTAACACTGAGGTAGACGTCGGTCAAGTTCTTTAGGCTGGCGCTGCATCAGGATGGCAAGCGATTCTTTAATAAGTCCCAGGACACTTATCGCTATCATGATGGCGATGAACATGGAACAGATAGGGTCCGCAATCATCCAGCCGAATGTGTGCATCAGAATAGCCGAAATAATCACACCCACACTTCCCAAAGCATCTGCAAGAATATGCAAGAAAACTCCATCCATGATAATAGATCTCTTGTTCGAATCGCCATGCGAATGGTTGTGTCCATGGGTATCGTGGCTATGACCATGTCCAGCAGCGTGAGAATGACCATGTCCACCACCACTGTGGGAATGCCCATGATGATCTCCTCCATTAAATTGACTCCCGTCTACGAGATGGCTATACGAGTTGCTAATCTTTATGCTCATTGGCTCTTCATCATGAGAATGGGAATGATTGTGTCCTCCCCCGCCGCCGTGGCTATGACCGTGATGGAAGGCAAAAACACCTAAATCATGAAATCATTGTACAAAACATTTCAAAGATAGTTTAAAAATCTTTCAAGTATCACCAATCAAGTTTACTATAAATCCCAGGACAGAAACAACAAGTAGTCTCTCATGTTTGACTTCAGGGGGTTCAATCGCTCTTTCGACAGCTTCAGAGAAGATAAAGAATGAGATGAACAGTAAAAACAGTCCATTTACAAACCCTATATTAAATTTTTAATTAGCAAAAATTAAAGAAAATTCTATAATAAAAATCTACCTGCCAACACCTCTGCTCTTTCATACCCATAGGTATAGTGCTCGTTGGCCTTCCATTGAATAATGACACTTGCTGCAAGCCCAGCCAGAAGGCCAGTGCAGTCAAAAAACATATGAAATGAGTCAGAAATCAAGCCAAGACTGTTGGTCCATATTCCATAAAACAATTCAACAAACGCAAAGGAAAAGTTAAGCATCAAAAAAAGAAGTAAATTTCGGGAAGTTTTGTCCTTTAAGATTTTTTTAATCCATCCTATAGCAGAACTGGTATATCGAGAAATGCGACTCGAACCCTGAACGGATCCTAATTTACTATAATCCTTTTGCGTAGTCGGTAACATGATTCCAATCACAGTTTCGCTGGAAGAATCTTAAGGAATCTTTAACTGACAGGTGGGACTTAATTTTTCACAGGTCTAGGTAAACGTTGTTTTAAAATTATCATGCAATCAAAGTTGCACGACGGTTATAGAGCTTCGCTAGTTTTGTTATTCCTAGAAGAAATGCATTGCGGCTATATTTTAGGGAAGGAAACTTGTTTATGGGGAAGACTGACACTAGTTCGGCCTCACGACGGTCGACACGTCATTCGCCATTTCCCGGCACGATGTAAATTCTTGTTTCCGGCAACACTGATAACTTATTTTAATAACTGATATTACATATTTAATTTCCAATATTACTTGTTTCTCTCATGAATATAATCAGTTTTCTTAAAGATTTCATAAATTTTAAAATCAAAATGGTGCTAATGTAATTTAAACAAATGGCTTGTTTTTGTTTGACCCAGAGATGTCGTCGACTTAGGGAATGCTATCTGTCCTCAGTATTATAACAATATAAATTAGATTCTAGAATAAAATTATATTTTATTATTCATTATACTAAATTACATCGAATATGTGTTAAAGCCAAAAAAAATTTCCTTTAGTTCATTAGTTTGCCGCTAGTCTAAGTGGACGTTGTTAAATTCGGCACCGTAGCGGAAACCATCTCTCTCATTGTGGAAAGCATCCATCGCCATGGTAAGTGAAACGCTCTTAGTTTTATGTAAGAAACTCGTTAGTACGAAAAGTAGTTTTTCTATCACAGTTAAATCTTTCAAATGGTCATTATTTGTGGTTCATTCTTGATGTAGTTTGATTGAATTATTTTAACTAGTTTTCCTGTTTGTGATGGGTTTGCACTCGTAATGGTTGTGGCCGCATGGGTGAAGCTACTATCCATGGCGTGACAGTCAACCCAATATTGTATGGAAATTGAAGATTAATTTGTGACTTTATAATAGGCTCCCAAGAAGGATGCGAAGTCAAAGTCGGCCCCATCTAAGTCGGCCCCAGCCAAGAAGAAGGAAGGTGGAGGTGGCAAGGCCAAGAAGAAGAAGTGGTCTAAAGGAAAAACCCGTGATAAGTTGAACAATCTTATTCTCTTTGATCAGGCTACATATGATAAGCTGTATAAGGTAAAATTTAAGAGTCAACTATTTATTTTGATTCATTCTTCACATTTTCATGTATCTTTATGCAGGAAGTCCCAGCCTACAAATTGATCACACCTGCTGTTGTTTCTGAAAGACTGAAGATCCGAGGATCCCTGGCTCGCAAAGCTCTGAACGAATTGCAGCAGAAGGGACTGATCAAGCAGGTGGTAAAACACAGCGCTCAATTGATCTATACCCGGACCACCAAAACTGAAGATGCTGTGGTTGCATGAATTGTGTATTAGATTTCCAGTATACAATTTTGTCCACCAAATTGTTGCATTTTATTTTTTTACCATAGAAGCTAGGATATTCTGAATAATATCTACAAGTGATGTGTTTTCACTATCTGCTGTAGAGATTTAATATGAATGCAAGAATTAGGAGTTAAACCTCTGGAAGAAAATAGATCAGACACAAGTCAGCTGATAGGATAAAATAGGGGAGCAGTGCAGCTGTTAATTGTCAGTTGGTAAGGGGCAGGGGAACTGGGAAGAAGTGTCTAAGGAGCCTGTGGTCTCCTGTGGCTGAGTCATTTTTCAGATACTCCAGACATTTCTCTTGTGGAACGCGATGTCAAACATAAAAGTTGCAATCAGAGTACGTCCACGAACTATTAGGTAAATGAACACTTTTTGGCATTTATATGTACGAATTGAAAATTCGTTAGTTTGAAACTGACAAGTTGCTGGATATTTACGTATCGTCAATTGATTATTGAGGTTAATTAAAGCAACGGTTAAACTCAGAATTTTGCCATGAAGATATTGAGCAGTGCCGAAATAAGTGCTTCAATAACTTTTGGGTAAAGACGGTAATGTCAGTTTTTCCATGGGAAAGAAGTTATAAATAGACTGTAGTCGAACTCCCCTCTCACGCTAGTTTTAGAAAAAAACATACGCTAAAGGGAATGGCTTAATGTAAGCAAACAGATTTTGCTTTTTGAAGGTGTACGGACTACTTGAAGACAAACATGTTTTGGACAAGGCACGAAGGCATCATGCTTATTTATTTACGTTTTTTCTCCTTTCCCCTAGCGAAGCTACGCTTGATCATCAGTTAACGGTGCACATGGGTGGCAACAATATAGTTCACTTACACAATCCTACGGTGTGTATGCTAGCATCTCATAGATTAAAAACTGCTAAAATAAATTAACACTGTAATTGGTTATTGCTCTACAGATATCGAAAACCAGTGCGAAGTATGGATGGAATGATAAAAGGGCATCAAGTCAGCCACGGCAATTCGCTTTTGACTACTGCTTTCCTGCGACTGATGGTTCTTGCGCTTCCGCCAATATTGCCAGCCAAGAAAAGGTACGTCCTTTCATTGGCTAAAACGATAAAATTCACGATAGGCTTACAGTAGGTTAAATTTCCATCATAGCTGTTTATATCGGTGCTGGTTGCAGGTAGCATATGCGGGTAACATTTGAAATTATATTAACAAGCCCATTTGTGGAATTGAATAATTCAACAGGTATTCGAAGATCTGGGAATGCCGGTGCTGAACTCTTTATTTGATGGATACAATGCGTGCGTGTTGGCTTACGGGCAAAGTGGAACAGGCAAAACTTACACCATGATGGGGACTCCACTGGAACCTGGATTAGCTCCAAAACTATGCACTGCTATCTTTGAACGAATTACTTCAGAATGTGGTTGCAGTAACGTCCACCGACCTTCGTTTCGGATCGAGATTAGGTGAGACAGTTAAAAGAAAATGAACAAAATGCAATATCCTAAAACGTATTCTGTATTTCACATACAAGTTTTATGGAGATCTATAACGAAAAAGTTCGTGATCTTTTGGAAGAATATTCAAATCGAGGCTCTGTGCAGCTAAAAATCCGAGAACATCCACAATTAGGACCTTATGTTCAAGGTTAGTACACATTTGTTTTAAAGTTAATCAATTGCCAAAACAAATAATAACATACATGATATATCTAATGCAGGGTTAAGTCGTCATACTGTGGAAGACGCTGCGGCGGCCTTGGGGCTTTTGAAGGAGGGAGTGGAGCGTAGAAGCTCAGCTGCCACACAAAAAAATGGCCATTCTTCTCGTTCGCACGCGGTATTTACGGTACACTGCACAGCAGCTTGGGTCACTGGTGAAGGATTGCCACGAGAAACTGTTGCAAAACTTCATCTTGTTGACTTGGCGGGAAGGTAAAAGATTGCTTAAATAAAATCCGTTGTTTATTTCTCCTTCCTTTTAGTCATAATAATAGCTGCCATGCCTTGTTCTCTTTAAAGTGAACGAGCAAGTTGCAATCCTGTCAGCCGTCTCCGCCTCAAAGAAGGTGCGCTTATTAACAAATCTCTGGCCAGTTTGGGCAATGTTATCAACGCTTTAGGTATCTTGTTAATAAGTTTTTGTTTAAAACTGATAGCCAGAAATTCGCTCCAAATAATTGTTACTTTGGTTTCCCCCTTGATTTAGCTGAAAAAGCTTCTCTGAGCAAGGGTAGCATTAGTACGCTCAATACTAGTAGCTCGTCTACCTCCAGTATTAACATACCGTCCGTCCAAACAACACCTTCCGCAACACCACGTCGTTCACAGACACCCTTCATACCGTACCGCGATTCAGTACTAACATGGCTTCTCAAGGATTCCTTAGGTGGCAATTCCAAGACTTTTCTGGTGGCAGGTATGTTGTCGGCAGTTGTAATTAGTTGTTCAGTTTTTGTATTTTCCAGCAATTTTCCGTCACAGCCATTTCCCCTTCTACTCGCGCATTTAAGGAGACTTTAAATACTCTTCGATTTGCTGAACGAGCCAAACGTGTTGTAAATGAACCGGTATAGAACTACCTTGCTTCTCTAGTTATCAAATTTTATTAAAGGTTTGGTTTGCGACCAGGTCATCAACGAAAATGCAAGTGTTGAATTGATTCACCATTTAACGCAGGAGGTAACGCGTCTAAGAGCGTTGTTTGCTCAGTCGGTAACCATCAGTATCATGTTGGATCGTAGTTTGCGTAAACAAACTTTAAAACATGTCTGATTAAGCAGGTGGAATCCAATCAATCAAATGATAATTCAAGTTTGATTCCTTCTGAAAACATCACCAAGTTGTTAGGCGCTAACCATTCCAAGGCATGTGAATTAACCGAAGACTGGTTACGAAAATGGCGTCGTGGAATTGGGGAAGCAATATCAACCGTTCATAGTACGCCACAGTCTACCGAGATCGGTATCCAGACCTCATTCCCCATCATCATGAAAGACCTGGGAAATGTGATACCTGCAAAAGAATCCAAGTCGGCAAATAGAGCGCCTGTGGAAAATGCAACAAGTAACTTAGGAACTATTGACTTCCATAGTGAAACTAGTTGTTGGAGTGATGATAGTCTGGATGGTTCATATCCGACAGAATTTCGTCCAACAACCGACAGTCATACCGAATATCCAGGAATGAGCAAGCTAATGGTGCAAGAATCAGCCTCGATCATTAAACCAAACTTTCATATTGGAGAAAGTTTATCTGCTCCATTTTCGGGTTCCTTTCACCAGCAGAGACCGTCGCCAACTCCTTCGAGCAAAAAGCGAATCAGTGCACGAAGAGTGATTAAAACAGGGCCTGATGTGCGAACAATGTTTAAGAATTCGGGGGAAATCCAACAAAGTAGATGTTCTTCGCCTTTATCACCATCTTTGGTTGTCACTGGTCGACCTCCAGAGAGTTTTTCTAAGCGAAAAGCCTTTAAGTACATCCCAGATCAAGTTCATCCGTTCGGCATTTCGGCTTGCTCTCAGAAATTACCATTAGACAATTTGCCATCAAATCAAGACCATGAGATTGCAAAAGTAAAATCAAATTCTTATGACGAAAAAATGATAAACAATGATTCACATAAATCATATCAAGAATTGGAACTTGCTAGCCGTAGTGTAGAGTTTGTGCCATCGTCTCGAATCGGTTTATCTTCTTGCAACTCGAAGGTGAACTGCTGCTGTCACATTCTACATCACGGTAGTCCTTGCAAGCTGCAACATCAGAATTTCTTAGCACAAATTGGTTACCAGCGTAACAGCTATTGCCAACATGACATAAGTTACCAGCAGAGTCGTGCAGTACCTTGTAAATCCCAATCGTTTGATACCATACTACGGGCAGAATTGTTAGCCATTCGTCGAAGAATGGTGGCACGAACAGCTAGCCCCAAAGTGGCAGCCTCTTTGCGTTATTTAACTCAATGGCAAACCGATTCGCTGGAAAACCCTCTCAGTATAAAAAGTTAACATAATTTTCTAGATGTGATTTTAGTTTAGTCATTCACACCTTAATATTATCTTCTCATTACTTGGCACCGCCTTAAAAATAATGCTCTTCCTAACCATGATCACTTTTAATATATGAATAGATTGACATTTCTTAACGCCGTCTTTTAACCATTTTTTTGATTATTGCAAATATTCGTTTTTCTTTGACGTCCGGGTTCAAATAATAATATATTTTTTTCCAACTGAACTTTTATCTTTAACATGTTCTTCGTGGATTTCAATGACTGCAAAATTCGAAGGTGTTGGAATAAAAGTCTGGCAGTTTGGCCTGGTGTAGAGAAAGGATGTCATTTTGTCAGTTAATCCGAGTTGGATCGCAAACGTGATGTCGAATGCTTTGTTAGTTGGGCAACGTTTTCCTTTCTGGTTTAAGGAACCGTAAAAAACATATCTCCTGTTAGAATGTTTATTTTAATATAAAATTTTAATCATTCTAGACATGTGTACATTGTATTAAATAACATTATGATTTGCAATTTTGCAAAGAGACAAATTAGTTAGGAATCGGTCTCGATTGGCTCTAATCGAGGTCCACGTCCCTCCCTTAAATAAAGCCATTCGGGGTACAATCGGAGGGCCACTTTGTCAACCGAGTATACGGGGTAAAATACAGGTTACCCCGATTGCCTCGACGATATTTTCAAGATGGTGGCTTATACCATGTTTTCAGGGTAAAAATCGGGGCAGAATGGTAGAATGAGGTTTAATCGGGGCGATCGGGTAAAAAACTGAATATATTTGTACGCACTTGATGATCTGGCATCATGGCTTTAATTTTTAATTTAAATATTTCAATCTTCAAAAATTGGAAGTAATTGTTAACTTGATACTGGCAATATTGGAGGCGAACATTTAATAACCACGTGTGAATAGAGTGAGTGCTGAAGAAATAGTAAGAAACTAAGAATTTATCCAGCTTACTCTGATGAAGTTGTTCTTTCCGTTGTGAAACTGCAGCAATGGAAAATCAAGCTGAAGTCGTGGAAACTTTAGTGGATCCCGATGATGAGGAAAATATCGCAAATAGTAGTTACCGAATAGATGAGGCATCGGAAACGAATACCGACGTCCCTAGGACTGTGCCAGGAATTAATTTGGGTAAATATAGTTCTTAGTTCTAATATGAAACAATTAATGCAGTCTACAATTTTTTTTCCAGATGATATGTCTTTAGATTCTTCAACACATGATCTCTCATATAATGCTGAAGGTAACTTTTCAACTAACATAGTCAACAGAAAACTCTTTTCAAGCATTTCTTCCATCTTAGCAGTTCCTGAAGTTTGTGAATCCCAATTGATGTACAATGCTGCAAATGATGATGGAAAAGGTAATAAAGAAAAGATGTTGGAAAAAATTATTATTTCTGTAGAAAAAGACACTAAAATTTTATGTCTAGCCAATACAGGAGGCAGTGAAGATGCTGAGAAAAATGATCCTGATAATATGCCAGCCATATTGTTGACAGCAATGAGAAATCAGTTATCATCTATACATATGGTCCAAGATAATGTTCATGAAAAGGTTAATCCTGTGTTGGAAACAAGTTCAAGGGAAGATACAGTAATATTGGAAGAAACAAGTGACTGTAAAAGATCTTGCTCCGTAAACTTGATGTGTGAAGGCCTTACAAGTAATGCGGAATCTTCACTCGGCATTGAAACTGAAGAATTTAGTGGAAAGAATGTGGCAAAAGCATCTGAAGTTCTACATACCTCAATCAGCAAAATGAGTGTAATGCAAGCTCCTTCAGAAATCTGTGATGCTATTGGTGGCCAAAAAGGCAAGTGTTTGGAAGGTATGAAAAGTTTGCCATTTTCTGAAAAAATCTATGGTTCAATTGATGAAAAGCAAATAGCAATTGAATCTCAACAAATAAAAGAATGTGAGTCAACCATTTTCACCATACTAAAGAAACCAGATGGTTCTCTATCTGACAGTTCTACTGGTCTGTGTGAAGGTACCACTTGTAATACTCCAAATGTAATTCCTTGCATGGTTCAAGAAGATCAAGTCTTGAGAAGAATAAGATTGCTACAGAAACAAGTTGAGCATACTCATGATCTGTACTCTAGGAAATTGAGTGAAGATTTTCTTTCTGTGAAAAAGTTTTTTGAAGATCTTAATCAACAAGACACCCTATTTCAAGAGATGTCCTCACAAGCTGATCTCCTTAAGGAAACTCTAGATTCGGTGCTCCAGTTACCGGAATCATCGAAATCGGACGTTCTTGATCGTCTAGAAGCATGTTTCAATTCAGGTCACTGGCTAGAAAAATCTGTGAAGACAAAAGAACTTGCTAGTTGCAAACAACTGATGAGTAAAGGTTACGTTTCCCTAAAATATGGCGGTGTTTCTAAGGTAAAGGCCATTATCAATCAGCACTGCCGTCCGCAATTATCAACTGAAGACGCCCCACAATCAAATGTGGAAGATATCCTCTGTGATCCATACCTCGTCACCGTTACATCCATCATAGATCCTGGAGAGTTTTATGTCGTCCGTCTGTGTGACAGTGGGAAGCTTGATACAATTCTGACAACGCTAAAAGAAAATGCCGATTTTTATCCAATTCCATTAGAGACATCCCCAGGTCAGATGTATGCTGTTCGTAATAGTGCTCTCAACTGGTTCCGTGGCGTATGTGGAAAAGAATGCGGGCGTCACCAAGTCGGTGATCAACCATCTGAAATTCTCTACGAATTTTTCATGATAGATCAAGGACACCATGAACGTATTCCTGCGTCTTCCATCCGTCTTCTTCCTATGGAAATTCTGAATATTCCGCCAATCGCTCGCGAATGCACCTTGAATCAAAATTTTCAGGGCACTACTTGGAGTCTTCAAACAATCAGCCTTTTCAAGCAAATGACCAGGCAGTCTCCTATGAATATGAAGGTTTTCAAACAACATGGGGGAGTTCTAGAAGTCGACCTCGGTCAGCTGATAAGCTTTGGTGAAGCAGCAAATATTGTATCCGTAAGAGATGCATTGTTCTTCTCCCACCGACCGACATCCACCAAGCCATCACTCAGAAAATTCAAGCCAAAATTTCTTATTCCTAATGTCGACTTACGGAAAGAATTTTCAGTGAATGTCTCTTCGGCAGAGACGCCAAATAATTTTTACGTTCAGATCCTTGATGAAGAATTGCGTAGTTATCGACTAATGCAGGATGAACTTCAGACGGAGATGGCAAATGTTACTTTGAACTCTAGTTCAAATTTCAATTATATTGAAAAAGGTCCATGACATTTTGTTTGCATTTTTTGTTTGCTTTCGTTTTGTATTATTTTATTTTTTTTTATTATTTTTATTATTGTTATTTTATTTATTTACTCATTATTTTTTTTTGGTTCTTGAAACTAGGTTTTATTTGTGCTGTCAAGTACCTTGGCGATTGGTACCGATGTTTGGTGGAAGAAATTTACCAACAAAATCGAGTACTTGTTTTCTATGTTGATACCGGCCATCGCCAGACTGTTCACGGTTCTGAATGTTTGAATTTACTGGAGACGTAAGATAGCCTATAGTCTGCTGATATGTCTGTTAGCAAACGAAAAATTGCTCTTCATTTCAGGTTTCTCGATCTGCCTTGTCAAGCACTACGCTGTGTTTTGGATGGCATCAATCCGCTCAAACCACGTGCAACGAAGATGAACAGTTATCGCCGTCGTCAGACTTCATGGAATTTATGGTCTCGCGAAGTAATAGAATCCATTCGTGGTTATCGTAACAAGCAAGGAGTGATTATAGTGGAGAATTGGAAAGTTGGTGACGTTGGCCGATTAGACCAAGAACTTACAGCCTTCGTCGTTTTGTAAGAGAAAACACAAATAATAAATTTGAATCCTGTCCTGTTAATGTCACAACTTCTCATAGATATCGTGATGGTGAACAGTTTTGCCTGAACCAAATGCTGGCACGCGCCGGTGTGGTTAACAGTACCAAAGGGCATAAATATCTGGAACGTTCTATTATCACATCAGACTCTGCAATGCAATGTGGAATTTCTCAGCCGATGTTGACTGATTCGGTCGAGAGCGGAATGTACGCGCCGTCAACAGAAGCGGATTTCACATCGTTAGCATTTAACGTCCTTTAAGTTTTACTACCGGTTTAATACCCAGCATAAATCTTTATTAAAGATTGATTCCCGGCATACCCATAACGGAAGAACTGATTACCCAGGCTCCGTCAGTGGCAAATGGACGAGATAGCGACCAAAAGAATTTTGAGAAACTTGTTGGTGACGGTGATTCAAATTACTCCGACTGTCTTCCTGTTTCTGTCTTTCCGATGTCATCGTATAATCCAAGTCCAATCTTAGAGGTTTCGGATGCTGGCAATACTTCTCCACAAGCATTGGATCTGCACAGAAATGAGGTGTGTTAATGATGGTTTGATGTGCAATAGGTCGTTACTAATAACGTTATTTTTGGTTCTGGTTACAGTTGTGTTCGGGTTTAGCTGGCTCCACATCTTCCATTAACAAAAATCCTGATAACGAAATGGAAAGCAGTATTGAACCGTTGAAATTCGCGCTTGAATATCTTCCGGCATCGAAATTTAATGACTGTTTACCGAACCCGCCAGTAAGAAAACATGCTTCCGAAGATGTCTCTGCCGGTTATGGAAAAGACCTTAGTTTGAAAACAGTGTTGACCAATTTTACTTCTTGTGGGACATCAAATTCATCGGGAATCGAAGTTTTGGCACCTGCCTTGGATCAGCAAAAAGAACAAAAAACGATCAATTTGACTAACGAAAAATCTGATGGCACGTGCAGTATAAATAATTGTCAAACCGACTTAGTGGGCACTTTGGGAACGCAGCCGGAGTCCGAAACATCCGTTACGGTCTCTTACGTGTGGATGGACTCTCCAGACGCTATGTATTTTCGCACGGCTGATATGCAAGCTCAGTACGAGGAGCTACGATATAAAATGAAACAACACTATGGAAACATCGGATTAAGGGAAAAAACAAAATTTGAAGTTGGCTTTCGCTGTGCTATCCATGAGCACCACTCCTGGTGGCGTGCAGAAGTCGTCTGTATGGACGACTACCCTAAATGTGAGGTTTTGTTTGTTGATACTGGATATCATCGCACAGTTCGTGCTAAACACATCTACGAGTTGGAACTAGGTTTTGATGAAATTAAACGTTTAGTGCTTAAATGTTCCCTATATGGCGTCTTCAGTGGCACTGAAAATGGAACTTGGAAGGAGAACTGCATCAAATAGTATGTACTTGTTATATTTCTTCGTGTATAATAATAATATCACGATTTCTTCTTACGAATAGTATCCACGACCGACTTTTGGGATCTGAAAGCATCAGCATTTTTCGACGACAACAGAGAGAATCAAAGTATGCAGCACTTCCAGTTATGTGCCTCTATGTCTACAATGTGGAAGGCGGTCCTTTGCAGATTCCAGGCAAGACGCAAATCAACCTTAACGACGAGCTTGTTTCATTGGGTCTGGCCCAAAATTACCCAGGACCTCTGCCATCTTCAAACGTTATTCCTGTTCTCCGGGCTTGGAGATTGTCCGAACCTCCTAAAGTTGGCTCCGTATTTTGGGCAATAGTAACCTGGGTCAATTTGACAGGAGAGATTTATTTGCATGACATCAAGTCAGTACCGGCGATGAACGAGATTACCAAATGGTTAAACGAAGCATACAGCGGCACAGAACCGACTGATGCAGATCTTCGTTGTCGTCCCGGAGACCTGTGCATAGCGAAGTATGTCAAGTATTTCCCTCAAATAATTTTAACTCTTACATATTTTTCTTTTAGGTATAAAATAGACAACAAGTGGTATCGTGCCATAGTTAAAAAGACTGAAGTTGAACTTGAGAAAGTCACAGTGTTTTTTGTTGATTATGGAACGCTGGATTCGGTAGACTGTCGTGACATTCGTCTTAATATCATGCTAGAAGAATTGCCGACCCAAACGGTTTGCTGCAAGCTGTTCAACATCCGTCCTCCGGTTGAGGACCTCACTGATCGAAAATGGGACTGGCCGGTAAAAACTCTCGATCATCTACATGAATTGATTGTGGATAAAGAGTTTCGCGTGATCGTCAAGGGCAAAGGCCCACCGCTGCCCGTCGCGTTGATAACTCGTAAGCAATCATCAATTGCATCGTATCTTGTTGAAAATAAAATGGCTGAGTTAACTGATCCTAATTTATGGAAGAAAAAATCGAAGAAAAAGAAATGTGAGAAGAAGTGATTAATTAAAGTGTGATAATGTGCGCAGCCATTGGTATTTCTTTGCTAAACCTACCAATTGCATGCTGATCTCCAATAACTGTTCAACTTAGTTGATTTGTTGAGAAAAAATTTTTTTGTGTCTGTGTTGTTTTGTTTAAACAAAGAACCCCCCTAAAAAAATGGGATCGTTTGTTTGTGTTTGGAGATATTTTGATTTGATTTAGTTTTGTTGTTTCGTAGTAATTGGAGAACCTCCGTCCAGCAACCTTCAACCAAGAAACTAATTTTTTTTTTTTTTTTTTCGTTGACATTGATTTAATGGAGAACAACGTATGAAAACCAAGAAAATACAAATGCTCAAAATTTAGAAGTAAAATTATTGTATTAAACTTTTATAGAATGTGAAATTTAGATTGATTTTCTATAAAGCTAATGGAAATGGTTTTCCGTAGGAAATCTTTCGGTTAGGGCCGTTATTGATCCCATTTAGTAAATACTTTTTTTAAATATATTAATCCATTTTGACAGGTTTCTGCAGATGACTTCTGTTTTTTGGTTGCCAAACCCGAAGTGTTGTGTTATCTTGTGAGAAATATGTCAACTGCTGCCGACGAAATGGAAAATTTCGCCGCGAAAGCTGCGCTACGCAATAGCATAAAAATTGCTTTGAAGCAACTAAAATGCCAGGACAGAAGTACGCAATCACTTGAAGTTACAAAGAAGCTGTTAGCTCATCCCAAGTATCTCTCAAGCAAAGGGGTAGCTGTCTTTTTAAGCATGAAAGACGAAGTCGATACAGAAGGTATTGTTCGAAATATTTTCGATAGTGGTAAACACTGCTATATTCCAAGGTTAGTATTTTGCAACACTTTTTCTGCATATCAGTTTTTGTGTAATAATTTTGGTTTTAATGGTTTTGCTCATGTAAAGGTATAGAGAAACTGATGGATACATGACAATGATAAAAATGAATTCCTATGATGAATTGGAAAACTTACCAAGGACACGATGGAACATACCACAGCCATCAGAAAAAGACCTAAGAGTAGATGTTTTTCAATCAGGTGATCTTGACCTGATACTTACGCCAGGTTTGGCTTTCACAAAGCAAGGTCATAGACTAGGTCGTGGCAAGGGATTTTATGACAAGTTCATAACAGCCTATAACTGTTTGCATAAGCCTCCCTATTTAATTGGTTTGGCTTTGTCATATTCCATTGTGGATCATATCCCCTGTACATTGACTGATGTTCAAATGGATGAGGTACTTTATGGCAATCGTCAAACAAGTGAATGATCTGGCAAACCAATTAACAAGATGAAAGAATTTTTCAATACTGAAAATTATTAGAGGCAAATTAGATTCCCATACTTCTTCTATAATGTGATACTTGTACAAATGCAGACTAGTACTGATATATTCTGAAAATGAAAAGTATACTATCATAGATTTGTACATTAAAAACATGCCCAGAGGTATTTGAGGTAAAATCTTAATTCTACCTGATATGTGAGCTATAGTCTCCATGTAACTTATAGTCAACACAATTTGTTTATATTATTGATTATGGCAATCTATTCACTGATTTAATCCATTGGCTTCTGTATTTGGCTGAATATGATAAATTCAATTGCTATTTTAAAATCATTGGCCCAGCACCCAGCAATCTTTAGGCTGTGGTCTTCCAGTGCTGGGAATTTGTTTTGGCAAGCAAATACTCAACAAGGAATTATAAGTAAACAATTCGGTTTTATATCACATTTTTATCATTCAAATTGTTTTTTTCAGCAGTATTTAACATGTCAGAGTTGCTGCCCTAATGTGGCAGCAGTGCACCTAAAATTACCATTACCATTTAACATGTCAGAAATAACAATTTTGTAGTAAAATAATTTGAACGTTTTTATGTTTTTGTTTTGTTCTGTTAAGGTGGAACGGTGGAGAGAAAAGATGTTTGCGATGGGCAATTCGAGATCCAAGTAGAAACGGAGTGCCCATTGTTTAAAGGCTTAGAGACTCGGCAAATGGTATTACTGACCCATGGTGACAGCGTAGACTAGGTTGCAGAAGGGTTGCGTTACGTCGCAAAATCTTCACATCATATTATTTCCGCTATTGCTGATATTACTGAGTCCAGTTCCATGATTTGACTGAAAACGGTATGTTGGTTTCCTTTCCATTGAGTGCGAAACATTGATCTTAACGGCTGGTGTCAAATTACAGGACGAAAAATGTTGCATGCCTTCTTATTCGAAATCTGTGGATTGCAAGGAGGTTTCACATTGGAGAAACGCGAGCAGCAGTGTAACGATTACATCCGGCGCACGGTCGGACGTGATAAGATCGTGCTCATGCTAGTAAGCGGTGGAGTCGATTCCGCCGTTCGTGCTGCCCTTCTCCATAAAGCACTTCTACAGGTGATAACTCGTCGCGAGTGCAGGGCATCTATATCCATTCTTATCTTTTTCTTTTTTTTTTAAATTTTATCTTAAAGAAAAGATACAATATGTTTGCTAATTTACTTTATTTACGTTATTCACCGACAGTTTACAAGCGTTTTAGTAATTTACCTTGGGTTACTTGAAATTATTATTACAAGTTTCATTTAAGTTCATGGTAAAAGTTGAAATTCAAAGTGTATGTCTAATGGCACAACGGTATAGCATCGGAGCGGTACGCAGAAGATTTAGGGTTCGATTCCCTAAAGAGTTCAGTTACATTCCAATGTAAAAATAAATTCCATTGGGAAAATTCTGATTTATGAGTTACAAAATCTCTAAGTAAAATTAGAGTGCCTTAACCAAAGACTTGTAAAGCCCTATTCTACAACGTGGCTATTGGTCGCATATACTGGAACATTACAACTCAGATGGAAAACGAACCCATACTATGATGATTAATCCTAGTCAATTTAATGTTTGTTAATAATAAAAAACGATTATTTAGTGTCATTACATATTATCCATCATGGACACTGAATACCACTACAGCTGAATGGGATTCGAACCCAAGTTACATCGTATTCCAGCCCATCGCTCTACCATTGAGCTATGAGAGATACTACATGGTAATCTTAGTCTTCAACATATTAAGGTAACTGTGCAAAATTGTACATAGGGGATCAAATATCAATGGGGGGGATATAGGGGGGGTTGCCAGGAAGGTATCGCATCCGACTAGCAACTCGAAGGTCCGTGGTTCGATTCCACGTGGGTTCCTGATGTCCTGGGCTTCCAACATTCCCAGGGGTCTACCTTCCCAGGAGCCAGTCGGGTCGAGGAACTTCCCCATTACGAAGTAATGGGACGGATATTTTGGTAATCTTTAATACAATTCTCAATAATAAATTTTAATAAATTGTTCATTTCGATTTATCGGCGTGACTGAGTTACTTGAACACTTTGCAACGGACTTTAACCATTGTCATCCCCAGACGAAAGATCTCATACATATTTCAGATTGTAATATATATTCATTCAACTGAAACTGTTGATTATTTTAATAATTCGGTTGACTCTTTCAGGATTTGAACCCTTATCCTATAGCGTACCGTGCCGATGCTCTACCACTGAGCTATAAGTCATATTAACATCCTGTCTACATTTTCTTGTTAATTGAGTTAACAAATTTGGACTTAGAATAATTTTTGTAGCATGATTCAAGACAATTTCCTTTTAATATGTCTATAATAAATACATCTAATACAATTGCAACACGATTTACCATAATTTATTGTGCTAAACTTCCGACGGGATTTGAACCCGAAACCTTTAGATCCATACACCAACGTTCTACCACAGAGCTATGATCCTTATATAACATCAGTCAGGTTAGCACATAATTTTACGAGCCTATAAAAATTGCCTTTATTATCTTTTCGTGCCTTCTAATATTAGTGAAATATTAAATATAATTCATGGCTCAACGGTTGAGCATCGGCAATGCACACCGAAAGTTTGGGGATCGAGCCCCGAAATAGTTAAATTAAATTCTGTGAAACTACTTCAATACACCGGATAATCCAATATATACAAAGATTGAATACAAAATTATTCTGCAGGTAAACAAAACTCTGGTAAATATGAGTTTCAACTATGTTCAACAGATATCTACCAACTACAGAATTGAGATGTCATCGGCAATAATTCAAAGGCAATCCGGGAATTCGCAGTACAAGAACTGCACATCAGTGGCCATCTCAGCAGTGTTTAGAGTCCAATCCTTAAAAGAAAAAAGTGTAAATGTCAGGAATGTATAGAGTATGAACACAAAGAAAGTACGAAAAACAAATTTTTCAAAATTAATGTAAGACAAAATTTGTATTGATAATTCTCCACATGAAAAAATATTTTGCAACTTTTAAAAGGTTAAATAACCATTTCAAAAATTGCTGTCAACCAAGGCAGGGGGAGACACTGCCTCAATTGACTCACCGGGGAGATTACCCAGTGCTTGGCTAAGAGAAGCCGGAAGAAGAGCTGAAGATTTGGAACATTTTTACAGGAGCGATTAACCTTTAATTCGGATTTGTGGGTAGCGACATAGCCCTCCATAAGCATTTCATCGAACTATGAGGACCCCCACGTCCCCTTTCCGGCCAGAGCCCTCCAAACCTCGATATATGTTGTTTTTATATATACCGTACAGTAGGGGCATGACCCCCTACGGGCTTATTATGAGTCAAGGGGAAACGGGGCCACAGAAAAGAAGGGAGCCCAGATATACACTTCAATTTGTCTTTAATAAAATACCGTAACATGAGAGAACGTTAATAAATCATGGATATTTCCAATCGCGCTTACAATTATCATCCATTGCTTTGGCACCCAGCCTCGATCAACATACTATTCTAATTCAGCATGATTTGTAGTCTACATTAAACGAAAAAACACGAGTTAGTATTACAATTTTGCTGATACATCTATTAATACGGTGAAATCTTTTTGGCATTCTCTTACGATTTATTACCAAGACATTGTGGGATTAAGAATAAATATCCTGTCTACTTTGGTAAAAAAATCCTTCCCTGTAAACAAGAAAAGTATGAAAGTGGGTTCATAATGTACAACATGCTTTTTGATAATAAACCTTGCTTGTCAACAACCAAACCAGCCACAACAAATTTCATTCCTATCTAGTTTGGTAGTAAAAATCCTTCCCTGTAGAAAAGAAAAGTATCAAAATGGGGGTTTGTAACGTACAGCATGCTTTTTGATAACAAACCTTGCTTGTCAACAGCAAACCCATCCACAACTAATTTCGTTCCCGAACGCTCTGTACAAGTGCAAAAGGTGTACAAGACTAATCCTGGGATGCGGGAAAGCCACGGGTGGTAAACAACCAATTCAAGTCCATATCTCCTTTGCTATCGTTTGCTTCGCGCGCGTCTTGTGGAAGAGTGCTGGTGAAAATTCATCAACAGAGCTCCGACATTTTCAATGCATCAACCGTTTGGATTCTGCCCGATGGTACAATGCCGCTTTGAACTGTTCAAATCGAGTAGTACGTACTTCAAACGAAATGAATGAATTTCTTATTTGCTTTGTTGCTTCCCCACCTTCGTCGTCTGCTGTTCTACGACCACAACAAACCTGGAAGCTTTTGAAGATGATAGTTTTTAGGGCGGGGATCAAGAAGGCAGCTCTGGATAAGCATGGGCTAAGTAAGCCATAATTACAGTCACTGTCAGCTACAATAACAGTGACGTATGGAAGGTTCCTACGGGGCTAAAAATTCAAAAATCTTTTGAAAATAGTATTTATTTTAAGCGGACATTTTTTATTTATTTACCCTCGCGTTAACAATTGGTTGAAGGGAATGAACGCGCTTATTTTTTTATTAAAAATGCTGAAAATATGTTTGCAGCTTTCCTTTATATTGGTGAAAAATTTCGCATTGCAGACGTTCTAAGTTTGATTACCACGAATGTCGACGTGTCCATGAGTTACAGCGATTAGAATAAATTGTCTCATCACCAATCGTCCTCTCATTTCTTGCCAGCTGCGGAACTAACAATTTTTTAATATCAAAAATTAATACAGCTCATAAACTTTTTGTTACCTATTGCATTTCCACGCTGACTTTTAATCCGATTCATTCGCACCTCGCCATTCCGAATTGTCGCCAGTGCAATGAAAACTATTTTCTTAAAAGCCTTGCGAACATTATGAATATCAAATGTTTAACAGTTCTCCAATAAAGCCAACCTGTTAAATATAGCTGGTTCTAGAAAAGATAGGTGGTGTCAGTACAACTATCTGATAAACCTTCACAATAGACATTCAACAGTCTTGGAACAAAATACTACCATCAATCAAGTCATTTTTCCATAGATGTTGGGCAATCTTCTGACCTCATTATGCTACCTAGTCACCGAGTCACTGACCGAGATTTTATTACAGTGCGGAACTATTGTGGTTGGCAACTGTAAAATTTACTTTACCGAGCATTGTTTTTTTCTAGAATCCAAGCAATCATTGATTTGGAACCAGGTGGTGGTAACAGGTGTACTTGTGGTCTTTGAGGAGTTAATGGTTTCTTTAAACTGAAAGTTGATGAGAACAAAGTCATTTATCTCAGTATCAATACTGAAGAAAGTTCCTTTCATACATAGGAGCTCCCCGTATGATGCTTACTGGGTCAAGACCTGCAAAATAATAAATCTTTAATCATTTATCTAAATGGTGCACCCCAAATGGTTTTCTACTGTAAGAAGTGGCCAACCTTCTATGTTGTAGCTTCATAAAAAAATCTTTGGAACAAATGATGGATTGCTATGAAAATCACACTGGGACAAGTTACTTTTAGGAACACTTCTCAGATTTGCTTCCTTAGTCAGATTTACTCAACAAATTTGTCATCTCATCACTGAGATGGACAGACAAGCATGTTTTGCAGATTGTTTGCAGCACAGTTATTACTGCCTTGGTGTAGCCAACATGAAAAATCTTATGTTCCAATCTATGTTACCGAAGGCGCCCACACATCCTATCAGGCCTTTTCCACATGTCTAACATTTGACATCTTTTACATTAATCTGCTAGAAAAACAAAATAAAAAAGTGAATAAGGCAGTTGATTGATATTTATGGGATGTTACTGTACCATTCGCCTGACAAGCATTCCAAACTGCATAGGTGTTTGGGAGGTATCACAGCTGTACAAGTTTCGTGCTACAATTTGGATATGATTCTGTTGTTGTATTTGCTGACGTCTCACTCTCCCTAAGCAGATCCTTGGTTGCAGATATGTTAGTCTATTAGAAGGACTTACGCTCTATACAAAGGACAATAAAACAGCGAAGAAACGTGCAACACAATATGTCGTCGTTGTGTAAATCGAGAATGATGAGACAAGTAACTACAAGTCTAACTAAGGTGATACTAAGAGGAAAAGAAAGACTATTATATAGGTACTTTGTACTCCTTAGCTGACGGGGGGAAATAGACAATTTTGACGTTAGCAGACGTTAGCGCCCCCCGCCTGCCCCGGCTGCCAGGGGTAACGACATCTAGATTTTCCGCATGGAACCCACAAAGAAAATAGATTTTACTTTTAAATCAGTACAATTCTAGCTTTTTAGTGCTTGAACTTTACTAACCTCAGACAGTTGATTCCAATTTTAAATTTAAAAACCTAGAATATCAACTACTAGTTGCAAGACGAGGCGCTAAACATTTGTAGCTAAAACTGTCGTTGCTCGTAGGATCAACTGTTGATAGCAAGAAAAACACGGAATAAAAGCTGCAACACCCTAATGCATGCAAGAAAAACATTTTAAATTGTTAGAATAATACAGCTCATTTTTTACTTTTTGAAAATTGTCAGGAAAATTTCCCGGAAGTAGCCAGAAGTAGCCAATATCTCCGGAAATAGTGATCCTATTACAAAACGAATACGATTTTCGTGATCCTTATCAAATTTGAGGCTTGAGTGACGTGTTTTTAGCCAAAATCCAATTTTTTTACCCTTAATTTGACGAGGATCACAAAATGTGAATCTTTTTTCTAATAGACCTACACATAAGGAGTTATTAGGCATTTTAAAACCGGAAGTTGAAATTCCGTTAATCTAAAAAATGAGCTTTATTCTGCTTTAAATGGTTAACAATATTTTGATAGTTGTAAAAGTAAACTATTGTTAATAAAGTTATGTGGTGCTTTAAAAGTTCTAAAAGTACAATTTCAATTCTGGCACATAAATAGACTTGAATCAAAAAATCATACATTTAACACGATTAAGCCAGTTACCTTCTTGGTATTTAGTGAAAACCTGCAACCAAAATATGTCAGCACTTTTCAAAAGTTTTGTTTCTGTCCTACTAGTATGTAATATCTGGCTGGATGTAGCTAGACCAGAGTTATAGACCCCTGGTTCCTCCACTATAGCTATTTTTCCTCTCAGTAAGAATGTACTCTCTTGAGGGGAATATACAAAAAAACGAGTGTAATGTAGCTTTAAAAACATCAAAGTTCAACAAGATGATCAACATGACTACCTACAATACATACATTCAACAATTCGTCCAACGACGCATTCAAATGCCACATCACACGATCTGCACGATATGGTCGTGTAATGTCGTCTGCATCCTTGCAACCTCAAAAATTATTTAACAATAGATGGCGTTTTTTGCGCGCATTTCAAACCCCCCCCCCACAGCAAATTATTCTTTAAAAGAAAAAAACAATACATAAAAATAGAAATCACAATAACCGATTAAGTAAATTATGTTTTAGGTTTAAAGAATGATTTTCCCCATCAACTTATGTCACATTTTCTTAAGGTATTATGTGCAATATGGTAAACCCCTTATAAACCCGACAACATGTGTTTTTACTCTATTACCAAGTTGAAACTTCCTCATTTTACCCGGCGAAAAGATCTTCTTACTTGTTATAATAGCAGTATTACAATAGTACATCGACTGATAGTTGTTGCTGGTTGTGGTAAAGAAACTCGGAAACGTGTACTTTTCGTAGAAAGAAAAAAGGTAATTTCTGATTAGCTAGATAATAAACTGATTATTTCCCGACATTGTATACTAATAAACTTTTTCTTGGCACAATACTGGTATAAGCAATTGTTGCTAAACTCTTAGAATTTATATTTTAGATTTGGGATGAATATTGGTAACAAACAATTAGGTGGGCTGTTTAATGGAATGCCCTCACATCATATGTTAAGTAACCAATCTCAAAATCCTCAAAATAATGATCTAATTAAACTGATCCAGCAAGAGGAAAACAAATTTTGGTCTGTCAGACCTCTTTATGTCCTTTCCACCCTGCAAATGATGTTTGGGCTGTTTCTTATACATATTTGATGGCAATGAGGTTATTTGGTGTGGTGGTATCATCTTCTTTACTGGCCTGTTAAATGCTCTGGCTACCAAGTACAAAACAAGCTTCCTGTGAGTTTAAAAATATCTAATCACAAACTCAACTGTTTCACAATATGGTTGTTTGCCATAGGTTGTTGTTGTCTTCTTTTTTGTGTGTTGCAGGATATGGTGTTAGCATTTTCTGCTTAATTATTAGTGCTGTTCATGCCCAATTTGAATTTGATAATGGTAATTTGTTCTTTAAATGTTAAGTTTGTACAGTTTACCTTCATGCAAATGCTTGGATTGCTGTGCATTTTTGCCACAGTAATGCACAGAGGAACGTATGTGGGAATGGCGGTGATTTCCGGCTTGAACTTCCTGATTTTTGTGCTGACGTCTGCATTATTCTGTCGCGCCAGTTGCTCTTGCTGTCAACCTCACGTAAGAAGCTAAATTATAACTTTTATTCTTCCTTGATAGGTTATTAACCTAAACATTTTTACTATTAGACTCCAACCATTATGTACCTTTCGTCTATTGACGATTCAACTTCGAATCGACAAAATGAATTCTCTGATTTGCCCCGATAAAGAGTACACCTTATCGGGATTAACTTCAAAAAAAGAAAAATTAAGTTAATCATTTTCTGTTACTGCTGTCAATGTGTTATTGATAGGACTTTGCAATACTTTTAGTTCTGTTGGTGAATTCCTGAATAAATCCAGAAATGCAAACAAGATATGAACGAAATGTATTTGTAATACTTATTTTGACACACGTTAGCTTGCAATGAAAAGGAAATGTACATCTTCCATGAAACCAGGAGCTTATCAGCAACCACGGAACTGTACTTATAACTTAATAAAAACTTTTCAGTGAGGATCAACTGTGAGAATTAAGAGGATAAAGCCGGACGGCATCTTCGTAAGGAGGGGGTGGCTGTTCGTTCCAACGGCCATAATAAGATGCAGGCGTTTCTCCAGCCATGTCGATGATAAATACGTCAACGGCTCGATTGCCAATGTTCTGCCTTAAATCCGGTGGTTCACTTGCAAATGGATGATCTTTTTGTCTTCTACCTTCTTTTTGCTTGCGAAGATTTGAGCACAGGCTCATCAGCATGCGGATGGCAGCCACAGACAAGAAAACAAATGCAACCAGCAGGTACACTTCGCCCATATTTTGAGAAGTCAGAACTAGGACGAAATTTTAAATAGTGTATCCGTTTTGTTTTTTTTTGCTGCTGATCCTCTTGCGGCTTAAATTTTTAACATGAGACAGTTTGAAGCACGTCTATTCACTTTCTCAACACTTGGTCGAATTACAGATTTGAATACGTATCAGAAACACTTTCACCCACGAAACCCGCACCACTTGGGATCACTTCAGGCTACAATGGAAAGTGGTGCACATTCTAGTACAAGCCAATCCACTCTTGACCTCCAACTGTTGAATTGTTCCTTATTTTTTCCTAGAACTTTCTGAAACAGCTTTCGAAAAAGAAACCGGTTTTTCCTTTTTTTTTTTCGACCGCAGTCAGGACTACCATAACTAGGTAATCTTGTTCTGCCTTTAGTCAATACGGTTCAATCTTGTTCTTGTTAATCACTTTTAGAATCCATCTGATCTCATGATTGTAGTTCTATTTTTGAGGAGGATGTAAAGCGTCATTTTGTAGTGGAGGTAGTTGAACAGCTTCGTCGTAATCAGGAGGTGACACTTCTTCGTCCAAACATTCGTACGAAGGGGGTTGGGCGTCAATTCTGCAGTCACTGCTCTCGTAATTCAAGTTGATGGTGAAAACTTCACTACCCCGACGATGTGTGATTTCTTCGTCGGATGGGTCTCTATAAGACGAATTCTTCTTCACGCAACACCCGTTTTTACGATAATGTGACCAGAAACAGGTGAAGAAAATCCGGAAAGCAAAGAGGGAAAGAAAAATTATAGTAGCAATGTTATATGACTCCATTTTGCTTCAAAGCCAGCAAGATCCACAATTTCAACTTTCAGCAAGCGCTAGGCGTTTCGTTTGAAGAGAAATTGTTTTTTCCTTGTCCTGCTGCATCCAAGACGTGACTACTTTAGAAAACCTTATGCGCTGCATTGCGGCACGATCCAATGAATTAATATTCTTTGCTGGATAAATGATAGCACCTTGGGCAAAGTTCGTAAAGTTCCGCACTGTTTGAATTAAATATAGTCGATGCGTAAACAGATGGGATAAGAATTGGATAAACAATTGCGTTGCCTTATCTTCACAAAGAATTTTATATAACGTCCGTGATATGCTTTGTTTACGACACGGTGTGAAAGCATTGAGTGAAAAACACGTGAGTGGCGTACAGCGGCTTCAAAACCATCTACGACGTGGTTTTCCACAACATTGCTATATAACGGGAATGAGATTAATACCTCGCACTAGACGAATGTCTTTCAGCATTAAAATAGCGGACGTGATTGCCACATTTGATGAAAAATACCACAAAAACGTTACGTTCCTAAAAAGCCAGACGAGAACTAACCGGTTTCGAACACCTTGAAAATAGTGATGACGTACCGGCTCTATTGTTAGTCGTATGGTTTCTGTCCTTTAATTTCCATTGTGAAATGTTTGGCTAAACTGTCTCCAGAAAAACCAATTACAAAATAATTTAAAGTATTTAATTATTTCAATAGCTATTACTTGGAATCGGCTGTCTTCTATTTAAACATGCAAAGGTAAGTGAGAAATTCCTGGTAGATTTCAATCCCCACAAAGTATAAGCCTTCTTAGACCGAGAGATTACTCGACATTGCTGTACTGGGCTAACAGATGTCAAGTTTCGCGTAGACCTCTATGCTGTATTGATTGAATTCCCGAGAGAATCTTTCAACAGACGCGATCGATGCCGTTGACGCTGAAAAAGGGAGAACAAAGAACAAAAAAGTTATTCAATGATTACATTGCCAGCCATGCGTTTTATATAGCTGTAATTTGGACGAGACAATATTCTAATATCGCCCTTGCCCAGCGTCAGCGGAAGCACACTTACAGCACAGGCTACAATGGGCGTTATATTTTCTCGGTAGGTCATCAACACGAACGACATATCCTATTCAGTGCACGCAAATCAGTAAAAATTTTCAGATTTTTTTTTTTATCCTAGTGTTTTCTAATTTTCTACCACTCAATCTGATTTTCCTTTTTTCGGCAGGCAGGAAATATAATAATCTATCATGCAGCGCTAGAAACACGAATGTCAGCTGTCTACTTAAATTTCATTAGTAATGAAAAACGTCGCCGTTTAACATAACCACTTTTCAGAGAACTCCGTTCTAATCTGATAGATTCCTCTATTCTCTTTTAGTTCATCCATCTGCACCGACAAATTAAAACAACTAAATGATAATACTAACCATTTCAGACAGAAACTTCTTTCAACTGAAAATGCCATTCTACCCTAAACGATTACTGCGCCAGTCTGCGAGACAAGATGCAGCTGGGAAGATCGATAGAAAGAATAAAGAACGTACTGTTGTCAAGCAGGCCAAAGTTCGAGGTTTGTTGGACGGATGCCCGCCCAGATGTTGGAATCGCATGGGAAGTCAAAATATAGAATGAAGTGCTACTGTGTAGCTCGAGTACGAATCCTGGAATAATAAAAAAGAAAAGTCTTTTAGTGAGTGGTTAACATGACAGCTGACAAAGAAAGAAAAGGGAAATGAGGACTGATAACGACGAAAAATATTCCGACAGTAATCCGATAAGTATGGCTAGTCGACTGGACCAGTCAACGGCAACCAAAGCCTAGCACAGATCCAATACAGAAACCTGGCAATGATCACAAGAAACACTTGTGTGGTCTAATATTGTGCCTGTAAAGAATGAAAAGTTAACATCTGTACACAAGGAAACGAGAATTTGTATTGGATGAAAGTGAATAAGTGCTGCCATACACACACACGGTTAATGAACAGTAAAGATTTGGTTTTTTTTCTGTAGTTTTCAAAATGACGATTTTTTTTTCTTTTTCTTTACCACACCAAACGCTACTGGGCCTCAGAATGGTGGTTAACATACACAAGTGGTACGATATTGAGATATCAAATAGGGGAGGGAAGATGGGGAGCGCAATACGAAGGATTCATTTTATGTGGGAAAAAAGAAATAAAAAATAATTGGGGAGTAGGTGACGAAAGAACCAGACAACCCAGTGGCTTCTTCAACCTTTTCCCCATTTTGTTCTCCTTAGAATTTTTCTCTTTTAGAAAAAGAACATTGAACGTTTGGCCATTGAGTTTCTTAATTTTGAGACTAAACAATGAGAAGAATATAATGATAGCTACTGCGCATCCCTCGCTCTTGGTTAGATGCTTTAAACGATTACATGGCAGATTGACCAAAATCTTTTAAAAAAAGAGAAATTCGCTAAGTTAGGTTGGTGAAATTCAATTGGCGGCATAGGAAAAGATATCCAATCGGTTGAGCAAAAAAAAAATATATATTGCAGAAAAAAAGGGTGAACAAACAACTGGCTTCGATTTGAGCCTTTCTTGCCGTTCAAAAGGAATTGTGAGATTCGACCGAAAGAAGAGAAAACAAAAGGACTTTAGTTATCTTTCCCTCAAAATACTGTGCGTTTGCGGGAGAAAAGCAGACCGGGTAATAAGCATTCGAAGAATTGTCGCAACAACAAAAAATGGATCTCAGGTTTGACAGAAAACGACATCCACCCCCCTTCCCACAAAAATACCGTACGAACAGCAAATTGACATCCATCAGGTTATAAAGAGATAAGGTAGATAAAGAGGATCATTCAAGAAAAATGTCAAAAGCAGCGGCAAAATTCGAATAACAAAACAAAGCCACAAATTCTTTTGCCGACATGGTAATTTTCTTTCAAGATATGAGTTGATGAGAAGAATGGGTGGGGTAAACCAAAGCAATAAACGTCCAAAAAGCCAATTAATAAATATTTCAAAAAAAAATGTCAGGCTAAACGGAAATTACAGGTAAGTTGCTAGATTATTTGACAACGAACGCGTGTATAATGATGTAAGGGCAGTAACTAGAATTGATTCCGAAACGAATGATCATCTGAAATTAGAAACTCAAACGCAAAAAAGAACAAATAAACTGATCGACGATCACGAACAGTTGACGCTTCTGTGCCATTAGATATTAAATTGAGTCGTATCGCCTTAATTTGTGATTCTCTTTTTTTTTTTTTTTGTTTTTGTGGTACCTTCTGCTTTTTTTTTAAGCCTTAAAGTCCTCGATCTTACGAATTGCACAGCACAGCAACATGGAGAAGATCATTCCAAGGAGCTCAATGATACCAATGCCAATGCCTGTGCCAAACACGTAGGTGAAGTATTGCTCGAGCAAATTTTCCAGCTTAGATGCGCAACCCTAAAAAAATAAAATGAAAACAGGTAGTTGTAAAGTCAGCCTCATTAAGGAGAAAGTCTACAGTGTATACAACAAGACAGTTACGTACGTCGGTATAAACAATGCCTAGGGCGGACGCAGCGAAACCGAGCGAGCCGAGCTTGCGAGTAGTTTCACACGCATCCGAATCTGGATCAGCACAGCAAGACTTGGGCACGGAATACGTGGGTGACAAGGCGCTAATACCGATTTCCATTTGCGACTTCTCCCCAACACCATTGTAAGCCGAGTTGGCCCAGCTGGCGTAGCTCTCAGCACCGCAGCATTTCAGAGTTTTCTGAATCATGTCGAAGGTTTTGGTTGTCACGTCGTCCTTGCCATAGTCACGACGAACCGTGTCCCGCACGCTTTCTTGCACAAGTTTATTCAGTTCGGCGCGGTTCATGTAGGCCCAAACGCCGCCGGCAATTTCAGCCACAAGAATGATCATCAAGAAGACAAAGAACTGCAAGCGACGTATTATTAAGTGGCGTTTCTTCAAGTTTTGTTTTGTTAACGACATTTGACACTCACGGTTCCGAGCAAACATTGGCTTTCACGCAAAGCTCCGCAGCAGCCAAGAAATCCGATGACGGTCATCAACGCTCCGGCTGCCAACAGGATGTATGTTCCGGTGGCGTAATCTTGGGCACCTTTCGCCATAAAGACTACTGCTTGATCAAAAAGCAGCCAGATTGACAAGGCCAACACGCCAACTCCAGCCAACTGTCATCCATCAACAGGATGTGTCAAAAGATGAATAACAACAAAATACAAAGCGAAAAAGGAGGGGAAAAAAAAAAAAAAATACCAATAGTGAAATGGGTCGTATGTATGTCGGCGCAAAAATAATTGAGAAATAATTGCACTCAATCTAGCAATACGAAACTGACCCACACCCAAGCCTTACCCAATAACCGAATTACGGAGGCATTCGTCACTGCCTCCGAGTGAAACATCATTTCCGCAATACCACTTCCTACGCTGCCGGGTAAGTAAATCTCTCTTTTACCTTCCTTACATGTGTAAGCGAAATCAACCGATCGATGAATCCATGAATCCATCACCCCTCCCTTTCAACTGCATCATCCAACATACGGTGAAACTCTATCAGAGAGTGTATATCTATATACACCACTCCGGAAAACGGTGCCATGAAGGATGAAAGAGGACGAGAAAAGGGCGGAAAGGAAGAGGGAAAAAGAACTTGCACAAAGCTCTCTATTTTCTTATGTAAAAAAATCGATAATAGTCTGGTGATATGGTTTCAACCGTTCAACAGGCCACTTGATTCGATACTTCCTATCAATTATTGGACTAGCCTCGATGACGTACAATTTTGCCTTTCTCAAGGAATTTTCCTATCCCTTTTGTAAAACTACAATTACCTTTCACTACTCAAAAAGCAAGGCCGAAGCCTCAATGCAACTCCCAAAACCAAGCATGATGTTCTTCATCCTTGTGCTACAACCACCATCATTAAAAGCCAGCTTGCAAAGGCTGGCCTTGAAGCACCAGTGTAGCCTTCACAACAGGACATGTTTAATTCTAAATTTCCCTGGATTGCAGATTACCAAAATGACCTAACAAGTCACTTTAGCTTCGATGACTAATACAAAAATTTCACCAATGCCCTAAATAACATTGGAATTTGACAACATTTATCAATGAATGGAATATGGAAGTGTTCTTCAAAGAAACAAAAAATTTTGAAAATATTTGCTAGAATAGTTTAAAATTTACCTTGTCAAGTAAACTTCAATACTTATATGTAATGATAGAATTTGGCAAAAAATTACCCAGAAGATGAGGTTGACAATGAAGACGATCCACTTCAGTACTCCATAACAGCCACTCAACGCCATTCTTGATGAAGATTGATATTACTTGTTCGCACTTGTATAAACAGATAAACGGCAAACAAGCCAAAAAGTGTGCCTCTCGAGGTTCGAATCGAAAAACAATATGAAATCTGTTGAGAAGAAACTGTAAAATGCCGAACAGTTGTTTGCTGTCTGAAATTTCGTCACGCTCGGCCAGGAAGTCGACGCCCAAACATCAGCTCGGGCTGCAAGTTCTTTCTCATACGCACCGCCCCGAGTTTGCTCGAGTTACCACCTAGCGAGTGAGAGCATAAACTACATTTTTCGAACTGTTTTCCATTTTGTTTTCTTACGATAACTGTAATTTGTTTAGTAGTTTACCTGTCCAAGATGAAATTTTAAATAAAAGCATATTAACATCCCCTCTAAAGTAATAACTACCAGCTAAATCAATCTGAAATTCGGTCGAATTTAAGGCTTGGCATTTTCTACTGGAAAGATTGCGCACGGTAATCAAAGATCTAAGTTGCCATCTGTTGTGTACAATCTAAGCACGTGCATTCATACAGCTTTTCAGATAAAGCCAGCTACTTTATTGCCTTCACTTAAGAGTTAATTCTTTAAAAAATCTGTTATTGCATTAATTTGAAATTACATTTTTAAAAAATCATTTAGGTTTCGCTTCCAATCGGTTGAGCAAAATATATATATATATATTGCAGAAAAAAAGGGTGAACAAACAACTGGCTTCGATTTGAGCCTTTCTTGACGTTCAAAAGGAATTGTGAGATTCGACCGAAAGAAGGGAAAACAAAAGGACTTTATTTATCTTTCCCTCAAAATTCTGTGCGTTTGTGGGAGAAAAGCAGATCGGGTAATAAGCATTCGAAGAACAAAAAATGGATCTCAGGTTTGACAGAAAATGACATCCACCCCCCTTCCCACAAAAATACCGTACGAACAGCAAATTGACATCCATCAGGTTATAAAGAGATAAGGGTCGTATCAAGTAGCTGAGATTCTCAGCTTGGATCAGTAATTTCTACTGATCCAAGCGGAGAATTTGGAAAGACACTAGCAGACGCCTTTATGCAGAAAAGCAGACGAATAGTGCCAAATGCTGCATTATTTCAACATGGTCGCAGACTACTCGTCGATCCTTAGCGACTAATCGCACCGTCACTTTTTCTACTGAGGAAAGTCGATTCTTATCGACTAGTCTATAAGAGTCGACTTGTCCATTAGAGTGTGCCTTTTTGATAGCTAGTTTGTAATGATTATTGTAGGCCTATTAAATCGTTTGAATCTAGGGTTTAAATATAAAACCTTTGCAGAATACATTTATTTTAAATTCTTGTGTGTACTGTTGATGAACGCTTGTTTTTAAAGTTAAATTAAAAAAAGGTGATACTCTCACTTGATGCTGGACTAGTGATCCGTAGGATAAATTTACAAAAGTGGTACAGGAATATACATAACTGAAGTTTTATTTAATTAGAAACGTAAACAGTATTTGTAAATATATATTTTGATCTAATTTAATCTAGATTACGCGAAAAATTGCTCGCTAACCAATGGACCATGTGGTAATCGACTCTTATCGACTAGTCGATGCTTTCGGCTTCGAATCGATTTATTATTAATTTTAATTTTAATAACTCCAAATTCTGTTTATGAGAACTAAATCAATGAATATAACGTAAATTTTATTTCCTTGTATAAATGGTTGATTGATAAATTAATTAAAAAGGTTAATTAAAAGATAACCTAGCCCTAAGTTTCATATACCTTTGTAAAAACCGCGTAAAAAATGGCCGCCGTCATGCTCGTGGAGGATTGGTCAATAGACATTTACAAATTAAACATAAAAAACACGTTATAAATTTTTTTTTTCGCATCAAAGCATTCTTCGTGAAACAAGGATCATGAAAATATAAATATTTACTATGTTTATTAGTGTTAAATGGGCAAACGAAGAGCTCAAAGTCGTAACATGGAGCAGCGCCTGCTTCCATATTACATAGGATAGTGTAAAGGGATCATGTATTTAACCATTCTTCCCTTTACGGAATAATTAAATTAAAAGCGGTTTAAATAAATAAAAAGGAGACGGCTGATCCACAATGCAAATGTATTGGTTACTAAGTCTAAGCTACAGACATAAATAAATAGAGGTGTGACATACCAGTTGGAACAGTTGGGTAGCGTGAGCGGAAAATATTCACTTCACAAGTCAACTTAACTGAGCTTTACCGATACTGTTAAGTCACTAGAGAATAGATTAAGAATGAGCTGAAGAGTAACGAAGAAGAACTGGAAAACGACTGACTATGAGAGGAAAAGTCACGGTCTTTTATATGGAAAAGATGCGGCCGTGACCCGAATAAAGAAAACCATAGGGAAAGAAGGCTCCGTGCAAAAGCCACCCCCGACTGGAGTTGACAGTTCTGTCAACTCACTTAAGTCGAATTTTAGGGAGGTTAAGGGGTACCCATCCGCTCGGATGAGTCACGGAGGGGTGAGAAGAATTATAGTTTAAAGTTGTAAGATTTACGGTAGAAAGCGTGAATTTGAAGTATAAATTAGTATTTAATAGTCCTGTGTTAAAGCCACCCCCGAACTGTGGTGACAGTTCGGACAGGTCACTTAACTAGGATTTAAGTGAATAATTAGTAAAAATATTTCTAAACCTACGGTTATTTATGCATTGGGATCTTAATCTAAAAAAAGGTGGAATGTCTTGGCGCGTGCGGTGCAGGTGTATGAATATTCTAGACGTGGGAACAGGTAGGAAGATGTTTCGGAAGTTTTGTGGCTAGACGAGGGTGCTTCCGTGTTAGTCGGCTGATGTAAGAGCTTCGGGCGATGCAGGTGTCTTTTGGGGAGTCGATGGGAAAAAGGTCTATTCTGTTGCTGCTTGCAGTCTTATGGTAGGTTCAAGTGGAGGCTGTGTGACAAGGGATGCGGGGGAGATAAAGTGAAGAAGCCATGCTTGCAGAATGGGAATTCTGTTACATGACTCCCGGCCCGCTAAGATTACGTCCCGTAATCGGTCTAGTCAAACTTGAGTTTGCAGTAGAGGAGGTAGATATTGTTTCATGTCGATTGGTTCTGAAATGTCCATCACTTCTCGACGTCGGTTTCTTCTATGGGTGGTTTTGTTGAGATTTTTAAGTGTGCAGCAACAGCTCCATATCATCTTGAATACGCCAAACCAACGGAGGATTTTGAAGGCGATGGTGCTGATGATTGCTAGTCCAATGAAGAACATGATAATCTTGAATGTTTCCCACCAGCTCATATAGCTGGTTATTCCTGTTTTTTCTTCTGCTGTAACAATGATATTTCTCATTGCTGTTGATGAATTGATGCCTGTTTTCATGCTTTGTTCGGCCATTGCTGCAGCGAGATCTGCTATGATGTTCATGTGGCTTGTTGTTATACCATCGTAGGCAGGATTAGCCTGTGGTTCATAGTCGTGTGTATTATCGTCGTCGTAGCGGAAGGAAGTAGGCAGATCCCGTTCTGGTTGTAAAAGGGTTGCTTCGGCTTTCTTCCAAGTGTTGTTACGATAGACATGATGTCTTCCATTAAAGTTTACGTAATGGTCTCTCCAGTAGCATGGACTGTATGGGGCAAGTTCCCAGCCGTTTGTTGCGATGGTGAAGTTTTTGAATCGAGGTTGAGGTCCACAGCTTGTCGTTTCGGTAGTGAATGTTATTCTAATGGCTCTGCATTGCTTCAACAATACAGTTTCTCCTTGTGCTTGAAGATTCATGCATTCGGGAAGCTGTAAGATGCTGGCTGCTAGCCATCCGTCGTATTGAGCAGCTGAAGTTGCAAGAGCTCTTTTAGTCCGTACCAATTCGCATTGAGTGTTCCTCACGATTCTTAGAATATCATTTTCTTGTTCAGTCAGTTTGTCGCGTACAAACTGTACGTGTGCGGCCAAACCGACTTGAGTGTTGAGTATTTGTTCCAGGGCAGTTACTGTGTTATTTTTGCTGGTGTTTGATAGAGTTGTCGTTTCTCGTTGAGGAAGTTCGTAGTCGGATTCTTCGCTGTCGTCGTCGAGGTGGGGGATTGAGATGAACAAGTGCTCGTCTCCTATAACTGTGAAAGATTCGTTTTTGTGGCGACAGGCAGTTGTGAGGCATCTGCCTTCTGGTTTAATATGGAATGCCAATTGCTGTTTTTCGTCTTCGAGGCGAAAAGTTCCTGGAGTCGATGTTTTGATGAGAGCGCCTTCTCCACTGCTGACGAGTCTTGGAGTGTTGTCGAACGCGGTGGCTACTGTAATATCCCAAATGATCGTGAGATGATTGTGGGTGTGAACTCCGTCTGAAACATTTGCTTTTCCGAGAGGTGTTTCGATGATGTCATCGGCTCCTTGTCGAATGAGTCTAGTTTCTTCCATCATGCAATTAATTACATAAGGGGAGACGGTTGAGAACCAGCTTCCAATTGTGGGTGGATCTGGTGTGTGGGTCCATTTATCGTCAGCTAAATTCATTTGAATGTCGTTGCATCGTTTTGCCTTAGCCATAATTGTGCATTCAGCTAATGATGTTTCTAACGCAACTGTTTCTGGAACAATTATTTGTTGACCGAAGAAATCCGTTGTGATGTGATTGATTTTCATCCATTTTCCGCAGATTGATGCTTGGAATTTAATTCCAGCTCTTCTGTTTGTCCATAACATGTAGTCGACTTCTTTTTGCGTCGGTTTCAGCAATGACGGGCAATTCTCGTCATTTGTTCGTAAATGTTCTTTTGCTGATGGATTATCGCAGTTGCAGATTATAGTCTCGAATGCCAATGCAGTGATGCATAATATTGTTGTTAGCATGAAGTACAGCAACATTTTCTGAAGATAAACTTGAATAAGTTTGATGTTGCCGACTACATGATTGTATATGTTCGATGAAATACTATCCGTCATAAGAAATTTCTAGGAAGACGGATTTGATGGGAGGTATATAAAAAAATAAGTTAGAAGGAAGGATACAATGTAGGAATGGAAGGTAATTTACATTTTCAGAAAATTTAAAGTGATTTTTTTTTTTTTTTTTTCTTTTCTTGTTTTGTTAATTTTTTTGTTTTGTTTAGTTTTATTTTTGTCTTGTTTTGTTTGTTTTTAGTTTTTATTTATTATTTTTTTTTTTGTGTGTTGTGTTTTTGTTTTGTTTTGATATACAATATCTCGGAGGAATGTGGAAAAATGACAGAAAGTGAAAGGGAAATAGTGTACATAAATAAGTTGGATCGACCGCTAGGTGTCGTGGATGTGTAGTTTGAATGGAAAAATGCAGAAATATATGGGGACTTTTTTTTTTTTATTTTTTTTTGAATATCGCTTTACTACGCTTGATTTAATAAATATGAGTAAAACTTGGTAAGGGAAAAAACATTTTATGAATGATGAAGGAGAGAATAGTGGAGTTTGTACATATAGTGAAGTTGTATAAAGTGTGGGTGTTGAAATGATCGCTAGATGGGGTATGCGTGGTGTTTTTGGAAGAAACATAGGGACATACTTAGTTTATTAAATTTCGTTATTTTACTTTTATGTATGCTTTTTTCTTAAGGATAAATTATTTTTTTTTTGAAATAATATAATTTGGGAATAATTTTATGTATTTAATTGGAAAAAATATATATTTATTAGAAGAGAATGGAGAATGAAAAATTGATTTGGCAACGTTGGAGCTGTCAACGTCTGCTTTTGTTTGGCTTCTAGTCGCCATGTTTGTGCTGGTAGTCGGAGTTTATTAGGGAGTTGGGATAGGTAAGTTTGTATATGTGTTCCCTGCTAAGATTTCTTATATTTATAGTTTTTCAGTTATTTGTGGAGATTGAGGGTGTGGGTGTTCAAGGAGTATATCCAAAACGGTGAGTTCATTTGGTTTACTGTTATGTATTTCTTTGTTTGTGCATTTAAATTGTGTTTTTTTTTTTTTTTTTTTTTTGTATTTTTTTGAATTTCAGGTTTTGTGTTTTTTCGTTTGAATAGGGAGTATAAAAGGTATTTTGGTTTTGAATGTTTTTTCATTTGGTTTAATATGAAATTGCTTTATTTGTTTTAGTAGGTTTCAACAGTTCACCGCTAGATGGCAGTTACTGTTTTTTTCTCTTATCTTATTCAAGTAGAAAGGGAAAGTAAAGTTTTTCCCTTATAGTTTCTACAAGTTTGTTTATATTTACATATACATATACATATTGTTGTATGTTGTTATTGTTATATTTTATTTGTTTTATTTTATGTTATTTTTATTCCATTTTATTTTATTTTATTTATTTATCTTTTTCTTTTACTTTTTCCATTTAATTATGTATTTTTTTTGTTTGTTTGTTTTATAGAGTGAATTAATAAATAATAACTTCAGAATGTCAAAAATTATATTTGATTTTAAGGTCGAAAAGAACAAGACAAAAAAATTATGGGGAAAAAAAAATAATGCTCCTACTGCTGGAACAATTGCAAGCACAGGCTTACGATGCCCAGGAGTAGGCCCATTCCAATGCCGAATGACTTTAAGGTATCATTTTTTTCTTGGTTTTCGAACCAACGCTGACAAACAAGTTTCCTATTTAGGTCTGATGCCGTATCCCAGTCGTTTGGTTCCGTCGTGGAACCGAAACGGCTAGGTAAGGAAAAAATTTCCCTTTGGCATATCTGATGATTTCGCCTTTCTTTTCTTCTAGGATTTCGTCTTCTTTTTTGATTTAGCCAAAGCTTCCTCGTAAGCTTTGGCTACTTCTTCTTTCTCGGCGATGGCCTGTTTCTCCTGCTTTTCTTTTAGGCTACGCTCACCCCAAAGGAAAAAACGAATGTTTTTTTTTTTTTTTTTTGTTAGGGGAGAAAAATAAATAAAACAAATGAATAAATAAATAAAAATAATAAGGACGATCTAGTTTACTTACTCCCTACAGGCTGCTATATACACCGGGTCATCAGGATCTAGATCCTGATAACGCGGGTCTCCGAACGAGATGAGCTGCCAGGGGGTTTCCTGACGCGAATACGGTCTTACTAGAGATTCTTCGTAGTAGGAGTCCCAATCAGTGTTCCAATAAGAACCTATCTGATTGAGCTCCTCACTCGAGATTGACTCTTCGTCGAAAAAGTTGTTTTCCATTTTAGGAACAGAAAAATAGACTGGCTCTTTTTTTTGAGTGCTTGTTGCTTATATAGCCCTAGCTTTCCCTGGATTAGGCCACGTGTTGGTGGGCCTAAAAAAAAATAGCGTGGCTTGGGTTTTCATAATCATAAGATCTTCCTTTTTCTAATTTTTATTACTTTAGTTTTATTTAGTTTTGTTTCTAAAATTTTTTTTTTTTTTTTTTTTTTTTGTTTGCAAGAACATGTACGCGAGAACCAAGGGCTATAAATATTTACAGACTCTATTATTCCTCTATTAGCCTTTGAGGTTTCCTTACAATCCTTTTACTGCGTTCTTGTTGGACGGTAAAAGTGGGATCAGTTGTTACGATAGTAGGGTCAGGCTGGGAAGTTAGAAGAGTTATTTCTAAAGTGTCATTTTCTGTGTTGTCTTCGTTTAGACGTTCTGTGGCGATTGTATCGTCATTTGCCTGTTGCAGATCGCTATCTGTCTTTGAGAGTTGAGAAGTTTCCATATTACCCTCCGCTAGAGGTCTATTATCTCTGTTTTCTAGAGTTGTGTCACTCTCGAGATCTACCTCGTGCAAAAGATTTTCTTGTTCTTTTTCGATGTCTGGGCAAAATTCGTCTCGCCATATCATGCTGTCGAACATGGGACGGAGTCGGTTGACATGGACTCGTCTTGGCATGAAAGAGTTATCGGCGATGTCGACTGTTTTATTATCGTACAGTTTTATTACTCTGTATGGGCCTTTAAATTTCGAGACGAATTTTCTGCTTTCTCCTTGTGGAAGAACTTTGATATCTATCAATACTCTATCCCCTACTTTATATTCGTGCAATACTGCTCTTTTGTTATATTGCTCCCTTTGTTTTTCTCTTGCCTTTCGATTTTCTTCGCGAGCGACTTGAAAGCCTATTCTAAGTCGTTCTAGCATAAGGGTTGTATAATCTGTGGGAGAGTGTGTGGAAAGTGGTACAGCATCGAGAAAGTTGTGGATTGGGAGGTTGGGATCACGTCCATACAAAAGAAAAAATGGCGTTTCTAATGTTGATGAATGAACGGAATTACGATATGCAAAGCATACGTTTCCCATCATTTGTTCCCAATTTTCATGCTGTCCATCTTTTAATTCTTTTCTGAGCATTGTTGTTAACGTACGATTGAATCTTTCGGTTTGTCCGTTGCTAGCGGGATTATACGCTGTCGTTAACCGTTGATTAATTTCTAACGTTTTACATAAGTGGCGAAAAATTGACGATGTAAAATTCGTTCCTCTATCGGACACTATCGCTTTTGGTAGACCATGCCTTTGTACTATTAATTTCATGAAACAATCAGCTGTTGTGACAGCTGTTTGATCAGGGAGAGCTGCTATTTCTGTCCATTTCGAAAAATAATCAGTAATGACCATAATATATTTATTTCCATTTGTTGACGGTGGTGTGAAAGGACCCATAAAATCCATTCCCACCACGTCAAATGGTGCTTTTGCTAGCTCATGAGGGTGTAAGAAAGCGCGTAAAGTAGACTTTGTATTGGCTAAACAAGCCTCACACACTCTACAATACTCTTTGATGTCGGCCCTCATAGATGGCCAATAATAATTGTTTTTAACTTTAAGGTACGTTCTTTGATAGGCAAGATGGCCTGATAAAGGTTCATCGTGAAGTTCTTTCAATACTAATGGACGAAGGAAAAGAGGCAAGACTACCTGAAATTTTACTTCGTTTCTCTTTTTTGTTTTGGTGGAAAAATCTTTACGGTATAGCACACCGTCGATTACTTGATAAAATTCAATTTCTTTAACCCAATCAGGGTTATTAACTTGATGTTCCTCAGTTAATTCGCCGTTATCTAAGTAATTTCTAATGTGTATGCAAAGAGGATCTTCTGCTTGTTTTAGACAGATCTCTTTTTGTTTGCCTTTTTCCTGAATGACCGCGACTTTTATTCGAGATAAACAGTCTGCGTTTTGATGTACTCGTCCTGGTTTGTATTGTATTCTATAGTTGGTACTTGCTAGTTGTATTGCCCACCGACCTAGTCTCCCATTATTATCTTTTTGATTTTGTAGCCATTGAAGAGGACTATGGTCACTGATGACCAGAAAAGGTTCGTCAAGCAGGTAGTGGCGGAAAGATTTTATCGCAAAGATCACTGCGAGGGCTTCTTTTTCTACAGTAGCGTAATTTAATTCTGGTTTTCTGAGTTGTCTACTGGCATATGCAATGACTACTTCATTACCGTCTTGAATTTGAGATAATATCGCTCCAATTCCATAATTACATGCGTCAGTAAAAAGTAAAAATTGCTTACTAAAATCGGGATATGCCAGAATAGGCTTAGTTGTAAGGCATGTTCGGAGGGTCTCAAAAGCTACCTGATCTTCGTCAGTCCAAACGAAAGGTTCTTTTAAAGCTAATTTATGAGTTTTCTTTGTTAGTGGCTGGGCAATCGAACCAAATCCTTTAATAAAACGTCTATAGTATCCTGCTAGTCCCAAGAAAGATCTGATGTCGTCAGCTGACTTAGGAACTGGATAATTAAGAATCTTATCAATTTTTTCGGGATCTGGTGCGATGCCTTCTTTAGAAATGATATGGCCTAAATAATTTACTGAATGTTTAATAAACTGGCATTTTTTGAGTTTAAGTTTAAGGTTAGCGATTTTTAAAAGGTTGAATACTTCGCGTATGTCTTCTAAATGGGCTTCGAATGTGTCTGAAAAAATTATGACATCATCCAAATAAACTAATGCTTTCTTTCCTAAGACGTCTCTTAGAACGTAATTCATTGTTCTTTGAAATGTTGCCGGAGCGTTACACAATCCAAAAGCCATTCTTTTAAATTGGTATAAATTATTTTCTACGATAAATGCCGTTTTTTCTTTAGCTGAATCTTCTAGTTCTATCTGCCAGTAGCCAGATGCTAGGTCAAGAGTCGTAAAAAACTTTTTTCCGTGTAGTTGGTCGAGAGTGGTATCAATTCTTGGTAAAGGGAATGAATCTTTTACAGTGACGCTGTTTAATTTACGATAGTCTACGCAAAATCGTAAACTTCCGTCTTTCTTTTCTACGAGTACAACAGGTGCCGCCCAGGGAGAGGTAGATAACTCGGCGATGTCTTTATCCAACATCTCCTTAATTTGTCGTCTTAACTCTTCCTGATGCTTCCTTGCTGCTCGATAGGGTCTAAGTCTGATAGGGCCTCTTCCTTGGGTGTCTATACTATGCTTAATTAAACCGGTATATCCTAATTGAGAATCTGTTGTAGCGAAAATGTCTTTGAAATCGTTTAATAATTTAATTAAAGGTTTTTTATATTGAAATTCTACGTTAGAAATGTAAGTGTCGATTTGCGCTTGTTCTTCATTTGGCATTGTGTCATTTTCATCTTTTACGTCAATTTTTCCAATTAACTGACAAGCTGTTTCGACATTGCCCAATAAAATTCCACGCGGTAAATTAATGAGTTTACTTGAAATATTACGAATCAGCAAATTGTATTCCCCTTTATCATTTGTCTCGCCTAAAAATTGATCTACTGTAATTCCCTCCGGTAGCTCTTTGCTAGGAGTAAACAGAAACGTAAAGCCAGGAAGCAATTGATATTGTGACCTACTCATTCTGGCTCTAATGACCGTGCAAGTCAATGGGAACGTCGTCACCTTTTTGACTGAGGTCATTAAATTATTGCTTGAATACAGAGGTGCTCTTCCTGCTTTGTCTCTCGCCAAAAAAATAGTCTTAGTTCGCCCACATAGTACGAACTCATGTTTAAAAGCAGCGTCAACGCCTAAAATGCATGCTTCAGAAATTCCGCTTGTAATAATAAATTCTTGTTCAAGTATATATTCTCCATATTGGACAGGTAGCTTTACCTTCCCTAGGGTCTGTAATTTTCTATTCTGTACGTCAAATAAATCTGTGTCGGTCTCAGCACTGGCCAGTTGCATTTCCGACGGTAATAATCTATAAACTTTTTCGTGTAAAAGGCTTCTTGCAGCGCCTGTATCAAACAGCGCATCAAATTGAATCTTATCGATAAAAAGGGAAATACGGGGTGCTGAACTATTTTGAATAATTGTAATGTGAGAAATCTGCCGGGTTTTTCCATAAAAAGAGGTTTGCCTACCAACTGACCCAAAGCTGCAGTTGGTACCTAAGCGTTTCCCTGTCCATGAGATGGACCAGGAATAATAGGCTTTTGCTGCATTTGTCTATGGATGCATTCATTCGCTCTATGTCCTATCTGCTGACAAGAATAGCATTTGAGGGGTTGTCGCATATCTGTATTTTGTTCTCGATTGTTTCTACAATCCCTTTTTACGTGGCCTTTCATGCCACAAGCATGACAGGTAGTCAGATCTGACCGTGGGGAATATTGAGATGTGAAGAAGGGTCGGGGTGGAGGGTTATTAATCTGGTACCTGGTTGGAGGGTTGCTCACAAAATGGGGAGGTGGAGTATTGTAATTTTGTGGAGTATTGTAATTTTGTCTGTATTGATTGTAACCGTTGCTTGTTTGGTATGAATTTGCTTGTCTAATATTACTATTATTGGAAAATCTGGTTCTGTTACGATCACTGTCTTCTATCAATCGAGTCACTGCTTTTTCCAATCTTTCTACCTGGTCTGCGCTAGCAGGTCTCTGGGGGTTTCCATCTTTTTCAGGGACCTTTTGGGGATACCTGGTACCTGTCGCGAGGGCATTTATGGTTTCAGGTAGTTTCTCTATTGCTTTTAAAATCTCAATACTGGTGGAGTTGTTCTCTACTGCGTTAATAAATTCTCTTTTGTCTTTTTCTTCTTTTTCTCCATCCAGACGTAGAGCGTATTTATTGGTTTCAGCAACTAAGGCTTCGTATGTAGTGAAAGGTTTGTAGCGGACTTTGTTTCTAAGAGTTTTGTCTAACCCTTGAAGAAATTTTTGTCGCAGCATTTGGAGTCGTGTTGTTTCGTCAGTTTTTGTGTCATCTTCCCCCTTGGGGTATCCATGTTCAAAAATATTTTTGAGGCGGAAACCATAATCAAGAATAGCTTCGCCTGGATGTCGTTTTACTTCTTCAAGTTGGGTTTGGAAAAAGTCTTGATTTTCGTTTCCATGGAAACGTTCTTGTAGCAAGCCGTTTTACTTCTTTATAATCTTGAGTGACGCTTTCTAGGATATTTTGTAGGATATCATGAGCAGAGCCGGCCATTTTGGTCACCAACATATTCATTTTTTCTTTTTCGTTCCAGTTTGACATAGCGACAATATTTTCGAATAGTTTAATCCAGCGGTCAAAACGAGTTGATGGTCCTCCCGTAAAATTTTGCAGTTGGATGAGCATAGTTTGTGCGCGTTGTCCTTTTTGTAATTCTTGCAGATCTCCTATCGGAATGACATTTGTCACCAATGAATATTGAAGTGGATCCATTTTTATTGTTTGTTTTCTGTGGAATTGCTTGTTGTTTTCTGTTGGCGTCGATTGCGTGACGGGTGGCGCTGGCTGCTTTGTTTTGATTGAAGTTGCGTTAAGTCTCCGCGTGGTGGTGTATGTGGCGTTGTGTGGAATTTGCTGGCTGTCTCGTTTATCTGTAGTTGGTTTTGATTTGTCTCCGCCAGAGGGTGGTTGTGTGTATGCCTGCTGTGCTGTGAGAATGGGGCTGAGGCTTTCGCAGCTGCTTTGACTTCTACTGTGTTGTCGGATGATAACGTTGTCGTTAAGGTGCGCTGGTCTTCTCGTTTGATGAGGACTTTTAGCTGCTGTGCCGTGAATTGTACCGTGTTCAGTATTGCTTCCGGAAGATCCGCTAGGTTTTCCAGGTGTGAGAGGAGATTTAAAACTAGTTGGTGGGTTAGGTCTGGAACGGCTGCAAGGTTGACTAGGCGCCGTAGTAGGGATGGGAGTTGAAGAAAATCGTTGATGAATGTCGTTGAGTGAGCTGTGCAAATTTTTTCTACGAGGCCCAAGGATAGGTGACGGAGAATGCCGTGAGGGATTGGATGCTGTTTCTTCCTGCTGCTCTGCGTCTTCGTTGGAGTCAGCGTCTTGATGAAGTGAGTGTAACGATTGGCTTCGTTCAAAAATTTGAGGGTCGCTGTCTGATTTTTTAATGTATGCTCCGTGTAGTCCGTCAAGCGATCGACAAAGATTTTGATAATTGTTGCTGACAACGGCCGTAAGGGGCGTGTGTGGTCTAACGGTTGATTTAGAAGGGAGTGAATTTCGTCTAGCAAGGGCAATAGGTTGGGCAATGGTTTTAACGGTTTCGGGTTTGATAGTTGGGGATAATTGCTGATTGATTTTAATTGCGCAATCAGATAATTTTGTTCGTGAACCGGTAAAATTTGCTTGGATTGTAAGGCTTTCTTGAGTGCAAATAGGGCTAGCCGTAAATGTTCTACAGGTAATGGGGAATGCGGTTGGTAATTGACAGGGTGGGTTAATGACGGCGCGTGCTTCACATATATCTGTAGTATCGACGTGTTGATGTTCATTTAATGAACTAAGCAAAGTGCTGTCAAAATTAAAGTTGCTAGAATTAGGCGAGGGTAAAGGTTCCTGAATTTCAACTTTATTTATTTCAGTGGCTGTCGGCTGAATTGTAAAGGTTATCTTAGGGTCATAAACTACAGGTAGGGAGGAGGGGAGTTGTGGAGAGGAGCCCTGTAATAAAGCGCGTGGCGGTTTTTCACTGTCACTTTCAAAATCTGAAGTAGATGGGGACTGCCGAAGCCAGTCAATAGTGCGAGCAAGAAGTGAAGGACTATTACTAATAGATGTCTTAATATCTTGCCACTTAAAAGATTTTGGTTTCCTAATAGTTTTAGAATTTTTTAACCCAAGCTGTAATAACTTAACTGTTTTAAGGCTAACAGTTGAACGAGTGGGTCTCTTTTGGTGAAGAGATGGTTCAGATAAATCAAGATTTACTTTAGAGACAGGTACAGAGGTAAGATTATCAAAGGTGGGCAAAAAAGGTTCAGATCCGTGACGGACAGTACTCTTTATTGGTTTACTAAAAATTTTAGGCTTAGTACCCGTGTACAATGACATTGTGGATAAGTTCAAATACCGCTGCCACCAGATGTAAAGGGATCATGTATTTAACCATTCTTCCCTTTACGGAATAATTAAATTAAAAGCGGTTTAAATAAATAAAAAGGAGACGGCTGATCCACAATGCAAATGTATTGGTTACTAAGTCTAAGCTACAGACATAAATAAATAGAGGTGTGACATACCAGTTGGAACAGTTGGGTAGCGTGAGCGGAAAATATTCACTTCACAAGTCAACTTAACTGAGCTTTACCGATACTGTTAAGTCACTAGAGAATAGATTAAGAATGAGCTGAAGAGTAACGAAGAAGAACTGGAAAACGACTGACTATGAGAGGAAAAGTCACGGTCTTTTATATGGAAAAGATGCGGCCGTGACCCGAATAAAGAAAACCATAGGGAAAGAAGGCTCCGTGCAAAAGCCACCCCCGACTGGAGTTGACAGTTCTGTCAACTCACTTAAGTCGAATTTTAGGGAGGTTAAGGGGTACCCATCCGCTCGGATGAGTCACGGAGGGGTGAGAAGAATTATAGTTTAAAGTTGTAAGATTTACGGTAGAAAGCGTGAATTTGAAGTATAAATTAGTATTTAATAGTCCTGTGTTAAAGCCACCCCCGAACTGTGGTGACAGTTCGGACAGGTCACTTAACTAGGATTTAAGTGAATAATTAGTAAAAATATTTCTAAACCTACGGTTATTTATGCATTGGGATCTTAATCTAAAAAAAGGTGGAATGTCTTGGCGCGTGCGGTGCAGGTGTATGAATATTCTAGACGTGGGAACAGGTAGGAAGATGTTTCGGAAGTTTTGTGGCTAGACGAGGGTGCTTCCGTGTTAGTCGGCTGATGTAAGAGCTTCGGGCGATGCAGGTGTCTTTTGGGGAGTCGATGGGAAAAAGGTCTATTCTGTTGCTGCTTGCAGTCTTATGGTAGGTTCAAGTGGAGGCTGTGTGACAAGGGATGCGGGGGAGATAAAGTGAAGAAGCCATGCTTGCAGAATGGGAATTCTGTTACAATAGTCATGAAAGCAATTAAGGGAGACTGGAGTAAGCCGGGACGGTTTTCGTTTTCCCCCTATATCTCCCAAACTAATCATTAAATAAATTTATTATTTTGTTTTTATGTATTCCATACTGTTATGTACCCCCCATATTTTTTTTATAATTTAATAATAAACCATTTTCCCATATAAGACCTTTAAAGTTTTCTTAGATTTGTGGGAGGTGCCTATTTGGAGGGGTAAGTGAGGACACTAGGGTGGGTGGTGAGGGACGTTCTCCGTGTTCGCCTTAAAATTCATTAAAAAAATTTGTAAAAATTGAAATAGCGTCCCACTGCATAGACTCTATATGTTAATAAATGTTTCAATTTGATTATTGTGTTAATACAAATTTTTTCTTAAAAAAACCCTTATTACAAGATAGGTGGGGGTTGGGCTTATTGTAATCGATTAATATGCTGAATAATCGATTGCTTGTTATCATTGTAAGGAATAGTAATGGCGTCATGAGCTCGGTGATGAGTGATGGGCTTGAAGGCCAAACCCGCCCACTAATATCCCATTTTAGTCAAAAACAGCTGTTCCGATTTCCCGATAAAGACTATTTTTTTAAAACGTTAATATTATCTACAGTAATTGATCGAAAATTATAATTTTTGTTTTGAATGATGAAGAAATGATTAAGCTTCATTTCCATATTAAATTTACATGCCATTTGCGATTATTTTTTTCTAGAAACATTAAATGGCGGAGACAAAATTAACTAAAAAAAAAACGTTTTTTTAGTTTTGTTAATAACTGATACAGTTATTGACAAAACTCAACCAAATTTCATGCCAAAGTATATTGTATGTAGGCCTATCTAAATAACATACTAAAAAAATTTTTAATTTTATTAAAATCTACTATTTTTCCCCCCACTGTCCCTCTTGACCCGGTGTCCCGGCATACTCCAGTCTCCCCTACTGCCTTGTACATTAAGGGGCTATCGTAAGGAACGTGGTTTGTGGCGGTCATCAGACGAATAAAGGAGCCATGAAATTATTAAAAGTCACTGCTCAAGATCCAACTTCTGTCAAATCATACTTTCTTCATCCAATGGAGCCTGCTATTAAGATTTGGTGTTTTTTCGACGTGCCGCATTTGCTCAAGTGCGTTCGCAATCATCTATTGACTCACCGCCGTTGTCAGGTAAAGAACAATTAATTTCCTTCTTGTATGTTACACATATTACAATTTAAAAAATGCCTTGTAAATAGTATGCGTCGGAAATAGTAGACGTCTACAACAAGGAGAAGAACAACGGCCTGCGGATGTGTTTCCGACTAACAGAAGGTCATCTCAATCCAAATAACTGGCAAAAAATGACTGTTAGTAAAGCTGCCCAGTTGTTTTCCAGACACGTAGCCATGGCATTCAAGCATTACCGGGAAAAACCTGAAACTGCAATAGATTTTAAATGTAAAAAACATTATTTGAAATTAAATTTATAACAAATTCAATAAACCTTCATTTTTAGATACCGCTCCAACTGAACGAATGACCCTATTATTGAATGACGTTTTCGACATTCTAAACGGTCGATTTCCTAAAGAGGGAATAAGCAAAACATCTTGGCCGAAGAAGAAAGATAAGTTACAGAAGATGTTACTTATCCTTAACATAACTGAAGAGATAGCAAATGATCCGGGTCGTGACCGACATCAATTGCAGGACATCAAAGTCATGTCCGACACTAGTCTGGTTGCCTGGAGACTAGTCATCCATAGTGCCATTGGTTTGGTTGAGGAACTTTCTTCAGCAGGATTAAACGTGGTGTTGACTGGACGGTTCAATCAAGATCCTATAGAGGTAAATATCAATGTTTTTGTTATTCAATATGTCAATAATAAAGTAATACTTTGTAGAATTTCTTCGGAATAGTAAGGTCAATTGACGACCATCCAACAGCACATTCTTGGCTCCATATCTTCAGAATACTTTCCCTCTACAATCCTACGAAAGTTGCAATCTGGAATGCGAATGTTGACGGGAGGGACGCGGGAGAGGTTTTGGTCGCCTACAAACAATGCCTGATAAACAAGTTTCGTGATTGTGAAACAAAAGCAAAAGAGATAAAGAAGGATCTCAAAGACAGTCTACAGAAGGAATTGCTTTTACGTTACACCAACGACATACCTGATTGAAAATCAGATGCAACACGAGATCAGCTAGTGTACGATCTCTGCGGATACATTATTCGCACACGCTATGAAGTCTGTGTAACTTGTGAAGCCTGCAATTACCTGATGGAAACGGAAGAATCAGAAATGGAGGATTTTCTACCAGCTAAGTATACTTACCAAAAAAGTTATGGTTCATTAAAATATGCTACCGTTGCAATGTTTAAAACATTTCGTGCTGTTGAGGATGTGATAGATTGCCATTTTAACTCAGCAGATCACATCTTTGTTCGTGAAAGCTTTGAAGAAGTCCTGTCAAAGATTAAGAAAATTAGTCTTATACCTATTTCATGTGATCTACATCCAGGTACACTGCCTTACCTTATCATGGAATATGTCCAAATAAGATTTCATTTTGAAGTAACCCGGTATAAAAATCTAAACTTGTAAAAATTTCAAGCTGCAATTATTAACCATAAGAAGCTGTCCACCGTTATGTAAACCTACACCAAATAAGTTAAGATTAAAACATGGGAAAATTACACATAGAAAACCAATTTTATTGTAATTGCAAAAAAAAATGTGTGTTAGGATTGATTAGCCTACTTACCGATACAACTCCCTCTGATTAGGAACTTTTAACGTTTGTTTTAATTATCTGGAAATAACAAACTTGTTTGTATCAGAAGTAATATTCGTCTGCAAGACTTGTAATGACATTTTTATTTCTTCGTTTTCCCTATGTAGTACAACACGTTATCCGCTAGAGGCACTAAGATCAGGTGTAGTTTTGGGGTCAGTAGGCATACGGCTAAAATGATAGGAGACAACGAACCAGTGCTCATTATCTGTGCCTAAAAGCTCTAGTCTACATAGACTAAGAAAAAGTGAGAAGAGGCTTCAAGAATTTGCTGAGACAATGTGATCCAAACCATCTAGTCGAAATTTTCACTCAGACCAGCTGAGACAAGATGAGGTCTCAGCTACTTGATACGACCAAGGTAGATAAAGAGGATCATTCAAGAAAAATGTCAAAAGCAGCGGCAAAATTCGAATAACAAAACAAAGCCACAAATTCTTTTGCCGACATGGTAATTTTCTTTCAAGATATGAGTTGATGAGAAGAATGTGTGGGGTAAACCAAAGCAATAAACGTCCAAAAAGCCAATTAATAAATATTTCAAAAAAAATTTTCAGGCTAAACGGAAATTACAGGTAAGTTGCTAGATTATTTGACAACGAACGCGTGTATAATGATGTAAGGGCAGTAACTAGAATTGATTCCGAAACGAATGATCATCTGAAATTAGAAACTCAAACGCAAAAAAGAACAAATAAACTGATCGACGATCACGAACAGTTGATATCGCCTTAATTTGTGATTCTCTTTTTTTTTTTTTTTTTTGTGGCACCTTCTGCTTTTTTTTTTAAGCCTTAAAATCCTAGATCTTACGAATTGCACAGCACAGCAACATGGAGAAGATCATTCCAAGGAGCTCAATGATACCAATGCCAGGTTTATTCAGGTCGGCGCGGTTCATGTGCTCATTGTTCGGTTCATGCTCAATGATACCAAAGCCAATGCCTGTGCCTGTGGCAAACACGTAGGTGAAGTATTGCTGGAGCAAAGCTTCCAGCTTAGGTGCGCAACCCTAAAAAAATAAAATGAAAACAGGAAGTTAGTTGTAAAGTCAGCCTCATTAAGTAGAAAGTCTACAGTGTATACAACAAGACAGTTACGTACGTCGGTATAAACAATGCCTAGGGCGGACGCAGCGAAACCGAGCGAGCCGAGCTTGCGAGTAGTTTCACACAAATCCGTATCTGGATCAGCACAGCAAGATTTGGGCACGGAATACGTGGGTGACAATGCGCTAATACCGATTTCCATTTGCGACTTCTCATCAACACCATTGTAAGCCGAGTTGGCCCAGCTGGCGTAGCTCTCAGCACCGCAGCATTTCAGAGTTCTCTGAATCATGTCGAAGGTTTTGGTTGTCACGTCGTCCTTGCCATAGTCACGACGAACCGCGTGCCGCATTCTTTCTTGCACAAGTTTATTCAGGTCGGCGCGATTCAGGTGCTCATTGTTCGGTTCATGCTCAATGATACCAATGCCAATGCCTGTGGCAGACACGTAGGTCAAGTATTGCTGGAGCAAAGCTTCCAGCTTAGGTGCACAACCCTAAAAAAATAAAATTAAAACAGGAAGTTAGTTGTAAAGTCAGCCTCATTAAGGAGAAAGTCTACAGTGTATACAACAAGACAGTTACGTACGTCGGTATAAACAATGCCTAGGGCGGACGCAGCGAAACCGAGCGAGCCGAGCTTGCGAGTAGTTTCACACACATCCGAATCTGGATCAGCACAGCAAGACTTGGGCACGGAATACGTGGGTGACAAGGCGCTAATACCGATTTCCATTTGCGACTTCTCACCAACACCATTGTAAGCCGAGTTGGCCCAGCTGGCGTAGCTCTCAGCACCGCAGCATTTCAGAGTTCTCTGAATCATGTCGAAGGTTTTGGTTGTCACGTCGTCCTTTCCATAGTCACGATGAACCGCGTGCCGCACGCTTTCTTGCACAAGTTTATTCAGGTCGGCGCGATTCATGTGCTTATTGTTCAGTTCATGCTCAATGATACCAATGCCAATGCCTGTGGCAAACACGTAGGTGAAGTATTGCTGGAGCAAAGCTTCCAGCTTAGGTGCGCAACCCTAAAAAAATAAAATGAAAACAGGAAGTTAGTTGTAAAGTCAGCCTCATTAAGTAGAAAGTCTACAGTGTATACAACAAGACAGTTACGTACGTCGGTATAAACAATGCCTAGGGCGGACGCAGCGAAACCGAGCGAGCCGAGCTTGCGAGTAGTTTCACACAAATCCGTATCTGGATCAGCACAGCAAGATTTGGGCACGGAATACGTGGGTGACAATGCGCTAATACCGATTTCCATTTGCGACTTCTCATCAACACCATTGTAAGCCGAGTTGGCCCAGCTGGCGTAGCTCTCAGCACCGCAGCATTTCAGAGTTCTCTGAATCATGTCGAAAATTTTGGTTGTCACGTCGTCCTTGCCATAGTCACGACGAACCGTGTGCCGCACGCTTTCTTGCACAAGTTTATTCAGGTCGGCGCGGTTCATGTTGGCCCAAACGCCGCCGGCAATTTCAGCCACAAGAATGATCATCAAGAAGACAAAGTTCTGCAAGCGACGTATTATTAAGTGGCGTTTCTTCAAGTTTTGTTTTGTTAACGACATTTGACACTCACGGTTCCGAGCAAACATTGGTTTTTACGCAAAGCTCCGCGGCAGCCAAGAAATCTGATGACGGTCATCAACGTTCCGGCTGCCAATGTTCCGGTGGCGTAATCTTGGGCACCTTTCGCCATAAAGACTACTGCTTGATCAAAAAGCAGCCAGATTGACAAGGCCAACACGCCAACTCCAGCCAACTGTCATCCATCAACAGGATGTGTCAAAAGATGAATAACAACAAAATACAAAGCGAAAAAGGAGGGGAAAAAAAAATAAAATAAAATACCAATAGTGAAATGGGTCGTATGTATGTCGGCGCAAAAATAATTGAGAAATAATTGAATTCAATCTAGCAATACGAAACTGACCCACACCCAAGCCTTACCCAATAACCGAATTACGGAGGCATTCGTCACTGCCTCCGAGTGAAACATCATTTCCGCAAAAGACCAGTTTCGGATGCTGCGTTGCCAAATTTAAAAAAATCCAGGGGGGTTTCGATTGCAGGGGGAGATAGGAAAAAAGGGGGTTTTTGATTTATTTATCCTAGTAATACTTTTCCAATTCAGGAAATGTTCTAGAATACTACACTTTAAAGACATTCTGCGTCATCTCTAGTCTTTATAAATAATTAATCATCCCTAGTTTATCCATGAAAATTAATTCAAGTAAAAGGCTAGGGATGCTGTTTATTATTTTTTGCGTTTCTAGTGTCAAGAAAATATGTAAACATGGGTGATTCAAATGTGGATATGGGGATAATGGATAAACTAGGGATGATTAATTATTTATAAAGACTGGAGAAGACGCAGAATGTCTTAAAGCAGATTACCAAAATGGCCTAACAAGTCACTTTAGCTTCGATGACTAATACAAAAATTTCACCAATGCCCTAAATAACATTGGAATTTGACAACATTTATCAATGAATGGAATATGGAACTGTTCTTCAAAGAAACAAAAAATTTTGAAAATATTATTAAAATTTACCTTGTCAAGTTAACTTCAATACTTATATGTAGTGATAGAATTTGGCAAAAAATTACCCCGAAGATGAAGTTGACAATAAAGACTGAAGACTGAAGTGGATCCTTCAGTACTCCTTAACAGCCACTCAACGCCATTCTTGATGAAGATTGATATTACTTGTTCGCACTTGTATAAACAGATAAACGGCAAACAATCCAAAAAGTGTGCCTCTCGAGGTTCGAATCGAAAAACAATATGAAATCTGTTGAGAAGAAACTGTAAAATGCCGAACAGTTATTTGCTGTCTGAAGTTTCGTCACGCTCGGCCAGGAAGTCGACGCCCAAACATCAGCTCGGGCTGCAAGTTCTTTCTCATACGCACCGCCCCGAGTTTGCTCGAGTTACCACCTAGCGGGTGAGAGAATAGAGCAGTAAAACATCCTACGTTGCACGTTCTCCACAAATGCAAAAATCTCATTTGTGTCCAAGTTGGTCTGCTGCGGCTGCAGCGTCTTATGGAGAAACCAACTTCTTCATGCTAAAAAATAAGTTTTCATAAATATAATCAAGATTTTCCCCCTTTTCTTCCTAGCAGTGGGTAGGGCTCGGACCCGGTTCGCGAAAACCCGGTTTACCCGCGGTTCGTCGCCAAAAAAAGTCGCCCATGAGCGATCCGGGCAGTCTATTTGCCAAAGTGGGTAGGCTGGGCGGATTTGATAGGCCAACCGGGTATACCCACCGTCATCTTGGAAAATGGCGGCTTGCAAAGCCCCAAGTTAAATTAAAAGGGAGGGTAGCAAAAAAAAATTTTTTGTGGCGGGAAATTCAAAGGGCGTCACTGGATTTCAGGGGAAAACTCGGGTAATCGGGTAGGAAATCGGGGATAACTGGGTTTTGAATCCGGGTAATGGAAACGGTTTTCGAAATTGTGTTACCCACATGGTACCCGGGTAGGTAGTGGGCACAAAGTCTTAGGAACCGTTACCCACCGGATCCAATTTTTTTTTCGAGAAGACCTACCCATTCGCCCAAATACCTACCCATTGGACACGGGGCCGAGCCCCCTAGCAGTGGGTACCCTATTCATTTTTTCACTTCCCAATTTTTTTTTCTAGCCCTAGTTCCATCTGGTTTATTTTTATTTAGCTATTGTTTGTGAATGGTTTGTTGTTCATCCCCTCGTAGCAGACGAATTTCTGGCAGCAAACGAAATTCTTCGGCTAAAAGAGACGAGCAACTTACAAACAAAAATAAAATAAAAATAAAGTAGATAGAACTGGAGCTAGAAAAAAAAATTGGGAAATGAAAAGATGAATAGGGTACCCACTGCTAGGAAGAAAAGGGGGAAATCTAAATTATTGTTATGAAAACTTAATTTTTAACGTGAAGAAGATGGTTTCTCCATAAGGCGCTGCAGCCGCAGCAGACCATGGTTGTAGATATAATGGTTCCCACTGTCTGTGTTATAAGGTCCCATAAGGCAGCTGATTTTTTTGTGATCTTTGGTTACTGCGACAGCCCCGCGACCTGGTGTTGGAAGGGTGGAAGCTTACACTGAAACAACACAGAAATTTTCTAAGTCCCTCGTAAACAAATCAGAGCTATGCGTACTTTGCGGCTTTGCGCATCCGTTAAACAGATTGATTGACGATTTTCTAATTAAGATTAATTTCAGATGATAACAATAGATTTCATTGGTTCAATTTATAACTTGTAATGTGTATTAACATACATACAATTTACATTTATTAAGTATGGAATGTCATTGTCAATCGTCTGGAATATTATTTTTGAATAGTCTTGCGAATAAGTTGGATTTCACAAATGTGAGGGTTGGAATAAGGAATGATATCTCTATCGAAATAATTGGAAAACATTGGTCAAATAGGGAAGCATACATATAGTCTAGTCATGAGGTAATTAAATTAGTATTTCATTGTTACCGTAGGACTCAGGCACTTTAGTTTTTCGTCAAAGTTATTCTTTTTCTGTTCCTTAATCAATTTTTGGTTTGTAATAGTCAAAGTCTGCTTTTCTTTTTCTAAATTTGACACAATTCCAGAGACCAACTAAAATTACAAATAGAAAATATATTAATAGTAATCGTATGTTAATTTATGAATAACAAAAAAATAATTACTTTTCCTTGTTGGAGAATTCTTCTCATTGCTAAATTTCTCTTTTGCTGTTGGTTTTTCTTTTGAATTCCTGTCCTCTCAGCCTTACAACCTAATTGTTTCTTGCGAGTCATCAGATATTTCTTAAGGAATTTGCAATTCAAACAAACATTGTTTTCAGTAAGTCCTGTGCACCGGTTAGATCGTATGATTTTTCCGTCTTTCACAGCGCTACATCGGGACGTCACACAAACATTCGCTAGTGATAGTTCAACAATTCCATCACACACATTGCTTACTTCCACGGCACCAATAATGTTAGATAAATCTTCAATTACATTGAAATTAGTCTTAACATTACGGGGAAATATTTGTTTTCCATTGAGGAACAATTCCACCTTATTCATGGAGACAACTGAGATTGTTTTTATTACAATTTTGCGATCTGGAGAAAATGAATGACTGAAACACACGAGGGTTTTGTTAACCTTATCTTCTTGCCACATCCACGAAGAGGAAGGTAGTTTGACTCTCGCAATAACATCAGTGTATGTAGCTGGGTCAAGGTATCCTTCCATTTCTGTCTCCCGTGCTGTTTGTTCTGAATTTTCTTGTAACATTTCTTCTGTCATTTCACCCGGTGCTCCAATCAGTTCATCCACTTCCATATCATTTGGTTCAAATTCTACTCTCAATTGAGATTCAGATTCAGATGCCATTTCTTTTTCAGGTGGAATGTGTAGGAGTGTTTCAGTAGTAGGTTCCTGGAACATGTCTTCTGTTGTTACACATGGTAATGCCACAGGTTCAGCTGCTTCCATATCATTTACTTTTCCTTTTTCAGCGTCAAGTTGGTGTATAGCTGTAACATAACATGTCATGTTTTTAAAAATATATCTTATTACACTTAGTTTTTAATTTACCTATGCTATTTGACGTTGACTTCTTTGCATGTGATGGGATCAATACATTGGTGTTGTTATTCGACAAAAATGATTGATTGTCCAACTGCAGCTTAGGATTAGCAGCTTTAGACTTTGCTGTTATATTTCGATATGGTGACTTAAACCTATCACTGTGAACATACTTCTTTGCAGCAGGTCTTTCGAGTACGCTGACATCATTTCCTGTTAGAAACATACAGAATTAGCAGTATTAGTATAAGTTAACATTGTCATGGATAATTAAAATTTGAGAATACCTAGCAATTTACTGGGCCGAGCACCTGATTTTAATTTCCATTTCGGATAACTGTAAAACACGCCTTGAATATCTCTCCCTTTGAGTATGTCGTTCTCTTCAAAATGAATACTGCAAATTCTGGACTGGCAAGTGTGTCCTGGCTTTTTAATAATTTCCTGCCAGGAATTTAGACACAACTTCGGTGGATGGAAAAACGCAAGACTTTCATTTTCTTTGTTATAAGAAGATTTACAATTAAAAACGAAACATGGTTTGCGTGTCATTTTACATTAATCTGCATTTCCGCCATTAAAACGTGAATTCTTCGTTTCTGCAGTAAGCCATTCAGTTAGAGATTGTGTGGGCAGATGGCAGCACTTTCGTAGTAACCATGCCCTGAGGAAAGATCATTGACGGAGAACTTTCAATTTTTTTCTTATGGGACCTTATAACACAGACAGTGGGAACCATTATATCTACAACCATGCAGCAGACCAACTTGGACACAAATGAGATTTTCGCATTTGTGAAAATCGCGCAACGCAGGATAATTTACTGCTCTATAAGCTACATTTTTCGAACTGTTTTCCATTTTGTTTTCTTACGATAACTGTAATTTGTTTAGTAGTTTGCCTGTCCAAGATGAAATTTTAAATAAAAGCTTATTAACATCTCCTCTAAAGTAATAACTACCAACTAAATTAATCTGAAATTCGGTCGAATTTAAGGCTTGGCATTTTCTACTGGAAAGATTGCGCACAGTAATCAAAGATCTAAGTTAAATGCCATCTGTTGTGTAAAATCTAAGCACGTGCATTCATACAGCTTTTCAGATAAAGCCAGTTACTTTATTGCCTTCACGTAAGAATTAATTCTTTAAAAAATCTGTTATTGCAATAATTAGAAATTACATTTTTTTTTCGTTTAGGTTTCGCTTATAATGTCGCTTCATAGAAATTTTATTAATGGGAGAATGGCGAATGTAAACTGCTAATGGCAACGCAGTGTTTCAACCAAAAAGAAATTGTCTGTGGTGGTGTCGACGGTTTCGCCGAAACTGAGAATCGGCGATTTGCGAGACAATATTTTGTTAAATAACAACTATTTGTGTCATTTTTTAAGCATAACACATAACACAAGGTAAGCTTGCACCAAATACACACATTACAATTATTTAATAAAAACAATATGTAAAAAGTACAATTGAATAAGTCAGGATTCAATCTTGCACTGCCTTTATATGAGAATTACATGTGTTTACTCACATTAATATTTAGAAAAAGAACTTAAATCATTTTCATTAAGATAGTTCCCTGTTCTTGGTGGGGGATGTAGATATAACTTGATCTCTGTATTCAGATGGCTGATGATGCACCAGGAATGGATGTTGATGAGGAAGAAGTAGAACAGCCTTCATCTTCTAATGTAAAAGGAGATCGTAAACGTTTTGAAGTGAAGAAGGTAACCTCAAAAAAGGATTCAAAATTCTCACTTACTAATTTTAATACTTTTTCTTTTACATCTCTTAGTGGAATGCTGTTGCTTTGTGGGCTTGGGGTAAAAATAATTTTTTCTATCAAAGAAACAGTAAAACAATTTCTCCATATTCCATAAAATCTTTCAGATATTGTTGTTGACAACTGTGCCATCTGCCGGAACCATATCATGGATCTTTGTATTGAATGCCAAGCCAATCAAGCATCTGCTACTAGCGAAGAATGCACAGTGGCATGGGGTGTCTGTAATGTAAGTACACTTGTTCACCTAAATTACCCTTAATTTTTCATAGACTTATAAGATAAAGCGATAAATAATATTGTTTATCTAAAATATTTCAGCATGCCTTCCACTTCCATTGCATTTCCCGTTGGCTTAAGACTCGTCAAGTATGCCCCTTGGACAATCGCGAATGGGAATTCCAGAAGTATGGACATTAAGAGTATGTCCTTTTTGCAGCACACTTTATTTTTAATTATTATTACCGAGTTTCATCAATGAATCCGCCACCTGTCAATCTTTTTTTTTTGCTTTTGTTGGATTACAAGGAAAAAGATTGAATAAATGTCATTCAATAACTTTAATCCAATTTGCATAATCTTTGTTCCAGGAATAATTTACTTGTAAAAAGACCACAACACAGACACGTGCGCATGGATCTAAAACAAAATTCGTTCGTGATCGCTAGTGAGCAACGATGCCTACTGAAATTAAGATTCAGGGAATCCAAATCAAAGCAAAGGCATACAAAACTTAGGATTCATTTCCCTGGACATTTTGTCTGCTTTGGAAATTTTGAATTTTGTTGGTGAGGAGGTAGACAAGTAGTAAGTAGAAACAGTAAAAGAAAAACAGTATCCTGTTTTTTTATATCAGTAGTAGAGTTATAGGATTAGATCGAATTAATAATTTAAATCTAATTCCATAACTTTGTCAATAGCGAGAAACATATATCCCTTCTTTAAATTATAAATGGAATGAAGGCTACAATAATTTATCGTTAAACAATTGCTTTAGAAAACAGTAAGACAAAGAGACTTAGGCAAAATCCCCTGATAGTTTCTCATTAGAGAATCGGGACTCATAGCCAATTTGCCTCCATAAACGAGCTTTGATGAAGACGGAGAAGAACCTAATACGTCGACCGCCAGATGACACGTCGACTGCCTGGCGGCTTTACGGTTATTAAATTAAACCAAACTAGCTAATCTTAGTAATTTTTTTATTAACTTTACGTATGAGTAACCAAGAATCTTCCTTAAAAAATTTATTTTAATACCAATATTATTTTACAACTATTTTTGAAAATAAAAAAAGACTTATTTGGCAAACTCAACTGACATTCTGTTGGTATGGTTTTATTTACAATTTATCTTTTTAAAAAATGGAGGATACAGAAACATTTCCTAGCCAAAATTCGAATGTTAAATGGATTCCACTAAGTATCACGGCAGAATATCCCGAAGGTAGTTTTGCGTAATATTTTCTGGTTGTATTGATCTGGATATCCGTTCATATACATAGGTGATGTTATTGGGAAATTGTTGGCATTTAGTTCAATGCTTCCTCATGCCCTTATTGTCAGCTTTATAACATTAATACTTTTTAGAAGGGATCTGCATACAGTAAGTTCTTTTATTACTTGGATTGTGTACCTGTTTTACATTAATGTTTGTTTTTTATCTTTAGTTATCATATCTTGTTGGATTGGTACTGAATGAAGGGGTTAACTATGGTATAACTTGTCATCCATGTTTCTGTAAAGTCTAGTACTGAAGATTTTTTTATTGTAGTGCTCAAAAATACTCTTCGTCAAGGAAGACCAATATTTAGGCCTAGTCTCTTGCATGAATATGGCATGCCGTCTTCCCATAGCCAATTCATGTGGTTTTTTACCACATACATGTTTCTCTTTATTTGGGTTCGTTTGAGACACATAAGAGAAACAAATACCGCTTGGGTTTGGATCTGGAAAACTGCCATCTCACTTGCATGCCTTGTTACATCAATAATTGTTGCAGGATCAAGGTTTCAAACACATTATATTGTGATGATTTTAAACTATTTATTTTATGAATTTTATTATTAGGATTTATCTTCAGTATCACACTGTTTCTCAAGTAATAGTAGGAGCATTACTTGGGTCAGTATTAGGAGTGCTCTGGTTCTTAATAACTCATTTTGCCCTTACACCTTGGTTTCCAACTGTTGCTTCATGGTTGGTTTATTTTAAACAAATAATAATTTATAAATCTCATTAAGCATAATCTTTTTTATTATTTGGTAGGAGGTTGTGTGAATGGCTGTTGGTAAGAGATCAAACACTTATCCCCAACGTTATATGGTTTGAGTATACATCCCATCGGCATGAATCAAAACATAGAAGTCGAAAATTGGTCTCAATGAAATCCCAATAAAACTAGCCTGAAAGTAATGCGGTAATCGGTAGCTGTGGTGCAATCGCTTGTCTGTTCACTGTGCCTACAAATTTGTTATTGTTATGGAAGTGCATATTTCATGAATATTCTTTTAAGAAACAGATTTTGCTGTATTAACTTGCCAATATTGTCATTTGATATTCTTAACATGATTGAATATCTCACAATTACACTGGTTTGAAAAGGGTTATTGTCATGTAGTGAAAATGATTTTATTATCCCAAATTGTACAATGAGTTCAATTTACATGTTATTCATCATCCAATCCAAATTTGGCCTTCATTTTTTCTATTTCTTCTTTCTTTTTGTCTGTGTCCACCTTCTTGAAAGCCTTTGTAGGTTGATAGTAAAGTACCACAAGGTAACGATTGCAGACATTGAACCCTGAAAGATGGTCACAAGCATTTTTGGCATCAAATATATCTTCATACACAACGAAAGCTGTTCCCCTAGTCTCTGGAGTGTTACCCCTATTAAATGGAAACATTCAACGTGTAATAATCAAATTAATTTAAATATTATTGCCTACACTCGGATTTGTCGTATTGCTCCATATTTTCCAAATATATCATACATTTCTTCAGATGTAATCTTGTATGGAAGGTTTCGAACATAGAGGATTCTGTTAACTTCAGGGGGTAACCGCACCTGAAAATATTTAAGTGTTTATATAAATGCCTAACGCTAAATATTCATAAACAATAAAATCTGAAACAATGCTCTAGAATTATTATTCCAATACATTGGTATCATGATAAAAAAAATTACCTACATTAAGTTTTTTTTGCATAGCCATTGCCATTTTAATGAGTGGATGTAGATTTAACAACAGGAGATCACTAAATTTTCTAACGCTAGATCTAAACTTGACAGCGAGAACGCCGCTTTGTATTCAAAATGGCTGAGCTGTATTTTTCAACAGCAGACGATGGAACATATGTAAAAAGAAAAAGCGGAAGCAACGAAAAAACATGGGATGTTGCTCTTTTGCTTAAAAATTGTGCCTAATTTTATAACCAATTAAAAATACTAGCTAGATTGATAAAGCCCCTAAATTGACAAAATAAGATTTTCATTCGACGTTTTTTTTATTGGCAACGTTCTTATTGAAGTCTCATGGTTCTAGCAGACGAACATGTCAAAAATAAAAGAACATAAGAAAAAACAAGAAAACTTTCTATATCTATCGAACCACCCGAATCCCGTCTTCTATTGGTGGTTGAATCGCAAGTTACGATGCGGATGGCCACTGTAGTAGTAGTATAACCCAAACTGATGCGCTACCGCCGTTGTAACTTTAAGTAGAGGAATTTTTAACTTTTCCCAGTGCTGTGTTTATATCAAATAATTACCCAGGCATCAGGAAAACACCTGAAAATTTTGTGCATTAACAGATGTCTTCCAATGAAAAAACTGAAAATGGTTGCACAACAGATGGTCCACAGGTTTCTAATGGACATATTACAGGTTCTGCAGTTGCACGCTCACGTAAATATTAAATTAGAGAATTCTTTGTTAGGGGCAGTAATTAAATTTTCCATCATACACAGCAAGCATGCCTTGGTTTGGAATGGACATTGGTGGAACTTTAGTAAAATTAGTGTACTTTGAGCCAACCGATATTGCCCCAGAGGAAGAAAATGTTAGTTCTTCAGAGGTTGAAACCCTTCATAATATACAAAAATACCTTACAAGTAACAATGCATATGGAGAGACAGGCCATAGAGACATTCATTTGCAGGTATTTATAAATAAAAAATCCAATGTTTCACTTGAGCAATTCTCACTGTAGCTATTTTAGATGAGCTCTATTCCAATGGGAAACAGAGTAGGAACTTTACATTTCATAAGGTTTCCTACCTCTGAAATGGAGCAATTTCTTCAGCTTGCCAAATCAAAAGGATTTGCTTCTCTATCTTCAACAATTTGTGCTACAGGTGGAGGAGCATACAAATTTGAAAAAGACTTTTTAAGGGTGTGTACAATTTAAGCAACAATCTTATTTGTAAATATGGAATTTATAGTTACTTTTTATTTTCGCATGTTATTTACTAGGTTGTCCATTTAAACCTGCATAAATCAGATGAACTGGAATGTCTTATAGGTGGGCTTTTGTACATTGAGGAAATTAATCCTACTGAGGTTTACTATTGGGAAAACCCAACAGACGAGAGCACTTGTGTCAAAAAGACGTACAATTTCAAGGATCCATATCCGTTTTTGGTAATTCCCTTTATTTTCCCTTTTTTGAATGCGGTTGTTGAGCATATACTATTTCCTGTGGTTTTCAGCTAGTAAATATCGGTTCAGGGGTGAGCATACTCGCAGTTTACGGTCCAAATAATTTCAAAAGGGTCACTGGTACCAGGTAATTTAAAAATAAACAGATTAATTATTTAGTTTGACAATTTTAATGAAAAATTTAGATTGTGAGATTATTCATTATTCGTTGTATCAAAATTTATATAGCTTGGGTGGTGGAACTTTCTTGGGACTGTGCTGTTTACTCACCGGATGCCAATCTTATGAAGAAGCTATCGCTCTCGCTGCCGCTGGTGACTCAACGAAAGTTGATAAGAAAGTACGAGATATTTACGGCGGTGACTATGACCGGTTCGGCTTAGACGGCAATATTGTTGCAAGTAGTTTTGGCCAAATGAATTTGCCAGACCGACGAGCCGAGGTTTCCAAAGAAGATCTAGCCCGTGCAACACTAGTAACCATTACTAACAACATAGGCTCAATCACACGAATGTGTGCCCTTAATGAAAAAATAGAAAGAGTACGTCATATTTCAATTCAACTCGCCCATTTATTAATTCAAACAATCTTGCTTTTCAGGTAGTTTTTGTTGGCAACTTTCTTCGAGTTAACACGTTGTCGATGAAACAGTTAGCGTACGCTATGGATTTTTGGTCCAATGGTGCTCTGAAAGCCCTATTTCTCGAACACGAAGTAATTATAAGAAATATTTAACAATAATTGCCAAATTTTAAAACAATAATTTTACAAGGGTTACTTTGGTGCCGTCGGCTGCTTGTTGAGACTCGTGCACATACAACCGACATGTCTGCCTCCCAAAGAGCACGATTCTTAGTTCGTCATTGTATATGACATGCAAGTTCAAAGATACTGCTAGATTCTGTTTTCTGCCAAGGAAATTCCAGCACAACATTCTCAGCTCAGACAATAATGTTAAATTTTCTTATGTAGCGTAGCTGCTCATTTTTTGAGCATTTCCCTCCCCCACCATCTCTTTAAATGCCAGCAAAAAATTGGCAGCCATAAAACCAAAAAGACAGTAGATTTATATGTATCACTCTTCCAATTGACATTGATTTTTCTGTACAAAATTTGGGTCTTTATTGTTATTTCTTAATGAGCCAGATTTTTGACCAGTTTATTAAATATGTCGAAAGTGTATAACCGTCACACCACTCGGGGCAATTACAGCTTGTATTGGGATAGCGTTGCGGGAATGTTCAGTTATTTGTCATGATGTTAAGTTATTTCCTGATTCCTGATACGATAACCCATGAAGAATCTGACCGTAACGAATATATGTTAGATAAGCATTATTCGTATGGTCTACATACTCTTCCTGAATTGAAAACTACACTAGTCGAAAGGTTAATATTCGATGTGTACTTTGTCTTCCGCGTTTCCTTATCTCGCGATGAGGAAAGCAAAAATCCACCCTTCAACGAGACCTTTTATGCATTTGGGTCGAGGTTCTTGGCATTCATAGTTGTTATAATACCTCTCCTGCGTGTCCACTTATCCGGACTCCAGGATTACCGCTGGACAATCCGTCGGTCTTACTAAAAATTTGGCAACCTCTTCAATCCATCAATAACGTTCATCAATGGGACATCTGAGCTTACCAGTAACAATAGGTGCGTTGAATGTATATTTGTTGTATACGTAAAAAACAAAAGCCTTGATTTCTTTAAACGCTAGTTTTACTAATAAGGATGATTCATAGTTAATGGCCTTACAAGGACCAGTTCTGTGGAAATTGCTTTTAACAGATTCCTTTCCTGCAGGTTCTCATGGGGGCTCGCCTTCCTAATTTCGTCCTTTGTTGTACAATAACAACTGCGAAAGCATGGAAGAATATGTTTCTCTTACCTCGCCCAATACGCCGGTGTCTCCTCTTAGCAATGCTTGCACCAGCCCAGGTGAACTGCATGCGTCCATGTCTGGGAAAGTTTGTGGAGTCTGCGGAGACAAGGTTTGTGTACAGCTTTTTGTTTTCTTGCTGATTATCCTGCAAACATTATTACTCATCTGCCTTTCATTGCATGCAAATGAAGGCTTTAGGTTGCAATTTTGGAGCCACTACTTGTGAATCCTGCAAAGCCTTCTTTAGACGGAATGCCCTGAAAGGAAAAGTATGTTGGTATTTTTGGCCTGCCATTGAATTTTCATTCACTAATAGCAACTCTTTTATAGGAATTTCGTTGCCCATTTGAAAGCAACTGTAAAATAGATGCTGTTACACGCAGGTTCTGTCAAAAGTGCAGACTAAAAAAGTGCCTTGATATTGGTATGAAAAAGGAGTTCATCATGTCCGAAGAAGAACGAACTGTAAAAAGAAGGAAGATAGAAGAAAATCGCATGAAGAAAACTAAACCAGGCAGGACAAGTAACCCAAAGAACAACCCAAAACAACTGATTCATCTGCTAAATGGTGGTGGGAACAAAACCAACCAGAGAAAAAGTGACATTAAATCTGAAGCTGAATCAAGTTTCTCTGACTCAGATGTCACTACCAGTCCCCCAGATAACTCTTCTGAGGGGTTCCACGAAAGCCCTGCCTCCTTGAACAAAGGAACATTAATGAATAATCGTCAACAGTTGACGTCTGAACCCAGAGGTATTTTCTAGTGTGGAAGTTGCACTTTCATAGTTCCATCAACTGTTTTCTTGCACTATAGGCAGGATGCTTGAAATGTCTCCCCCAGAAGAATGCCCAGAAGAAAGCTCTCCGTCCACTGGCTTGCTGCGCAGTCACTCCATGATGAGTGTAGCCGATACCTTCAATATCAATCTGCAAACCATGGATGCTTTACTGAATACTGCCATTTCAGCGGAATACAACGTTGTAGTCGACTTAGTTCGGGGTAAGGATACCAGTCCATTGTCACCCGTACGCGACCGACAATTAAATGAACTGGAAGCAGCCAAACTACAAGAGCTGGTTGTTGCCAATAAAGCTCTCCTGGCACCATTAACGGAAGATGGCCCCGTAAATGTATGCAATTCAATTTCCAGTAATTTCAAACTTAGGACTTAACGCCTTTTTTCCGATTATGAATTACCAGCTTCATTACGACTCCGGAGATCCCACGTTACTAAATGTTATAAATCTAACCGATATCGCCATCAGACGAATCATCAAGATGGCCAAGAAATTAGCGGCTTTCAAGACTCTTTGCCAAGAAGATCAGATCGCCTTGTTGAAAGGCGGGTGTACCGAGCTGATGATTCTACGCGCGGTGATGTCTTACGACGCCGACAAAGGCTGCTGGAAGGTATGTGATTAATAGCGAATGAGTAGGTTCTGTAAGGTGGGGCTGACGAGCTTTCTCTCGCACTTGCATAACACAGATACCTCATACAGAATCCCACATGAATCACATCAAAGTGGAAGTGCTGAAGGAAGCACAAGGAAACCTGTACGAGGAACACCAGCGTTACATTCAGTCATTCGATCCACAGTGGCGCTCGGACGAGCACATTATGCTGTTGCTCTCCGCCATCACATTATTCGACCCGAATCGGCTTCACGTTATACATCGGGATGCCATCAAATTAGAACAGGAATCCTATTACTATTTGCTGAGACGCTACTTGGAATCGGTGGTGGGTGGATGCAAGGCCCGCTCCATGTTTCTCAAGTTGATTGCCAAAGTTTCTGAATTGCACATACTTAACGATAATCACGTCCGAGTTTACTTGGATATGAATCCCAAAGAGGTGGAGCCTTTGCTCATAGAAATCTTCGACTTGAAATCCAGATGATGCTGACGATCTCAGTCGTCTAGTCATTTCGAAGCAGAACATTCAATAGGAAAGCAACAACGTTCAGGGCCCGTCTTCTCCACTTTTTGTGTATTACTGCTCCGTTCTTAGCTCGTTAAGTTTATCTGTATGAAAAGTTTACGTAATTCTTTTTTTTTTTTGAATTCCCATCGCGCCATTTACTGTTGTATAATAACCCATACATAAAATTAGTTTGGTTTTGTAAGAAAAAGGGAAACGACAACGTACAGTGTGCCAAGATTCCAAATGTCTTTAATAACTACGATGGCATTTCGTCCCGACTGCCACGTCTTTTGTAATTTTCTCTTTTTTTAGGAGATGACATTTGATTGTCGAGAAAAAATAATAATACAGCTCATGCCTGTGTATGTATTAAGAAACTTTGTCTTCGGTCGCAGGCAGTTGGGTTTGTCAACATTGTCGGGATACCGATTAGATTACAGATCAGTCGTGCCTGCTGTCGCTAGCGTTGGATTTCGTTATCGATTATCTTCCCCCCACCTTTTTTTTTTTATCCCGCCACGTCGGTGAAGTGAATCCAAGAAACCCCAAACGCTTCGTGAAAGGCGATGGCTTTACAAGATTCACGGATGCACTTGTTCTTCGATAACATCTTTTTATTTTCATTCGATTCGGCACAGTTATCGTTCAGGAAGGGTAAATATTACATTTTATTTTATTATCATTTTTTTATGCTCGAGATGTTCTTGTGTACTAGAAAAGGTTTGCAATGGAAGCAATCGATCCCACCGGCCGTGAGCACCCCGGCTTTCGCTGCACGCACTAGGGCGTGGTGTTATCCTTGACTGGCGCCACTTGTCTCCTCCCAATGTTTTGTTTCGGCGTAATAGCGCGGGGCGATATTACATTTTTAAAAAAGTTGATGACCAGCAGCCGTACGGTCCACGCTTCTTAACGACTCGTGAATGGGTCATTTAAAATCAACCGCCAGCAAGAGGGTAACTTTGAAACATATCCACGTCTTATACTAATTGTAGAACTCAAGTCATCCATCACAAAGGTGAAATAGGAAACTTTCTGTGCGACAGCGCTAAAAGCGTTCCGACACGCTTTTGTTGGTGCATTGTTTGCTCGCGTTCTCGTGCCACGCATCACGCCAATAACCTTAACATTGTCTTTAATTGATCTGGAGCAATTCGCCCAGGACAACGAATTTTGGATACTGCCCTAAATTTAGAATGAATGATTTGAATTTCGCGCGTTTAATCATTTTCACAGAGGTAAGAACAAAACAAAATTTACATCAATAAATTAAATTGGCATGACTATCTCTTTCGTTTTCCAAATGTTTTTCAAGGGATGCGAGTATAAAGTGAAAAGCAAATGTGCTGGCATTTATCAGAGAGACGTGAAAAATGTCCGATCGATGGACGGAATCCTGCCCAAGTGGTTGATATAGTGGGACTGTTGCGGTCAGTGTTCGCTGTCGTCGAGTCTCTGATTGAACAGCCGGCCAAAAGAAGAAGAAAAAAAGAGGCCGTTTGGATGGCCAGATGGATGGGCAATGCTTTTCCCCCCACTTTTGCTTGGATGTTCAGTGGCTAATGGTGTCGACTCTCGTGTCCATCTAAACCAATCTAATCTGTAGCTATAAATAGTTGAGCAAATTCTCGTCAGGAAAGACAAAGACAGATACAAACACCAGCCAAAAGGAATGCAATTGTAATGAAGAATAGTAAGTGCTTCCATAGCACCACTTTGTTGAGTGTTGCCAACGGTAACTGTAGAAACCAGCTGATTTCTCGGCATTCTTCAACGTACCGTAAGAGTAGGGATTACAAATCGTGTCTTGATTAAATCTCCAAAAACACTGTGCAAGGACACCGTCTTCCTCTGCGAACCGTTCGATAAACTGACGTCGTTTATGCCGCAGAGAGAACGGACATTTTTCTCTTATTCAAATGAAACCGAGTTCCTTTTCATCCTCTCCATTCGGATTACATCAGCTTTTCAAGTGCATCCAAAAGAAATGCGAAACTGTCTTCCCGACATTTGAGACTGATTATTGGTAGCAACAAGGCCGCAGCTGCTGTCTGTCTGAATATCGGCAATAGTGCAGTGCCATGGCCCGATTGTTTATTCGGTCACGTGAACGGTTGTCACCAGCTGGTAGATGTCCAATATTAGACCGTGTGGCGTGGCGCTTGAGTAAATAAAATGCGCCTTCTGATACACATCTCCTCGAAGAATGGACAGGGAAAAATTGCTCACACAAGACGAGATGAAGTAGCGAACGTGGGACACTGTCATCATGGTCGAGTTCCTGGGCTGATGGAACAAGCGTTCTCTTAATAGATATACTGTATATATTTTATTTTTTTTTCGGAAAAAATGGGGGGTCGTCCATCAAGATGAAAAGAAAGGCATAAGTCACAAAGCGAACAGTTGGCTGTGTGTAAGAAAGTTTCGCGTGTGTCGGTGCCGCTCTTTAATGGTTGTATGGGCCATTAAAGAAAGCGTTCTGTTTGAATGAACAAAACTGTGCCATTGAAAACCAACTTTTTGTCATGTTCGCCTTCATCTTTTCTCAATTCATCTCTCCGCCTTTTGATGTGCACACCCTCATTGTAATAATAAAAGGAAAATCAGTCTTCTAAATGCACCTTTCATTTTAATTTCATTATTAGTTCAGCTGGAAATACATCATTTTTACTCCGACAAATGCTGGGCCATGATAGACCTACACAGTTCAGCCCACCGATCGATGCAGTTCTTATCGAATTAATTCCAGAAGGTACGTACTGTACATAGTCTGTTGAATTACGAGTGCGTCGTTTGTACAATGCACATGTTGGATGTATGACAAGAAAACGCGAAAAGCGTGTATATATACCTAACCGCCTCAATTGCGATCTTGACTGTGGCTGCACAAACTCAAGTGATTTCCCGACGGAGATGATAAATCAAGAAGATACAGTCCCCTATAAGCGTACGGCCCATGTGACCTGTCTTGGAATTTAGAGTATAGCAGAGTATATAGTATTCCTCTATATAGACAATGTGCTCAGGATAAGCCGGGAAGACGTCGTCCTGCACGAAACATACGCAACTAAATTTACGGTCGATGTTGCTAGGTTTTTCTTTTGTTTTACCCGAACACACGACTGGAAAATAAGCCATCAGGGATAGAAAGAGGGGGGAAAAAACGCAAGAAGAAGACATCTGTTTTCACTATTGACTGAGCTTGGAGAAAATGATATCAAAGTCGATTTAGCCCGACCATAAAAACCGTCAGACGGCATGTGGATACGTCAGTTTATCTATAGTTTTGATGTTGTTTACAAGCTGAGTGTCGTACCCAGTACAGAGAACATTGACGGGAAAGATTGTGGGTGTATTTCCCGCTGAGTCTGCGATCCATACAAATGCATCAGTTTTGCTATTCCTTCCCCTCGTTTTCTCAATGTCTTTGCTTTGAGGTTATTCGTCGAAAAGAAAATTTTATCTTGCCTATTCCCTTCACGTCCTTGACTAACCTTTGCATCCCTATAAAAAGGTTTACACAAAGCAGACAGGTAAGGTAGTTAACCTCTGATATTCAGACGTGCTGCAGTGACGAGATACGGATCCCTTTTGTTAGCGATCTTGCATCTGGCCTACACGTGACGACGGCCAATCTTTTCTTTTGTGTTCAGGCCAGTAACTAGAGATCCATACTGTGTGAACCAGCAACAGGATTACCTTCGTAACTGTGAGTTTTCTTTTCATTTGTTTTAGTTTGTGTACCTGGTGGGTAACAAACAATCGTTGGCTGGGAGCCCACCTTGTATTGGAAACCTTACGTTTGGGCTCTATTCATACTCGTTATGACAAGAAGTAACATGGTACGATCAATATATGCACCTGTTGATATTTGTCGAATGTCTTTCCTTAAATCAGAATTCAAAAATCAAAATGCTGAATGTACATTTACGTTGCAAATTTTAATGCAATTATTCATGTAAGAGATGGACTATCGTAGCCGAAACACACCCCTTTATTCGTATAGTTTGTGTACATATTAGACGAAGACGATTGGAGAGTTCATTGTGATACCTAATATTCAGGAGGTTTGCCTCATTTTTTCTGTACTCGTTTTCTTACTCGTTAGAAACTCTATGGGTTCTCATTTTCTTGCAAACGCAAGAAGGTTCTCGGTTCAATCTCGGACATTCTGTGCATTTCCGCATTGAAACCGGATCCTATCGCGTTGTATTCCATTTATCTCTGCTGTGCCTTTCATTATTTCTAAAAAAACCAAGCTTAGAAAAAAAAGGGGGGGGGGAAACATACGTAAACAGATTCCTGCATCAGGAAAGATAAAGAAATCATTAAAAAGAAAATAAGAATGGATTTTTTTTCATTTCCTTTCGTGGCGGATTGAGTTGCCTATTGTAAGTTTGATTCCCTCGTTGGAAATTTATCGGTGGTTGGGGGGGGATGTAGAGATGATAGTAACAAGACCATCAAGTTGTCATTATTTCAACTTTTATTTAGTATGCACGACAACAAGGGTCGTTTTCTTTAATTATTCGGCCAACTGCGTTTTGGGACTACTCGGGTGTAGTAAGTTATACTACACCCTGAATACCACTAGGTCATTTGCTAATTTCCCAAAGGGGAGGTTCATATTCATCTGCTTATCGTTTTACACGCGGCACATGTTGAATGCACGAATAAATTCGATTCTTTTTTATATTCGAATGCGTCGGGATTTGCTCTAAATTAGTCGTCTGTAGGAACGCGTAATAATGAATCATCCAGGGTCTATTGGTTACTAAAAGTTGTGCTCCACGACGGACGTAATACGGAAGCAATTTCAAAGTTTGTTCTTGTGTGGTACTTTTGATTCGTTTACGATCGCGCGCCGTATTATTGGAATAAGAAGTAAAAGGGACGCAATCTTCTACTCGATCTCTTTAACTTTTTCTTTTCCACTTTCCATTTCCTGTTTTTTGCTGTTCCACCGGCTCAACATCACGAGTTAAAGACGTCATCGGTTGTTATTGACAGCACGTTGTAACTTTCTTTCGGATTGTTATACATTACATCCCGTATAGATGTCTTGAAGGAACCCAATAACACTCAACTGGAACGCGGATGTATGGATAAGGACTCACGTGTCGTGCACGATCAGATCGATACACAAAGGAAACAGACGGTATAGAAAGCAGACATTTTAGAGTATTTACGACTGCCTTTGTCAACAACTCATTGCAGCCTTTTCGTAGATATCATTTGCTCTTATTAAATTCTTATTTAAGTCGCCCAGCCTTGGGATTAATTTTCTATTCCGCTGACAAATCTGAATAGATTCTGCTTGTAAAAATCCCATTTTGCATGCTTATTAAATCCTATTACGTTCATTGCAAAACTGCGTGCGTGCGAACCACTCCACATGGCAGGCATCGAAACTTGCATCATGTCCTAGATGCACCTGCTGCTTATCAAAATACATACACGTATTGTGTATACTCTAAAGAGAAAAGTATATACTATACTCAATCGCAACGATGGTAATCTTCATAGTATATCTACGCAAGAAGGATCTTATTAGCGATTGATGCATCGTGAATGATTCAACGTGGTGTACGTGCCTTCCCATTTAATTGTGAAACAGCGATCTGGGTCTATATATCTAGATGGCACGAGTCCCGATAAAAGTAATGCAAAGCTTTAGAGTTGTTGTGTCTACATTACTGTTGTATCTCATCAAAGAATCTCATCCGAAGATGCTGTTCTTACAAAATGTTGCGCTACATGAAGTTCACCGGGGAGCACTAAAAAATGTAACTATACTAGCGTGTCGTGATGGCGTGCCCAAATTTAAATGAGACTATGCATAAATCATCAGCAAGGCGACAGAGTATCGAGGAACTAAACACAAACCAATAAAGAAGTGCGGGCAATTCGTTTGAGAGCTGCTAGATTTCTTGGGTATAGGGGGGGGGGGGAATCCACCGTTTTTGTTAGATTGCGTTTGTACTAAAAGGCGAATGCTGCACAGCAACGAGATAGTCGTCATCAAAGTCTTTGTCCAACAAATGTAGAGTGGATACAGTAGGTTTCCCTTTTGGATGCGATCCAACAGCTTTGCAGCTATTGCGAGAGGGGGCAATCAAAACAAACAGTTCTTATTCCGAAGATTCACAATTCATCGGAATGGTTTCTCTCTCGTAGGAGGAACATTGGAAATCCTTTCGCCGTCATTTCCGTCCGCAGCGCTCTTGTATACGTGTATCTTGTTCTTTTCAAACAGGTCAGGTTAAATGGCTGCAAATAAATTAACTCGGGCATGTCGATCGTCTTACTCATCGATTGCACTATGTGCTTTACAGGGGGCAAAAGAAAATTCTCATCAGACAGTAGAGCGTGAGAGTGCTGGTGCATCGTGAGAATATTCCCGAGTCGATCCAGCTGCACCACTGCATTACAGTAGCGGGTGTGTATAAGATCTTACTGGGCAGATTTCCCATTTTTTACTTTTCTCTTTAGTTTGAATTTCTTTTCTTTTTTAACGTAGATAGAACCTTTTGCGTGATTCTTATAGATGTACGTATTTTCCACTTGACGACGCTTTGGAAAGAACGACGAATTTTTAAAAAACCTGTTATGCAAATGTGTTTGCTCACTCGGATTCACAAAACGATAGCTCTTAAACAAAATTTATAATTATAAACAAGTGAAGTGAAACAGAGTAGTTGGGTTTTGGTATATTTCCTTCTTGTAACAATCAAAGCGCTTGACGTCATAACATTCAAAAACAAATGACATGCAAAATGTATATATATATATTTAACACGAATTCAGGGTTTGGCCAGCAGCTAATGTATGTACAGCATTTCTCTGTGATCAGAAACAGGTGACAAAAGAAAACGCAGTCTATATACCGAAAACATTGAATTGACACGAACGATGTTGTTTTGTGGTTATAGGCTGGATGGTCGCGACAGCCTGTGCGTTAACAGTTTGTGACGGCTGCAGCTGATGGGTTGTTAGCGCCGCTGATAATGATGGCGTCAGCCAACTCGTCAAATGTCATGAAAGACGTCTTGGCTGCCGACGAGGAACACTGGGGGCAGGTGTCGGATGTAACGGACGAATAGGTCATCGGGGTCAGTTCAATCACGGCCGATGGCTGGTTGTGGGGTCTGCTGTGAAGATGATTGCGATCGACCATGTTTTTATTGGCCGACTTGCCTTCGGCAACTGGAGATGAACCGACGGGATTGGCCGTGATTTCAACCGTACTCGTTGTCATCGGTTCAAATGTTGGATGCTCGTCGTTATTCATCATTTCACCGTCTTCCGTCTCGCCCGGAAGCAGGATCTGCACACATGATGTAGCACATTCAGCATCACCCTCAGACTCTGACTAGAGATTCACAAAAAGAAACGCGAGAAGAAAAGGAGAAACAAGACGAATACGAACGAAATATTCGACCAAAACGAAGAAAAGACCCAGAAAAAGAAAATCATAAAATGAAATAATTCAAGATGCTCCAGATACGAATGACACGTAACTATAACGGATACACGTAAACATTATTTTTTCTCTCGCATTGCTCGTAACGATCTTTTGCTTCAGCGAAATAAGAAGCGACTGCGTATATCAAATGGACTTTGAGATGCCACTATCGATACGAGGGCGTATAGGTACTCCATGATAAATCATTTTTCAAATCCTCTTTTTTTTCTCTTTCCCGAAGGCACGATGTAAGAGTGTTATGAATGATGATGGCTCCCCAATATTTTTATAGAGAGCATTTCTATATAGGAAAACGCACCGCTAGCCGCCGACCAATAGAGAAATCATACAAGAGACATATCTATAATAGAGGAGAAGCTTTTCTTTGGTGGGGTGGGCGTCCATTGCTGTAGGTTTAGAACCATCAGCTTTGGCATTCGTTTAGGTGAAGGCGGCCCTCATCCGATCCATCAACGTCCCGCCACTCTTCGAAGCGAATCCTTATTTCCTTGTCCCTATATAGCACTCTATCAAGTACCACTTCTTTTCTATCTGGAATGCTATCCGCTTTTTTTTTCGCCAACGTGAGTGTCTGTGCCCCCCTTTTCTTGGCAGCAAATATCGTCGTCCACAGGCTAAAAAGTCGCTAAAGTCACCCAGTAAGGGGGCTAAAAAAATCCTGATCGATTGTGTCCCGATCATTTTATCTCATCCCCCCCGTTTTTTTTCTTCAATCTATTCCATTGAGTTACCTACGTAGGTTGTGGTATCGGCTAAAAACAAAAGAAAGGATGTACTAAGTAAATGTTTGATTTACAAAAAATCAATTAAAACGATGCCACGATCAATTAAGAAAATAATTCACGTCATGTCTTCTTCGAATGCAAGATGCAATCTAAATGTTTGTTTACTTGGGTGTAAGGTAATAATGCGAGCGGAATTCTATCTAGAGGCTTACCTGAGCTGATTGAATCATCTGATTTGAGCGTTGATGAGAGTCACGCTCTCCGTTGACGGAACGCTTCCGATTAACAGCTGAAACAGCATCAGCAGCCATGGCTCCAATCCCTGGATGCATGACGCTAGCTGCTCCGCCAGCTGGAACGCTAGTCGAAGCGGAGTGCGCTGGAAAGCAAGGCAAAATGCGCTTGAGTTCCTTCCGGAAATTGTCGTTGAGCCAGGCATAGAGGAATACGTTGTAGCAGGTGGATGACATGGCTATCGTGTGAGCCAAAAAGCTGAGAATCCGTTCAACAAAAGAAAGAAAATGGACTTGAATCAATTGAAAGGTAGGATGAGAAAGGTGATCAACTGACAAGCAAAGATTGTAGTATTTCCACCAGGCCATTCCGTATTCGGCGTAGAGGTCGTTGAGCAAGTTGATGAGATTGAGGGGCATCCAGGAGGCTCCAAAAATTGTCACCATGGCAATCAACATGCGATTGGTGCGACGTTTACGTTCACGATCCAGTTCCTCTCCGCGGCAACTCCTCAAACGGATTTTAGCTTTTTCACGGCTGCGGTCAGCCAATTTGAGCGACACCTATTAGGCAGTCATCTTTTATTATTATAATTTTTTTTTTTTTCAAGTCACAACGATCGATAATTGGCCTAACTCCTTGGCGGAGGAATGATGTATACAACCATCGCACATATTCCTATGTGACCATGTCGCTAATGAGGTCTCTTTCTTTCTTCTTTTTGCTGGCTAAAAACAAGGCCACTGCCAAAAACTAACTGATCCACGCGTGCATCCGTAATAATGAATCTCGTCCTCCGTAACGTTCAAACTAATTATTCAAGTTGACTAGATCTCGTGGCAATTAACAGCGAAACTATATATAACAGTATATGCTTGAACACGTAAAGATTGATAGTAAATTCTGATTGCAACGATTGGATCGAATACGTAACATTCTGCTGCGAATTGAAATGGAATTTTTCGAAAAGTGGACATTTGATTGGCACCCAAACAACTGGATTTTCGTTGAAAACAGTTTGAAAGTTGAAAACAAAGTTCTTCTCCCGATTGACTTATTACCCGGAAACGTAGTCATCAAGCGTTTGGAGAAGTTGAAAGCTTTCTGACGAGTTCTCGCATTTGAAACAGTTTCGAACCCAATCAAAGCCGGAAACGAAAAAAGAAAAAAAAAAGGACGAAGTAGATTGATCATTATTACCTTAGTGTAGGCGAAGGCCATAATAACGAAAGGGACAACAAACTGCATGACGGACGTAACGGCTCCGTAGATTTGCCGGTCAGAATCCAACGTCCTTTTTTAAAAATGTGAAATTAACATTCATGGGGAAAATATTGTCGTAATTTTACCAGCTTTCTTCGCAGTAGGTGACGTTGCCAATGACTCGAATATCAACAAAAATACCGTAGGGAAGAGTGGCACAGAGAGCCACTAACCAGATGATGCATATCGTGATCCAGCAGGTGGTCATCTTCATCCGTGGGCGGAACGGGTATAAGATGACAAAGAAACGATCGATGGCGATGGAAGTGAGCGTCAACGTCGAAACGTACACCGACGTCCCCTGTAGCAGCCAATCAATGTCACACAAAGTTTGAAAGTTAAGTCCTGTTGACTTAAAAATCCACTAGCACTAAATTCATCTTTTAGTCTGGATATGTGCAAAGTGCAATGGTGAAACAGATTCAACTAGAATCCTCTTTGCTTCACTCAACGTAGAATTGTTTGAAAGCTTCTTCCAAGAAGCAAAAGGCTCCACATCATATTTTTGAGTCGATTGAATCAGAGTTAAGTGTTACCTGTGAATATGCCACCAAGTGGCAAAGGATTTTGCCAAAGATCCATTCTTTGAGGAAGAAGTAGAGTGGTGTAAACGGCACAGCCAATACGCAGAGCAAAATGTCAGACAGGGCGAGATTGGCGATGTAACAATTGGTGACTGTTTGCATGGCCTTGTTTTGTGCCACGACGAACACGACGAGTACATTTCCCACCAGTCCCACCGTGAAGATGACGGCGTACAAGATGTAGATGTTCACCTGAACGGCCGGGCTGCTTTTCAGGTAGTCCTCCTCGTTGGTCCAATTTGCCCAGTTCGTCCAATTCGTCGTGTTACTCTCGTACACGTTATTGTTATTGACGCCAACACCACCGGTCGTCAAGAGCAGACTACTGCTCACATTGTTGATTGCCATGTCGTCGTCAAGCATTTCATACGCCATCTTGGTCTATTTGGTTTGTTAATAATAACAGGAACGTTTCTCGTTTTGACGTGTCAGATGTCGGGCGGCTGCAATCAGCAGCCCGACAATAATGAACCTGCCCAACCAGAAAAAAATTGTAAACAGGGGGAAATAAGACTATTTAATTTCAAAGCCATGACGACAAGGAGAGTTTTTTCGATGTGTATATGTGGATATACACGTAAAGAAGAAGAAAAAAAAACTCGTCCTGGACGTGTCAGCCCAGACATCTTTCTCCTGCAGTGATGACGCAATCAACCGAGACGAGCACACATCAATTTTTTGTCACCAAGTCCTTTCATCACTCCTTCGTATCGAGGAATCCACGAGCATTTTTTTGTGTGGAGATGATTACACTTTATGATGAAGATGTAGCTGATGAAAGCGAGGATTTTTGTAGCATCGGGCAACATCAAATGAAAACGTCGTTCGTGTTTTGTTTTCCCGTGAATTCTTAATTTTAAGAAAAGAAAAAAATCCGACTTCATTCACGGCTTGGTGGAAACTTGTCATCCTCTTGATTAAACTAACAAAGGGACGATGAAGGCATCAAGTTTCTTTGAAAAAACGCGAACCGACATGCCAGAAGCTTCCCACGGAGTTTTCTTATTCCTCGAGAAGATTTATTTTTTGTCTACTTTGATTATAACAGCGTTGATGCCTCACGCGATGTCGAATGCAATCAGCGATCAACTGTCTACCCCGCAGTTTCACGTACTCAAAAATAATAATAAATTCGATGCTTCTCTCTTATAGGAACAAGAAAGAAAAGGGGCTTGAAAAAAAAGGACAAACAAAACGACATTATTGATTATATTAAAAAAAAAGGGGAATGTTCTTTAGAATAATAATAAGAAATTGGAATATGTATCTAAGGAAAATCAATAGGCAACAACCGCAGCTGTCAAAATGTGTATACAAATTCACTATTGAGGTGAAGATCAATCAGTGAATCTATACAGAAAGACTGTGTTATATAACTTTTAAATATTGCACACCGACTTAAGTCAAATGGAGTATGGCTGTCATTTTCTTGAACGTGGAAAAGGTTTTGCCGGAAGTCTTTTTGATTTGTTTATAGCGTTCGGACGTTTTTCAAAGTGCCATGTATAAAATGTTATTTTTCGGATGAGGGCGTCTTACATAAAAGAAACGAGTTAATGGACTATGTACGTATATACCGTACACAAAACATTATGCCATGTTTCAAGCTGTAGACGTACTGCTTTGTATACAATCACAGATTTAAAAAAAGAGGAATGCCATTTCCGTCTTCCGTACAAGCTGTAACGTATACACAGAGGGAAGCCAGTTCCGGTGTGGTAAATCCACCGCCTTGACTGGTTTAATTCCGTCATCAACAATTGATGGCGGCGGACGACACAACGCTGACTTTGACTCACAACGCTTATCAGTTACATGGTTATTTACCGACACAGCCAGAAAATAACGAAGTTAAATGAAACCGGCTAACGGTGTAGGCGAGGATTATGTAACCTCAAATTTTTTAAGACCTTTCACAAAACAAGCTTAGACATGATTAAGTCTTTTCATCATTAGTCAAAACCTAAAATAACCAAAGATTATTAGAAGAAACAACATCTTTTTCTAACCGGTACAAATTAGCTGTGTGACACAGCATGAATCATAATGAACCAAAAGTTCAATGCGTCTTGTTTACTTACGTCAACCTAGTGAAAGAAAAGGCATGTTTAATACCAAATGTTTCCCAGAAAGAAAACTGAAAAAACAACGTGTGTTATGATTAACTTAAAAATTTCGAGTCTGGCGATGGAAGCCAAACAAAGATGGCGGTGTCTCGACAACTAGGCAAAGACGTGAACCAGGGAACGATTGCTAGGACAGCATTAATGTCTAATGACCAGGCTTCTGGAAATGACAAGGATTGAGTCTAGTAGTCACGCTAACCCTGGGTTATAATCTTTGGGTAATATATTAGCTACTTTTGTCAAATGAGAAAAAAAAAAGATGATCCAAAGTCCACTTTTACACGCCACCCACTGTCCATTTGTGGTAGGGCAGAAGTATGAACATTGATTAACTCCAACCAGTTCCATATATTTTCTGGGCTAACAGTCTTGATGTTACGCTATAACTCTGTATAATTTGAGTTCGGGAAAGTGCATCAAACACACGACCAGTTGTAATGTGCAACGAATAGGATTTGTGTTTTCTTTGGCTGCAGGCCATTTTGTGTTGGCAAAGAGAAATGCCTATAAATCTAAAGCTCTATTTTCGAATAGAACCTAAATACTTCAACGAGTCTGAATAGTTAGAATGACTGCAATACAAAAGAATAGGTTCATCAACAAAGCCAAGTTCGCATTTGCGAAAAGTTCTAACTCTGAACAAGTTGAAAGTCGAAATGGCGTCGTTGGCGACGAACACTCGACGACTAAGTCGATTGTTCTTTCTGCAACCCGAGTTTCCGGCAATGCAATTAAAATGTAATAATGTGGTTTTAAACTTTGACTTAAAAATAGTGCATTGTCTATTTTTGAAAAAATAAAAATGGCGTGAAAAATGATAATAAAGGTGAAATGTTTAAATTTTTGTAGTGGTTCCAATTCATTCACTATAATTTGCAACGCTGTTCGAAAGTGTTCAGTTAATGGTACGGTGTGGCGCCCAACTTTCAGTCTTGTTCTGCACCATGCACGAGTTAGCAAGTTGGGTGCTTAAAGTTTTCCTTTTCGATAAAAAAAGATCACGTGCCTTTTATCTTGTAAGTCCAAACAACGACAAGAGACACTGCCAAACACAACAGCTGCTGTTAGACAGATCCTGCCGGCCATTAAGAAGGGCATCCATAGGTAGTAAGTGTCCACTTCCATTTGAATCGACCCTTTGCCCCCTTTTTTTGTGTGTGCTCGTCTAGTGTTTCGTAGTTATCGATACACCTCTCCCGAGGCAAGAAACTAACAATAGTAGTTGGTATGTCTGTTTCTTGTTTTTTCTTCTTCGTTATTTAAGTCGATTGAGTAAACAATTGGAGTAGCCGGTGCTGTGGGTTGTTTATCGATTTGGACACGAGTTTTGTACAGAGTCAGGTACAGGATCAGGCACGATGTGCTGTTGAAAACAAGGGCTGAGAATGATACCCAGCATTCTTGGCTCCCATTATTATCCTCCATATTTGCTAACGATTATTTCAGTTTAAGATTATTCTTTGTTGTTGAAATCTTTTTGGCGCCAAATCGCTTTCTTGAAGAGAAGGCGATTTGGCGCCAAAGCCTCTTAGCATTGTGCTTGTTCAAACATGTATTGGTGGGATGAGTTCTTTCACGCTTTTGATTCAATCTTTTTTTCAGAGTTGAAAAAAATGATCGTCAGTTGTGCTTTTTATTGTCCATCTCGATTAAGTTCAAAATGGCTGTCATGGAAAGTCCAATTCGTCTGTCTATGCTGAATTTAATGCTGATGGAGGGGGTGGGTTTAAAAATTTCGTTTGATAAATCGTTATATTGATTCAACTATTTCATACTGTCGTAACTTGAAAAAAAAATTATTTGTTTTTATATTGCGCATAAATTTCTGGGGACGGGTGCGATCTGATCAATCATCAATGTTGATACCCTTGATCGCACTATGAAACATGAGGTCAATTTCTTTTTGTCTTGTTATATCAACGTAAAAGCTCTTCTTTATCTTCGACCGATCTCCTTTTATAACCGGAAGTGATTCTCTTTTTTTTGTTTTTCCTGACAAATCGCTGAGCGTTAATAGGGAAGGAGGAAAAGAAAAAGAAGGTTTGCCTGTTCTGCTCCAACTTAATTATTTCGCTTCCTTTATTTTCGTATCAAAGGATAGACATAATATCAATAATGATGCTACATAAAACGTTGGGTTGTTTTCACTTTTTTAAATTTTTTTACTAAACGCACTCGCCGCCTGTAACTGACGTGAAGGATGTGGTCGATCTACTACCCGAACAGCAGATCCTCAATGTTCTTTATCAAAGTGTTCCCTAGTCTCTTTCTCAATTCGCCTCACTTGACGTTGCTTTCAAACTGTAGCCCGCTCTACAGTTACAGTTTTGATATCCAATTTTCCGTGCATCAACGCACTCTTTTCTGTTTTGTATAAAGATACTCTTTGAACCAAAGTGCCATTCCCAAGAGAAGAACATCCGGTTTTTCTATCCTATATATTTTTTTAAAACTCGTGTTAGCAAACAAAATGGGCGGAAGAGTTTTACCTTTGTGTTGTCTGAAGTGTTTTCGTAGTGGAGTAGAGCATTTGGTAGAAGACGGGTACACTATAAACGAATTAAAACGGTGGTGTTGAGTTAGATTAAGGGACCCATGGACCTCTATCCATTGGCACAGTCGATCAGCAACTGAATCCAAGGCGACCAGACCTGGCTCTGATAATATTTCCCACCCGTAAAGATCAAGCGGGAAAAAAAAAAACGTGAGAAGCTTCCGAGCGCACATGCCAGTCGTGAGTGAAGTGGTCCTTCCTCCTTTTTTTATTTTATTTCCCACCCCTTGCGGGACCGTAGCACAGGCGCGATCGGGATGTGTCTTGCAACTCGCCAAGTATCTTCAAAAAGAAAGTAGGGGGCGTAGTTTTTTTTTTTAGTTTTTGTGTGTCTTCTTGTATGTTATGAAATGGAGAGAGCAACATATAATCAGCTCCAGAGGCACACAGAGGATCCTTCAATCTTATCGGTCTTCCTCAATTCCTAGGGCGATATTGCCTCCCCTATTTCTTTTTTGTTCTAGCTAGAATATTTGATACAAGTTGGCCCCCTCCAGCCGGTTGGCTCCGCGTAGTACTTGGACAGATTGAAAAATTCTTTAGCCTTGCCATCAAACTGGAAATGCGAATATTAGGTTTTCTTTTTTTTTTTTTTGTTCACGAGTCCTTTAGGTATGAGGTGGGGAAATATGGGAATTATTCGCATGTGTTCCCATCGGACTTTTTCCGCCGTCTTTTTGTGTGCGTGTGTGCAAGGAACACGGTTTAAGAGGCGTCCGTTTTCCATTCAATTCAAATTTGAATCCCAATGTCTCGATTCAAACGGTTGGTACAACTAATGGAAAAGCATTCACGCTCGAGTTTGTCGCATGTCAAGTCAGAAAGCCTTTGTTGTATTAATTTCCTATTCACGGCTGCCTTTTTTAAAGGCATTCCAAGTTAGGACAAAGTTGACCGCTGCTAGATGATCACGCCATCGTGTTCCGACATATTCACGCGCGTGAGGCACACACGGAAATAGACGATGAATGTGTAGCTATACCCCTGATGTTTAGGAGTCGTTAACTGAAATATTTGTAAATATGCGCTGGCTGGCTGGCCGTAAATTCGTCGAATATCAACAGCTCATTTTGGGTTGGGCCAGCGTGAAATGAAACTTTCGATTGACATATGCGGCCATTTCCACGATTTCCGCATTGATATAAAATTAGAAAAGCGTTCGCCCCCTTCGTTTCGCTTTTCGAATGTTCTTTTAATGCTCGCCCCAACGGAATTATAGTGTGTCCCAACGAGATGTATTTGTTTGTCCAGTCGAGCGAACCCAGCCGATTTACTTTGAAAAAAGACGACCAGTTGGCTTATTTACCTCGAATCCGTCTCCAATCCTCAATGAATTGGAAGCCGTTGCAGATTGAGGAAAAAAAGGGCGGAATTCTTAAGTCAATGGATCGATGCCAAGATGTTTGGTGTCTCATCTTTAAATAATAGAGTAGCACAACTTTCGTACCTATTTGAAACCTTGTGGGGATTGAGCGCACGTACATATTCTAAAACCCATTTCACAAAGAATTCCGTTTCGTTTGCTTCGCTTAACAAACAATTGTTTTCTACTTACACATTCGTCCGTTTGCTCGGATCACTTGGTTCATACCAATCTACAACATTGTGGATTGTGGCTAAACATTGAACTTTGCTCCGAAAGCTTCTTCATTCTTGAAGTTTCACGTTTTATTTTCCTTGTTTCGTTTTTCTTTCTGGTGAGAGTCGCTTGTCGTCAACGGTCCCTCAAGTGCCGGGAATGCGAAGGTTTCATTTATTGTCTCTTTTTTTTGTGTGTGTGTGAATAAAATCAATAGGTTTTAAAGAGGTATAGCGTCTCAGGTGGGGAAAAATTGCACGACAGAAGTCGCCTTGATGCAATTTTTTCCGACTGGCGAAAATAAGAGGTTTAACCAAAATTGTCACTTTCAAGTTGAATTGGAATTCGTGATGATTTCCAATGTCTCACCGTTTGCGTTGAAATTTGTAATTGAACGTAACTGAAACGTAATATTGCCAAACGTAGAGAATGGCAGCATTTACTTGTTTTGCTGTGGCCATTTGAAGAAATAAGTCGAATTCTGGGATCGTTTCGATTCACAGCCTATTCCCATTTCGGATGTAACGTTTCCCACTACCTGTTTGTGTAGGTACATTTTATTCGCCTAATACTTTCATTTTTTCTTGTTGTTTGCCTCCTATCGGGCCTTGACAGAAGCAAAGATCAAGGGGATCGATGGAAAAGCCATTTTCATTCTTTATGTATCCCCCCCCCGTCCTTTATCCTTCATATTGAAGGCCTCTGATGGCGTCATACGCTCCTCACTTTTTTCCTTCCTCGAAAATTCTCACCGTCTCGACTTATTGTTAACGTATACATTATGTACATACATCCGGGTTCGATATCTCAAATCCATCTGAGGTCCCTGTTATGGATTTTCTAGTTAAGTAAACGCAGGCCGTGAGTTTATGCGCCGTCAATAACTTTCAAATTAAAAACGTCATTGCGTAGTAGTATTCAGAACTTAAGATGTGATTAAGGAGAGGGTGGCATGGCCAAAATACGTAGCACTCAGAAATGACAATCGCAGGGAGCTGATTACACCCCGAAGGGAATCGAAACGGAATAAGTTAAGTCGCCTTACACAGTAATAACTCTGTCCTTTGTCAGTAGTAATTGTGTATTGCTAACGCTCGCTTCATCAGCCACCGAGGATTTAAGCTTTATTAAAAAGAAATTGATACATGACCGTGTGACACCTGGTCCTCATTATCTGTTATTGGAAAGCACTTTACGAATTTTTCTTTATTACTTTTGCTGACGCACTTGAATTACTATTCCTGGCTTGTCTGTAAGGCGTGGATGAAATTATCAGCGCTCTTACAATTTGGCTCCTATTAACGAATTCCTTGACGTCTTTTAATCGAGTCGTTTCTTACCTATAAGTATCTGTAGGAAATTTTTATTAATTACCTTGTGCTTTGAAATCTTTTATCTCACACCGGTCTCATGGCTTAGATGGCAAAGCGCCTGCCTAGTAAGCAGGAGATCACGAGTTCGAGTCTCGTTGGGACCTTTTTTTTTTCCCTTCAGATTTAAAGAAGCAATTAATAATTTCGCTATTTCCGGAAAGGCATTAAGAATTCCAAGCTATTTCTGTTATTCAGAACGTAAGAAATGGGAAAAAAACTTGACTTTTTTCATTTTATGCATGCAATTGCTCCTCCTACCGTCTAAACTGGATAGCGATCGAACACTTTTTCTCTTGTTCATAAGGTTGACCTTCTTTTGTTTTCAATTGGTTCAATTTGCTATTAAGTCGATACCCAAATACGCTCTTCATCCTTTGCTAATTAATAGCTACCGTGAAAACCGTTATTCGGAAAAGCAATCCCAGCACTGGTTAATAATAAAATTGTTACGTGTTGCGATAAATTTTTTGCGAAACGTAACATCCGTGGTTTCACTTTCGCTGTTTGATGGCGGATGAAAGCATGAAAAGTTACATCTTATAGCAGTGACCTATATGTTTTATCTGGCTGTGTTGTTCCGTCTGGGCGCATCATATACTCAGAAACTACTCTAGCGGAATGGCTCATTTGATCCAATCGTAAAAGCTTTTCACTTTAACTCGGCTGCCGTTATTTCAAAGAGAAATGAGTTTTCCCGCAAGAAGTTGAACCAGATCAATGTCTGACAGCGGTTGAAATAGCTTGTTGCTCACGCAGGTTTATAACTTCTTTGAGTAAAATTATCAATCCCGACCGAGAGTGGGCCCATGTAATCCCGGCTTTGCAATTGCAAGTGAAACGTTGATGGTTTTGTACCGAAAATGAAACTAGAGAGCCCTTCAGTCTCTTTTGCTCCGTGATCATTTAACATGCTAGTCGTTTTACTTGGGAATTGATTAGAAACAACTTAAACGTCCGTTGCGTTTATCTGTACCGTTTACAAAAATTTGAAGTTTGTTATCCTTGATCCAGCCAATTTCGCTTGTGTACCTCCTCGCGTGAATGAAAGTGCAATTGCTCCATTCGCAAAAACACCATTCATCTTGTGTGCATTGTTGCTTCTTGCGCAACCCTACTTAAGCTTACCCCGAAACTCGCAGTTATTCATCAGTCAGAGAAAGGTCGTGCATTCGGCCGTTGAAAAATTGAATAGCTCTGCCATGTCTAGTAGCCTTATAGTCGAAGGTCGCTGTAGATATGCCGCGTTACTGCTATCAAAAGATCACATCTCGATATGGGGTAGGTGTGCTCGAATCTGCTCGAGTGCCTGAATGTTCGACTTGGATCTCGCATCGACTTTTGCTCAAATGGCTAACATGGCACTACTGAAATAGAAAACATGTCTGCAAGCGTCGTGCGTCATGACCGAAGGATTTTCTTTTTATTCCCCCCCCCTTTTTTTTTTCTTTCTTAATATCATATTGCACTTTTCATCTCCGGTGAAGCCATAAACTTTAGAAATCTCGTGCAATTTTCAGCGTTATTTGCATAAAAGTCCGCATCTGCTAATCCTCTCCGCTATCATATATATTCCGAGAAGTTGGACCAATTGCAAAACTTTTTTCCTTTACTGGCTAGAATTTAAAAGGAATAGATTTTTTTTTCGAGGATGGATGGGGGAAAGGATGCGTTCGTATTTATTGCAATTTTTTTTTTTTTTCCTACAATAAAAAAAAAAATCACAGATTTAACGCGTTTCTGTTTTGTCACGGAAAACGTTATGGATCGATCCTTGACGTGGCAATCGGGAAAACCGTCGGTCGGCGATGATTGCGTTATGTCACGAGCTGACCGTAGCGATATCGCCGTGGTAATAGCAAAACAGCCGCTTGGCCAACTTCGATTTGCTGATGATGCGTATCAACAGGGAATAGTCTACTGCCATATTTTATTACTATTTTTATTCGACAACTTATAGCGCGATTGCCGTCTGGTAGAAATAAAAGGCTCTTAACATCAGTTGGGGCCTGCAATAATAGCGGCAATAATGGGTCCTACTAGAGTCCGGTCCAAGGATTTAATGAAAACTTGATGCCTTGCCGTCTGTAACTTTTGGATTCACGACTTTTATGGCTGAGACAATGCAAGGTGATGTCAAACAAAAGCAGTCCTAATTGAATGAAACCGTCCGCGTCAACAATGGTAGGCGGGAAAAAAGTTAACCGCCCACGACGATATGGTGAGACAACATCACTTCATATCTTTGACGATAGAAACAAAACATAAATCGTCCTGGCAAAAAGATGTAGTCGAGTAGCCAAAAGCAGAGTTTGTAGATCCATCATCTTGGGTGGGGAGTGGGGTTTCGTTTTTCTTCGTCTTGACCCTTTATTGATTCACGTCAACTCCAATCATCTGTAAAAACAGATTCGGGCAGCAAAAACATAGTAGTGCCATATCGGATGATACACCAAATGGACCACTTCTAAATCGTTTCTCTTTTTTCTTCTTCTTCTTCTAGCTTATTCAGTTCACTGTCAACTCAACGTAATCGATTGTAACTTCCCATTCGGCCAGTTGATTCAATGCTATCAAGGCAATTGGAACACATCAAAAGAATAGAGCCCACAACAAAGAAAGCTTTACGCAATTTTTTAATAGGAATTATATGAAACGTTTTGCATTTGGGTTCAAAACACGCGAATAGAACTTGACTGAATCACGACATCCGTTCGTATGAAGCACTTCTTTGTTGTGGCTTATTGAAAGACGACAAAGTAAATTGTTAATTGTTATGTAATCGCCCACAGGTATGTGTATACGTGGACTTATCGATGTCAGGTTAACATTGTTGGGGCAATTAACTTTTGATGTGTTTCCGACTATGATTTGTTCTTGTATTCACTAGTTTTCCAGAGCCGGTTATGATATGCCAACATTGAGAGTTTCAGAGCTCTTGTCTGATTCGGATCGGCTCTCTGCCGGCGAATATAGGCACACGAGTGTGTACTAAGCCCAGCTTTTTAGCGTACGTACTTTACTGATTTTTCTCCGTTTTTTCCCGCACTAAGTAATGCCAGGAGGATTAGCTTTAAACTTACGCAATTATCTTATTGCTCCATGAATTTATTTTCTTTTTTTCTTTTTGTGACCAACGGTAATATTTTCTTGGTTTCGGCTTATTTGATGTGTCGGGTGTCTTTGAAGACTAGAGCAATCGGTGAACCTTATGCTCTTGGGAATTATTTCAATCAATTTTTGTTGTTGACTATTTTAATGATTTGCCTCGTTATAGCGGTCACGGGATGCCAACTTCACGAAAACCAACGAATCCCATTACGGTATCCAATATTTTTAACCGATTGATGATCGATTTGTAAATTAATCCTTTTGGCCGTTCTTCTCCAGGTTTCGTAAAACAAAAATGTCCATAATTGTCAGCTAACTAGTAACACTTTGATTTGTTGCCAATGGCTGTTGTTATGTTATTACTTTCATGTTCTCGCGACAACGAAAAATGTATTCTATATGCATTTAAACTGAGTCTTATCGCACAGAGGCCAAAACCTATTTCCAAAATAAGATTTTTGGAGCTTTTCAGTCAAGTGAGGGTAGCATAAAAGTTCTAAATGTATGAACGTCAATCGCATGCCTACATATTGTGCGAGTTGGGAAAAATCACAGGGAAATGTAATTTTGTCGTCACTGCGACTCAGTTGAAGGTGTATACGAAACAGCTTTTTATTTAATAAGCGTTGTGTTACCATAGCAACTATAATCGCTTTAGACTTTAGCATAACATACACCAAAATTCTCAGTATAACTTATTTTAATATACTCAACAGCGCACGAGTGAGGCAAAAAAGACAGTACGAGCACCTAACCAATTTGAAAACTTGCGATCGCGCTGACTGGTTGCGGCTGCACTTACCGTTGCTGTATTTCCTCTGCGCACGCCATTCCGGGTTTCTACTTTTATTATTATGCTCAGGTAATTCTCGATCCACTTAACAATTAGTAAATGATGATCCAGGAAGTGGGAGGCAGTTTACCGCCGACGGAGGAACATGCTAATAGAATTAGCCTAATAAACCTTTGACGTCTTGAAAATTTATGATTTTATATATACAGTTGCTTTCCCCTAGAAGTTCTAACTTTATCGCTAGGGCTGTAAAGTTCAACGAGGCCGACAACGAAAAATATGAAAACTTTTGTACGCAAATTGAAGAGTTTGCCATCGTCGGTCGAGTATTTTGGAATACTTTCCATCTGCTCGCCAGGTTTGAAATATTACATTTTCGTTTGAAATTTTCATTCAAAAAAAAAAAAACTTTATGAATTTTTTAGAACTCCGGCCGTTATCTTCTGAATAATACATGAGGATAGGAAGAGTTGGCGGGACACTTAGTGCCGTAAAACAATGATCATCTATTTCAACTGTGAACTCGTACGATCTGAAAGGTAATATGAGAACAAATGAGATCCTTTTACAAACCATAAATTACGCATCCGGCGCAAGTATCGACTAGATACAGAAACATAATAATTAGAGAGGCCAATCAGCAAGTACTTGAAGAAAATACGGCTCGTAGCTCCGTACCCTGTTCAAACACAATAGGCAATTGAGTAGAATTTGCATACGGGTATTGTTGACGTCACTAATGCTTTATTATTGGATTAGATGCTATCGTTCTTTTTTAATTGATTGACACTGTTATTCTTTTAGTTAGCAAAGTGCTTCGGAAAATGAACGCGGGAAGCTGCAATTGCTAGGAAGCTTTTAAATTTGAACAAAAACTTTTCTCAGGCGGGGCACTTTGAAGTTTACCTCATGAACAGCCCTAAACCGGTGAGAATTATATATTCTGTTATTGACCCATCCAATTCTAATAGCTGCCTACATACTTGATGCAGATTTCCGCTGTAGCGTAAAGCATCGCAAAGGCTGACGAACATCTGCACTTAACATGCAAAGCTTCGTTTGAAGCGCAACCTGTAAGTTCTTAGCCACATAATAGTAAATATTTTGGTCGATGCCTCGTGAAGCGCCCACGGTAGCCAAAGGGTTCGAATGCAATTTAAACTATTCATACAATCCTGTTCGTAATGTCTCTGAATGAAAATTGCACGAGACGCGAAATTCTTTTCACAGGTGTATTGGACGACTGCATCTGAAATTAACGTTCATCTGATAAACAGGGTCGACATTGCAGTTACTTAGGAAACTGCCAACGCGTTCCACTGCCGTACTACGAAATTCCATTACGGAATATCCTTTTGCTCTTCCATGATTCGAAACTGGTAAAGGATGACAACAAATGCCAATGCGGTCTCTACGGCCTTTTTTCAAAAGTAATGTAACCATTTTAAAACGATTTCATTCCCTAATAGATTTATGGAATTACCTGCAATACGAGACCTTTAGACAAAGGCAATATTCCGAGTAAAACAGGCATCCGTTCTCCTTTGCTTGACAGCTCAAGAATGAATAAAGTTAATTTCGATCGTTCGACTGGCTTCATGATGCTCGAACAAAGATCACGCAACTTTCGAAGCAGAAAAGCCATTTCTGTTGCCTGAAATGCCCCGATGAAAGAAATACGTGTTTGATTCAATTGAATCTATGATTTGTAACTTACAGCAGCGCGGATGCGGTCGGCCCATTGACAGTAGAGCAGCAGTCGGCAAAACAACTCCATGACGATAAAAGAATCCCACACAAAGACGAGCAAGTTTGTCTTTGCATATATCACGACGTAATAGGATGAATTAATCATGGTAATCAAAGCAAAGCAACAGTTGGCCATTAGCATGAAACCAAACCGCTGGTGAACTATTTTTGTTGTCTGCTGTAGGTGTTCCATACGACGGACGGTTCGCACGATTTCATCGAAATGCGGTTCTTTCAAACCTTCCAGGTAAGCTGATAGTTGTTTGTAATACGTTAGAATTAGCTGAAGACATAGAACATAAAGCCAAACAGCCAAAAGCGGGAAAGTTCCAGCCAATAACGAAATCCATTCTTGGATTGTGTACAGCCACCAGCGGTCATGTTGACGCAATCTCCAAATTCCCGAACAGAACAGAAGAACTACAACCTTTCAATGTTTAAAATAGGGTAATAGAACGTTGGTTGTACTTTAAAGAACTTAATCGTCCATAAATCTCAAATATTAATTTGTAAACTGCGTGACGTACCCTTGTAGCAATCCAGGCGATAGCAGCGAAGGAATATGACCGAACATTTGAAGAAAAATCTGGGTGGCCAAGTTGTGAGTCAATTTCTGAAAGGTTTTGCAAAACCAATCTGAATGTGTTCTGTCCAATGGTGACCAAATTGATGTGGGTTAAACAGTAAAATATTAGAGGAGATGTAGTAAAAATGAAGCCATTAAAGTCATCCATCTGCCCAGAGCTTGACGTAGTTGCAGACAAAGACAGTTTAAGCCTGGGGAGACCCATTTGGAAAAACAAATACAATCCGCTTTGAAGACTTAAGACAAGCCAAAAAATGGTCCACGCGCGAGTTATCCAGCGCTTCCACATCTCGGATTGTGGAGGATGTAAGTGAATTCCAAATAATGTCAGAAACCAATCGAAATGCAAAACCGCATGAAAATATCGGTCTTCTAGTGCTAAGGCCGTCATACTTGCCTGCGAATCCTGACAAGACTAATCGGGTTGCTACGACAACCGCGTCGATATCAATTAGAGTAATTCATTCCTGGGTGAAATGAAAACGTCAGAATTTGAAATAAGAACTGAATTCTAGTCAATTGTATTTTATTGGACGACAGTTAAGCGCTTTTTTTTAGTGGAGAAAGAGTTTATGATCAATGCCGAGTAATAACGTGTCAAAACGGCATTTTATATGCCATCAAATAAAAGCTATGGCAAATGAACTAGACCATTTTATGGGGAAAATAGAAACAGTACAACTTTGAATGCCCATAGTGATACAACTTGTTTTATCTGTCGAAATTATAAGAAGTAATCCAACTAAACACTTTTCTTGTAGTTCAATGGCGGTTTACGAACAGAATACTCTTCGACGAACTGGCAATCACAACTTGGCGGAGTTTCCATATCTTGGTACGCATATTTTGGACTCGTTTTTATTTGGCTAATGACTTGCCAACCCGTTCTTTATTGTTTTTTTATTTTAGCTATATTTGCTGGAGCCGTTTGGTATGTCAGAAAAGCCATCCACCAGGGCACGGGAACCGTATCCATCACGTTACTTATAAAAACATTACGTCAACGGAATTCGTGATCTAACGAGAGCAAGACTCTTAGAAGACGCTTGTTCCTTCTATTTGGTCGGATCTCGAGATGTTGTCCTTCTCTATCGACCGTGTTGAGCCATCATAACAGTGGCAATTGCAGCTGTTTGTTTTTTTCTCGACGTAGGCTATAGAGCTACTATAACGAAATGTATTTCCGAAGAATAGCTTTAGCGAGATGCGTGAGGACAACATAGAACAAAAGAAATGATATTTTCAATTGGTGACGACGTTATAATAGCCTTATAGTTAATAAGTTTTATTCCTTCAAGGATTCCTCGAAAAATGCTTACTTTAGACGTTACCGAGGAAACACGAGCATGTTCGAATCACTAGATGAAGTTCCAATGGGTTTAATATCTACCTCTCTCGCGCGGCATGCAAAAAATAAATGTAAGTACAGATATACGCAATATTTCTTATTTTTCTGCTTGTGTACCATTAGGTGGCAGCATCATACTTGTCTTGTCGGAGCTGTCGCACCTCGCACGCAGTTCGGCAGTTGTTTTAATGAACCATTTTACTTAAAGATATAGTTAAGTATATGAGAAGGAAAGTCCTATAAAGATAAGTAAATTTTCAAAAATAATTATATAATATTATTATTAGCTTTATTTTTTATTTTCAGTGTTGAATCTTTGATCGCGCAGCGTCGTGATGTGTTGGAACTTCTGCGCTCTGCCGACATTTATGTGTTGCCATAACAACAGCTTGGGTTGTCGGCGACCGTAGTTCTAAAAAATGACATCTGTAAGATAATAGATTATAATAAATACCGAAATTTTTTTGAAAAGAAAAAAAAAAAGAAACTGATACAGTTCGTTGAAAGGAGAACTTACCTCTTTAGATATCTGTTCAAAATTTTATTTTCATTCAATCTAATCTGAATTATTGGAATACGAGTTCTCGTTCATTATAGTCTTGAATCGAAAATGATTTCATTTGTTTATTTTTATCCAGGAAAAGAAGAGTACAAAGCAAGCTACAAAAGGACAAAAACAAATTGTGGAAGAAAATGCTGCCACTCTCAACTTCTACAGAAATATGTCTGTCGCAGCAGTGGCTATCTATTTATTATTCTGTGGTGTTTTTTGGTCCACCACCTCTTCATTTGATATTGTATGATAGCTATTAGTATTACTGCTTCAGCCTGTCATTCTTTTTGAAAATTTAGGTATTGATATGTCTCAGTGCATTTGCACAATTTTGCTGCTACCGGTTTATGGCATACATGGCTAAAGCCAAATACAGTGAAACAGGACAGCTTTTGGATGGTGGAATTGATCTAAATATGGAATCTGGCATATCTGAGTAATTGTATAACTTAGTTGAATTTATTTATATTGTAGATTTTATGTTTTGTTAACAGGCACATTAAGGATGCCATTATCTTAACAAGTGCAACCGAAGTCCTGTCTTCCATTTCCAGTTACTTTTGGCTAATTCTACTGGTGGTATGTCATCAAATAGCTTCTTTTTAGCATAGGTTTTTAGATGCTGTGTTCTCCTTTGTAGGTCCCTTGTCGATTGTTCCATATGGCGTGGAAAAATTTCCTTAGTCCATGGTTCTTCCAAAAGGCACCTACTGCAGAGCAAGATGCACAGGACGATAAGAAAAAACGCAAACTGGAGCGCCGCATCAAACGGCAGCAGCACTAGGAGAGATGTGAAAGGTTTCCTGTACTTGCTATTGTATTTAACACCAACCTTTAAAATAAATCAGACTTTGGACCTCTTTGGCGTTGAACTGGCTATTTGCGCCGCACAACCGACATCCGCGGTGGGGATGGTTCTTTCTCAGATTCTTCATCGTCGTCTGAATCTTCAGTTTGTTTTAGCTCTTCGTACTCTTCTACTTTTAGTGAATCTAGAGACTAGAACAGAAAAAAAAAACTGCGTGTTACAAAGTGGAACAGCTTAGTATGCAAAATCTACTAGGTATACTACAAGGTAACTCACCTCAGCCCGTTGTCTGTAATCCGAGAAAGATTTGGATCTTTTTACTTTAGACGGGATATCAGTTGGCGTTTTAGGCAAAGCAATTGATGGAACTGATTGGGCTCTGGCCGGACTAGATTCTGCGAGTGGCAAATTGAGTCTTAAAGTGTTCCGGAACTCTTCGAGGTCTGATTCAATATCAACATTTTCTAGCTGTTGGTATGCCTTGGTTAAAATCGATAGCGACGAAGAGTGTAAACTCATTTCAATCAAAGCCAATTTCTTCATCCAGCCAATTAGATCTTCGAGTTTCTTCTTTTCCAATTTATCGATTCTTTCTTCTATAGATTTTCCTAGACGGACGGATTGAGTAGTGGCTTGTGCTAAATCACTCTCTGCTTTTCCGATTTGCATTCGGCCTAATGGGTTTTGTTGCCGTAGCTTGTGAACATACTTTAGCTGACTTATCTCTTTTTCGTATGCGACGCTACAACTTCGGATGTCTTCCATGGCTGACTTACAGATTCCCGCATAATCCGAAATTTCTTGAATGATGGTCTCTTCCAATCGGTTAACGCAAGTATCTCTTTTTGAAAAACTTTATTGTAAAATCTTTCCCAAATTTAAAAATGGCATTTTGTTACCTGTAGTCTGATATGAAAGAAATGCTATCGGCAAAATCCTTAATACCCTGACTGCAGTTTTTGTTGACATTTTCGGCTGCAGCGTACTCGTTTAACGTCTGCGCCAGACAATCTCCTTTGTCTCTTTGACTGTGCCAAAAAATTGAAAATTAGCAAGTGACCGACATGAAAATAATGTGAGAGATAGAGCTTACCTAGCTATTTTCCTAGTATAAACCGCAAGGGCCGTACAGATCTCACCAAAGTGTTTTTCAATGACTTGAATTCTGTTCTGTAGGAAACGCGTCTGAGTGGCGCTTTAAAACATGTTGATATATTATCAATATTTAGTTAATCAAACTTAGTTTTCTGTTGTGTACCTGGAATGTGGCAAAAAATTGGAACTTGGTGATCGAAACATTGTAGTGTTAATACCTAGGAAAAGAGAGAAAGAACGGAAATCAGGGTGTTTTGTAATACAAGTTTCTGTTACCGTGGCAACCAATGTACAATGGTTCAAATACGCCTTTCCGTTGGCCAAGAAATTCCATAATAAATCCAAAATTCTTCTACGAAGGGAATAAATAGCTGTTTTTGAGTCATAAAATTATTTTATTCTAATTCTTAAAATAAATATCAGCCTTGTAACTTATGTTAATTACTAACTGCAAAAATTCTGAATTCAAATGAGAAATCTTAAGCTATCTGGCAACAGCATGTGTCAAAACGCACGCACGCACGTGTCTGCCAAAATATTTTTCTTCCATGAAGAAAATTTGTTCTTACTTCTAAATTTGCTCTTCTTTTAGCATTACCATTCTAGAAGGCTAACTAAACTACCTCCTGTTTAACAAAATAAATATGAAGGAAACACCACTATCCATCTGTGAAAAACAGTGTGTAGTCCAAGCTGTCAAAGAAGGACAGGTATTTTTTAAAGTTTTTTTCCTTTTTTCTACAAATTTTGCTTACAAAGAGAACTATTTGTCATAGAGGATAGACGGAAGGAGTCTTTCGGAACAACGAAAACCTTGCATTACATTTGGAACAGAATGGGGATGCTGCCAAGTTCTTCTTGGAAATACTAGGTATTGTTCAACATTGTGTTGTTTTCTTCTTTACATTTTAAAAATGTAATGTTCATCAGAGTCATGGCGCAAGTGTCATGCAGTATTCAAGTCCCCAAATCATCAAGAGCAAATGAAGGAATGTTGTTTATCAATGTAGAAATGTCTACCATGGCAGCTGAACATTTTGAAGCTGGTAGATTAGGACAACAAGGCATTGAAGTCAATAGGCTGGTTGAAAGATGTATTAAAGGTAAAAGATTTTTCATATATAAATTGTCTTCATACATAACACTTAAAATATCTAGATTCACGCTGTGTTGACTTGGAGAGTTTGTGCATTTTGGTTGAGGAGCAAGCCTGGGAAGTTCGAGTTGATATACATGTACTAAACCATGAGGGAAACCTAATTGATGCTGCCACTTTGGCTGCTCTTGGTGCCCTCTGTCACTTTAAAAGGCCTGATGTAACTCTTGACGGTCGGGAAGTTATCGTTCACCAGCTAGATGAACGTGATCCGGTTCCACTGACCATCTTACACTATCCTCTAACTCTATCGTTTGCACTTTTTGATCAAGGGTAATAAGCCTTAATCCTTTTTCTTCTAATTAAAAAACTTTATAAAGTCTGTTTACGTAGAAAAATCTACGCTCTTGACCCAACAAATTTGGAAGAACGTTCAGCTGATGGAAAACTTGTATTGGGATTGAACGCGTATCGAGAGCTTTGCACGTTGCAGATATCCGGTGATGGGGTGTTTATTCGCAAGGAAGCCGTTCTTTCGTGTGCCAACGTGGCTGCATCAAGAGCTGTTGAAATGGTTGAAATGCTGAAAAAGTGTCTAGCTGCAGATGCAGCTGAAAGGTATATTCGTCATGCTTCGCCACGAACAATGGTTTATTACATTTTTATTTTTATGTATATATATTTTTGATGGGGAAATTCGTAGAATTAAAGGCAAGTATGACGGACTAGTTTCTAGCGTGGCACTGGAGGCGGAAAGAGTAACCACTCAGTCGCAAGCCAGGACATATTTCAAGGCACCGGCCCATAATTTAGAAGAAAATGCAGACGAAGAATCTTTGCCAGTTCCTAAAATAAAATTAGTAAAGGACCAAGGAATCGTTACGTTGCAAACCAGAAGTGATGCCTCCAGTAGCGAGAGCGACACAGAAATGGATCCGCTTCCTCCTGTTCCGGTAGTGAAAAAGAGGGTGTATGAAGAAATTGGTAAAACATTTTTCCTGGCCTTTTAAAGCATTAAGTTAACCCTTACATACCCTCTGTTTTACAGATATTGGAAATGATAGCGAGGAAGAGTCCGTTATGCTGATAACGAACGAACTTACTTAAAAATGAAAACGATATAAGACTTCAATGAAACCTTTCGTTCGAATGTATTTGAATTTACAAGGTTAAATTAATAATTAAAACACGCCAAGGAGAAAACAACAGACGCACGTATATTTTGAGTTTCATCCTTTCGCTAGTTAAGTAATTCGAAGATAAACGTGCTTTAACGTGATTTGCACTGGGGGAAGGTTGAAGCATGAACAGACCACGGTTTCACAAGTTGTCATTATTAGGTTTCAGATCGAGTTTGTTTTTATTAGATTTGACAGTGAACAGGAATGCGTGCAGGGCTTCCTTCTCTACCACGGGAATTGTCCGGAAGTGTCGCATCAGTGTCTAAAAATTGGCACACAATTTACATATTGGTTAGCAATAAAAGCAGGAAAAAAAAAAAAGACGGCAATTAATTTCTCGGGTATTGTACCTCTGCCAGTTGTGCTTTATTGAGGCCTGGTCGGGTGGGTACTTTGTAATGTCGCTTATAGCGCCTGAGCGTATTTATCTGAAGTTGAAAAAGATCAACTTCGGGAGTATCACGCTCTCTTTCTTGAAGACTAAGTGTGTCCCTATCTGTTTCGTTAGAATCGTCTTCGGAATCCTTCCGTTTACGCTGCCGTACCCGAACTGATTGAATTAAGCTCTTGTGGTAATCACAAATATAAATATGTCTGGCCTGGAATACAAATCACCTCAGTTAAAAGAAATATGTCATAAATCTTGAACAGAACTGACAAAGGGACTTCCACAGTAGTTGTGCCATTCTTGGTCTTCCAAAAGCGGAGGGAATGCTCAATATTTCCAACACTTTTAAAAGTCCAGGGCAAATTGTGACCAAGTAAAAGCCTAATTCAAAAGATAGGTAATTTCTACTTGGACACCATTACACTTATTGGGGATGTTTGTCCCTTTTGTCTCCACAATCTAAAAGCATTGACTTACAGAAGAGTCCATATGTAGCCGGAGTTTCCTTTGCTGCACAGTTTTTTGAATCCGTTTACTATTTAAACAAATATTAAAAGCAATGTATTATATTTTCCAGAGTACACAATATACCTGTACGAAGCATTTCCTGCCATTCTAGGACAACGTCCGCCATCGTCAATCATCTGATCAAATTCGATCAGGCAGCAGTGTTGATCATGGCTTCTTTTGGAATCACGCGAATCCTCCTCACCCGAACCCGTACTAAAACCATTCATGTTCCAAGTCTGTAAATTTTCTCTTTGTTTTGTTTCACAATTGCTTGACCGAGTCACAAAAAAAAGAAGGAAACTGAAAGACACCAGAATCTCTCACTACGAAAAAACACCAACGAACTGTGGACGCTTTTTCACGAGCTGTGTACGTAGGCGAAAACTGAACTGTTCGCTGAAAATTTCGCTTTTAACGTACAGTCTAGAAAATAAAACTGGAAGTACCCCTCTTTCTTGCTTAATAAATGGTAATCGTTTTAGATATATCTAATTCGCAGTGTTTCGAGCTTTTTGAGCTTATTGAAAGACAAAGTGCAAGCCACACAGTTGAATCGTTTTCTCTGTCTCCGAGAAACACACTTGTTATTCTCCCTCAAGCTATGAAAAACGGTGTGCTATGGTAGCATAGCCTACTGCATCATAAGGCCGCTGCGTATCTACCAGTACAACGTACAACCAGGTCAGGCATTACAAATTTTTGAGGCGCTTCTCTTGAAACATTTTAGAAGAAATAATAACATGGCCGATTTTAAGCTGTCTAGAACCAAAAAAATTTAATTAAGAATGACAAAAATGCTTGAGTTTTAAGTGCTTGAAAAGTGGATTCATTATTCCAAGACCTCTAGTCAACGCCACCTAATGGCTCTTTTGCTTATTTCTTGTCGAAAAGAAACGATAGAAAAAAATCAGTAACAGTGTCCTGTAGAATACAATTTTTCGAGTACAAACAGAAAAAAAACCACCTTTTATGACTGAATGGTCGATAAAGACTTCCTTAAGAGCATTTATATTAAAACGTTTTGCGTTTTTATTATTACTTAAGTAACATTTTTCTCAGTTATTAATTGCCATCGCTCTGTCATGGAAAAAGAATTGCGTGATTCAATGACAGATGGTGTTCTAAACCTTTATAGTTTCCATGACAGATCCTTCTTTCTGAAGATACTTTTTCTAGAAACATTGCATATAATTTCAATGATTCATGCACATTGAGTATAAATAATGAAATTCTAGAAGCTTTGTCTAGATTGCCTTTGATGGACCAGCATTCATTGTCTACGCCTGCCAAACTGTTGGGGATTTCTGCCAGTTTTAAAGGCCACAGCCCCACAGCAATGGATACCAAAAAATTCTCGGTTGTCTTTATCGATTTTTCCCCCACCCGAAGTAGTAAAAACAAAGATCCGGCACGTATGGAATACGGTAACTACGATTTCACGATTGCAGTGGAGCCATGTGATTTAACTCTAAAGATTTCACTTGTATCTAGCATTTCACTCTTATATTTTTATCAATTTGTTTTACCCTCTACATTCGTCCTTCTTCCCATAAAGTTTCTTAGACCTTCTGCGTCATATTGCTACGAATGATCTATTTCAAATCCTCAGCCAAAGATGGCGTAGACTGGTGACATAACGTGTCTAATCTACGGTTTCTGTAACATCAATGGCCCGGCTGTTTTTAGTCACAAATTAACATTTTTTGGTCGAAGAAAATACAAGAAATTTTTCGAACGAAAAGTTAAGATTAATCCTAAATTGTTCATTCGTAAAACAATTACTTATTCTACCCAGAAAGGCTCCGTTTGTTTTTAACGAATAGCAGTCCCATTTTACATGTTGTCTAGTTAGTTTAGGGTAGGTAGGTTCCCCTTCGCAGTGCATATAGATTTCCCCATCCTATTTTCCTGTGTTAACGTTTCGTGTGTGTGTGTGTAACGGTGGGGCTATATAAAATCTCGCCTCAAGGTTTCCCCAAAGGTTTGTAGGCCAATAGGGGCTCAGTTAGTGTGCCACGCAAGAGCACTTTCTGTAAAAAGAAAGAGGATTCGCCGCCCTCTAGGCGCCAGAATTGAAAATTCAAAAAAGCAAACTCTCATTGGCTGCCCCGTCCCTAGCCCATTGCCATATTCCCCACTCTTTGGAGGTTCTTATACGCTGGCACACAGACTGTTCCTGTGGACTTTTGTATGCTTCGAGATAGCCCTCGTTGTACTGAACTCACGGCTTAAAGGTATGTTTCGAAATTTCATTTATTCTTATTTATCATTCACGTTTGCTATATTTAAATATTTTAAAAAGTTAAGTGAAATTTTGCCGACGTATTACTGCAATTATTTTTCATATTGTTACCTATGGTAGTTGCAGTGTTTGTTTAGAAAATTCTATTTTGTAAAAACGGGTTCGCCTTCTGTGTTCTGTCTATGGCTATGGCCGCCAAGAGAAGCGCGTTGCTATTTTTCCTCTCCTTTTCCTCAAATTTCGACGAAAATCGATGGACAGTTAGCAATCCAAGATAGCGATCTTTTCATCAGAAGAAAATATTTCCCATTTTTGTGTCTTGCAATATGTTGCGTTTAGATTTCCCTTCATTTTTGGTCCAACCACGGTACACTTGCTGGTTTGCCTTGTCTGCAATGGTTCCCATTTCCCTTCGTTGTATGCACGCCATGTTAACACGCCAGTCGTCTAACAGCGGCAAAACTCAACAGCGCAGCCCAAGCAATCCTAGATATAACTTTTGGAATTTTTTTTTTGCACAAGTAAACGCCTCAATAAATTCAATAAATTCGGGTTTAAATCTCATTCAATCAAATAACTGTTAAATAATTTCCTAGTTGGCTTGTCATCCATTTTCTTTGTTGAATGCTAGTTTTTTGGCCGTGTGCCTCGTGTCGTTACGACAAAGTTTTTCCTCAGTTGGGGTCTCCTCTCATGTACGATCGCGTCCCCCCAACCCCCAGCTCTCTCTTCTACCCGTAGCCGCTAGGCTATACACAGTTGGCTCGCTCTTATAGATCGCCCCTCCTCTCTAAAGGGAGGCGTTACCCATCCCCCAACGCGACTTTGAACAAAAATTTCTCCTCACTGATTCTCCGACGCGCTTTACGTAGTCTCTTTCTCTGGCTTTTACTCTGTACTGGTGAGCGAGCGCCTCAAAATTTGTGATTCGTTTCCGTTTTACCGCTAAGTTGTGTGTACGTATTGCTCACAGAAAATGTGATAATTTAAGTTTATACGTAAAGTCACCGTTTATTTAAAAAGTTCCTTTAGACCTGCCGTGCATTCTGTCGTTAATGGAATTTATTCGCTAGCTCTGTTTCTTGTCTAATAGGTCTAAAGTCAGTAAAGTCGTAAAAATGCCAAAGTCTAATTAGATATTCCTGGTTGACAGGAATATATTCCCAAAAATTGATTTTTTGATAGAGATGACATGAGACAAAAGATACGTAAGCGGTATTGATTTTTTTTGCTCTCCTCGTCAAGTTGGGAAAAGGGAATGATTTTTTAAATGTTTCGGGTTTCGAACCGGCATATGAAATTGTGCGTGGTAATGTAGATGCTGGATCATGCAGTTTTAACTTTATTGGCACTACACGTTCAGTTAGAAAGGAATGAAGTAGTGTCTTTTTGGTCCCGTCGTGGCATTGTATCGTTTACGTTTTTATTTTGTTGGAAACAAGATTACTCATTTTGCTCTGGCGTAAAGTCGGATTGCTGGCTCTAGCAGACGCGCGTGTATGGACGGTATAAGGCAAGGGCGCCAAATTTTAAATGAAGACAAAGAGGCTCTAACTGTCATGGCGTCCTAAAAAACTGAAAACTTCTTTCTCCATATTCTCAAATATTTTTTAATCCTAGGCTATTTGTAATTCCTTTTAACAATAAAAATAACAAATGTTTCTTTTTTTTAAAGGTTTTTTACGAATTTACGAATTTGCTGCTTTTCGAATTATCGACATTTCAGAAAATGCCACGCGCTAAGGCTGATGCTAACAAACCCCGTGGTCGTATGACGGCCTATGCTTTTTTTGTCCAGACTTGCCGCGAGGAGCACAAGAAGAAGCATCCCGATGAGAACGTAGTGTTTTCTGAGTTCTCTAAGAAGTGTGCTGAACGATGGAAGGTAGGTTTTACTATACCAGTTCCACTAGTGTACGAGATTAACTAATATTTAACATATGTAGACTATGAGTGATAAGGAAAAGAAGAGATTCCAAGAAATGGCTGAGCGTGATAAAGTTCGCTTTGATGATGAAATGAGGCATTATGAGCCTGCTGAAAAAGGTGCAGGAAGGGGACGTAAACGCAAGCAAGCCAAGGATCCCAATGCTCCAAAGCGCTCTCTTTCAGCATTCTTCTGGTAAGTTCTATATTCATTCATGTACGGCCATCTGCTAAAACATGTCTTGTCCATCAAGGTTTTGCAATGATGAACGTGGAAATGTGAAGGCTGCTCACCCTGAATACACTGTTGGAGATATTGCCAAAGATCTTGGCAGGCAGTGGGGTGAGGTAGATGAAGCCACCAAATCCAAATATGAAGCTATGGCTGAGAAGGATAAGGCTCGCTATGAAAGAGTAAGTGAAGCATACTGACACCAAGTAATTTAAGTAAGTCAAATTACATCTGTATGTTTGTGTTAGGAAAATAATGCCTACAAGAAGAAGCTTAAGGGTGAGGCTGACGAAGAAGATGAAGATGATGATGACGATGATGATGAGTAAACATCTTCGTTAGACTTACCTCTGCTCCTTCCTTCCTCAAACCCCTGGTTCTTTTTCATCCCCGTCGCATTTTTTTTTTTTTACTCCAGTTAGACATGTGTTCGCCAGAGTATCTTCATGTTCGTTTTATTTGCATCTTCATCGTATCATCTTCATTTCTTCCTCCCCAAAACTGCTGACTGGTGTACATATCGAGGAAGACAGACACAACAGATAATCGCTCGCAGCTCCCATAACTCCCTTGCCCATCCACATATTTTGAAAAGTTCTTGCAATAGCAGCCATTTCATTCCGACAGATCGAAGTGAACATCACCCATTTTCGTTAAGGGGTTTCTTTCCCCTGCTCACCTGTTTGTTTTGGTCATTATCGATTGGGTTGAAAAGGCGTGAGACAAGATAATCTCTTAAATGAGATCTTTTTACATCGGAATTCCCATCTCCTCTCCCGCATATGTTCACCAAGGAAGCTGGTTATAATATCTAACAAGTCTCCAAGATTTCTTGTGGCGTTCTGTTTCGTACTTCCACGTCCCAACATCATTTTGAAAGAAAAAAAACGATAAAAAAACAAGCAATGAATACACATCCCATCTTTCCATGTTTCAAATCTGCTCCTCCATTATATTTTTTAACACGTTGTTCATATTTACATTCAACGCATATTATCTATGAACCATGGCTCATCTCCGTCGCCGTATTTCGTCAATGGTAAATCGTATGGAAGAATTATTTGCCTACCTAATTCAAAACTCCTTCCTCCGAACTAATTATCACACGTTTAAATTAAAAGTTTAAATACCAAAAAAGAAATTATATGCTTACGATAAATTTTGGTAGGAAAAGTACACCAGCTTCAAATGACTGGATCATTAAGGTGGCGCACTTGTTGCTCCGCATTCCCCATGCGGCCTGGTAAGAACATTTTTATTACTTAGTTTATTTTTAATTGGAATCCTGTACTTTTGAAACATTGGCGCTGGTGAGTAAGAAAAATGAAGCTCTGGTCATATCACTGCTAACTCGCGCATAAGATTTTATATGTGGCATTGCCTGTTATATGATAATTACATTATTGTTTTCTTCAAATGATGCTTTGAAATTTCTGTCAGAAAGTAATTAAACTTACCCGTGTTCGGAGCCTGCTTTCGCTTCGCCACTTGCTTTACGGGAAAAAACATTTAAAATGTAAATGTCAAACGTTTTTACTTATGTTTTTACTTGCTACTTAAAGGTGTCTTACTAAAGGAATCCGGTGAACCATGTTTGTTTACTATGGCCTTGACGGGTGTAGGGTAGACAGCCTCCCCCAGCCATCCCGTGAATACTAGCTTTTACGTCTTGGGCACAAGGATAAACCTATTACAAAGTTTACACAGTAAGGTATGAATTTTAACGACGCCGTTAATTCATCTAGAATACACTACCACTTGAACGGTTTGTTGGCCGAGTTTGGCCGTACTCGAGGATGCAGCCATTGACACGGCCAGCTCACCAACAAGCCAACTACTGGGTGAAGGACCAAGTGAGCCAATTGAAGAACATTGCATGATGACTGTATCATCTGGTTCAGACGAGGAATGCTGCTGCAATAGCCAGGACAAGTGAAGATGGCCCCACCTAGGCACTCTTTCATTGGCTCCTGGATGGATTGGGTAAGACCCAGGAGAAGAAGGAATAAAGCATACACTGAAAATATAAAAACCTGCCATTTAATTCACAGTTAGCATAACAAAAACTTTCAATGTAAGGAATTACTTAATGTGGGACATATCAGCCTTCCGAATTTTTTCCATCCAGGGCTGTAAAGCGACAAGGGAATAGGTTTCTAAATAGCGAAGAAGGTCGCGTTTAAAACCGGTAACAGAATCTCCATCTCCCGTGTTCTCAGCGGCTTCGGATAATAATGGCGGGCAGGAAGGACTAACCCAAATTCCTACACAGTTGTAAAAGACCGTATCTAGTTATGGCATGCTTAGTTGAAAAAAATGTTTGCGGCGAAAACCTTGTGTTCGGTCCTCCCAATCAGATTCGATGAGGTTACCAGTATGAACAACAATTCGCAAAGATCCGTCTTCGTAGGACATCATGGACATTTTTCTTTAAAAAAAAAAACAAACAAAAAATAATTTATAATAATAACAAATAAAATAAATAATCTGATTCCAAATGGAAGGCTATGGGTGAATAGCGTGAATGGCGTGGACATACGTGTGATGACTACCAAATGGATATTTAGGTTTCACGCGGATGGTGTTGATGGTTGGTACACGACTTCCAGCTTCTGACAGTTCTTTGGATTCTACCCCATATATCACCAACAGCGGCTTCAAGGTTAATTCATATCTTATAACAAGACAGTTCTTTAAAAAAATTTATCAACTTTTAATATCACCTTTCTCCTAATATAAAACATAAACAAATATCAGAAATCATTCAGTTAGGTGATGTGTTCTTGTGGAATTACTGGACTTTGTGTTGACAATATTGGGCAAGTAGCCAACCAAGTTCTACCATGAAATTCATTTGCATTGACTGCTGCAACAATCCTAGAGATGGATGGAACAAGTCTGCAAATCTAAGGGTGAGAGGCTGGTTCCAAGTCTCTGGTTCATTTGCCACTGCACTCAGAAAATAATGAAGGGGAGCAGAAGCTTCAACCTTTTGTTGAGGGTTGAGTTCTTTCCCAACACTTTCCTGTGGTTGATTTTCCTCTAAAGCCTTAAAGGTGGCAAAAGTTTTCCCATCTGCAGATGGTGCTTCTAAAATAAAGAAATTTTTTAAGCCATTCCACTGTGGTGGTATTAGTGAATTTTACTGTACTGATTTTCAGCTGTTTTTCTTTATGTTCTAAGTGATTTACTTCTGCCTCTTGGCTAGCTTTTTTTTGCGTCATTTCAGAAGCATTGCGTTTGACTCCTCGTGTTCTATTGTAAACAGAGGTTTCAAGCATTTGTTGTTCTTTAGGGATTAATTCCCCGCTTTCCATAAGCTCAGCTACAACTTGTGCTTTTTCAACAAGATCTGGTGTCAACCCAAGTGACATTACAGCTTCAATTTCTCCATTGTTGATTCTTGAAGCTACATTTTCAACTGCAAGATATTTTAGTGAGTTTTAATTCCTTTACATTTTTAACTAATATTACTGAGAGTGCTAATGAAAATGCTTACTATAAGGGTGAGAGAACCCAAGGAAATGTTGTTTATTTCGCCGATAACATTTTGAACCATACGTACACTCTTTCATATCCATCGTAATCAACTATTACTTTTAATACAAAATCTTTTTCAGATGTGGTAGTTAAGGCATTTGTTCTATGACAGAGAAATTTCTAAAAACACGCATTCAAAACACAGGAAGTTACTTCGTTCATAAATATACTGACTAAGGCCAGCTACAGGCGGTTTATCCACTAGATGGCTGATATCGTACTCCAACAACCGCTAGTCCGCCAGACCGCCACATGGCACAACAACTACAAAATTGTATTTGTGAGCACTTTTTATAATTTTCCTAACACACGTTGAAGAATTTGTTTCTTATTGCACCTTTTATTCTATTGAAAACTATCAAATATGTTTGTAGAAGATAATTCGAATTAAAAGAATTTAGAATTATCTACGTACCCAGGCCTTCGCTGACTTACTTCTAGGGAAGTAGGGCGGAAGAAGAAGGCCATTAATTGTTGGTGTCTTAAGTGTCGAAGGCAGCAATATTTTCAAGTGCAGACAATTTTTTGTGACACGAATGTCAGAGACTTTCATGTTTGCGTGAGGCATCCGTTTCCCCTATGAATCTATGCAGCGCTGGTTTTCTGTTCAGCCAACGTTCATCAATATTTGTGCTTTGAGCTAACAGTACACAGAATTTTTGCCACAATTGATAGGTGTTAAAGCTGATTCACTGGTCAGATAAAGCAGGCCACTGGTACTACAAGAAAGTATTATTTTATGTGCTTTCTACTACTGTTAAAAGCTATGCAAGTGCCTCACTTACAGCTGATGTTCTGTTGATTTTAGGTGTTGACTGGATTTTGACACAAGAATTTTATCTTCAAATCTACAAAAATGTTTTGGCGTTTTAATAATATGTGCACCACAAATATAGATAACCTTCTGAATGATGAAGTGAGTTAGTCTAGTTTTGAATTTTTTAAATTTTCCTAACAGTTGTCTCCATTGTTGTAGGATGTTACCTTACAAAGGCTAATGGATGAAGATGATATAATACAAGAATGCAAAAGCAGCAATAGGAAGCTTGTTAATTTGTAAGTTCTTGTGCAAAAAGAAAATGAAAAAGAATAAAATAAGATCACAGTTATAATTCATAAATGGTTTCCTTATTTACAGCTTGGTGAAATCAGAAGTGTTGCATGAACTTGTAAGCCTAGTAACAAAAGAACCATCCACTCAGACTGCTGAAGTGGTGCGTTTTAAGTACAATAATATTGCTGCTGAATTGCTGTCCTGTGACATTGCTGTCATCAATGATGCAATTGTGACTGATGATGTTCTGCTGTCCGAGCTATGTCAATTCATTTGTAATGAACCTCCACTCAATCCTCTCATGGCTTCGTTCTTTAGTAAAACAATGGCAGTTCTTGTTGGAAGGAAAGCAGAAAAGGTATCATTATAACTTTCAGTTTCATATTCTATCAGCTGAACTGTAGGCATTTCTTCCCAGATGCTTCAGTACCTGAAACCAAAGGAAGGATTTCTGTCCCAGCTTTTGAAACATTTAGGGACTTCTGCCATAATGGATTTGGTGTTAAAGTTGGTTACATGTGTGGAAAACAAAAATTCCAGACTAGAAATTGCCCAGGTGAAAAAGGCGTCTTGGTTTAGTAATCCATTATTACTTAAAAGTTTTCTCTCCTCACGTGTTGCACAGTGGCTTTATTCGGAGCATTTTGTGGAAAATTTACTTGGTCTGCTATCTGAAAAAACTGAAACAGATTTGCATGGAAACGCTGCACAACTATTATGTGATTTACTACGCTTGCTGCGTGATATGCATGCTCAGAACTTAGCAAACGAGATGAGCACCGAACAGACTCATCAAGGTGAAACAGTGGAAGTTGACCCTATTCTCTGCGCATTGGAATCGTAAGCGACACTGCAATTTGGATTGTTTACAAGAAATTGCCCTAGTTTTCATTCATTGCAACCGAAACAGAAAAGCCATGGTGGACCGCCTTCTGGGAAATATGTTAGACAGTCAAATCTGCGAAAGTTCTATTGTTCATGGAATTACAGTTTTACTGACACTACTAGAAGTTCGCAGGCCTCCGTAAGTTCATATTTGTGTAGTATGCCAAATTCTCATCTAGAATCTTAGAACTAAAAGAGCTATTTATCCAGGCAATTATTGTCCAGCGAGCCAGAAGTTTATGACCGTTTTCCTCCTGATCCAGTTGTAACATCTTGTATTCGAAACACAGTGGAAGCTCTTATTCCTCGATTAAAAGATTTCCATCAGATTCTTTCGCAACCTCCCCAAGAGGTAAATCTCTGCTAGTATTGCATTTTCTCAACAATTAATGCTATTTACTACGTAGAAAAACGAAGGGGATATTGCCGTAAGTGCGTGCAACAAACCGTTTGGTTTTGTGCGGCTACAAGTGACTCGCCTGTTTGCTGCACTGATTGCCACTGGAAGCTCGGAAGTACAAAACGAACTTGCTTCTCTTCATACTTTTCCTCTTCTTTTGGTAATTTTTGTTATCTTCCAAAGTTTCAATCGTTGTAATTAAATGTTAAATTTTTTTAGGATATGATGGTAGAATTTAGTCATAATAACTTTCTCCATGCACAAGTGGAGCGCTCAGTCCAGTACGTTTTGGGACTTGAACCTATTGACTTGCTTCAACCGTCAACGCAGTTGACGGTTAACGATTGTTCTTTGCGAACAGAACACAGAACCCAGTCCGAGCAACCCACGAGTTCCACGCATTGCCTCCTCTCTTACGTAAAGAATACTTTTGTTACTGGTCTAGCTATATCACATTCCATTAAGGTAACAATGTATTTACGTTTTACTAAAATTTATATAGCTGATGATCGATATGTGCATCGTTCGACGTATAATGGATGCTTGGGAGCTCAACGACCAACACGAGTAGGAGTTTTAACATTAGTTGGAACATCGAATGCTCAGCTTATTTTTCTTATTTGCTTAGAATTCAGCAAGGGGGCCACAGGAAAGGTTATATGGGGCATTTAATCCGAATGGCAAATTACGTAATGGATTTTGGAAAGCAAGGGAAAAATGCCATCAGAATTCAAGAATTGATGCAAGACCTTCCTGAGGAACTGAGAGTTAGGTGGAATAATTTTGTGGAAAACAAAGTAACTCCTGCCATTCGCAACAACGAAATCATTCCGGTTACTGTAAGTTTCACCATGACGTAACTCACTTAAGCCTGTTAAAACGCTTCCTTTCTTGAACAAGCTTTCTTTTTTTTTTTCCTCCCCCACCCCTCTCTCTCCTCTCCTCCTCTCCTCTCTTCTCTCTCCTCTCCTCTCTTTCTCTCTCCTCTCTCTCCCTCTCCTCTCCTCTCCTCCTCTCCTCTCCTCTCCTCTCCTCTCCCTCTCCTCTCTCCTCTCCTCTCCTCTCCCTCTCCCTCCCTCTCCTCTCCTCTCCTCTCCTCTCCTCTCCTCTCCTCCCTTTTCAGTCTCATATGGTAGCGCCTCGTGTTAGTTCCGATGAAGAGGAATCGGATTTAATTCGTGTGCCGAAGGATACGGCTGCGCAGGAGGTTAGAACCTTAAAACCTTTCGTTAGCAAATTATCGACTACAATCTTTAGGTGTTCGCTGAATACCAGATGGAAGTCATGACTAAACCCATTGTAACGCAATTTGGTTTTGCCGATTCGCAGTTTAATGATAGCGAGGATCAGTTGAGGTCAGCCAATTGTTATAATCGATTAAAGTGACATTGAAGTACAATTTGTATTTAAATTATGAAGGCCACAGCCTGAAACCCTGGCGAATATAGCCTTGCCACAAGATGGAGATGAGCTCACGCAGCAGTCAGAGCTCTTCGAGCAGGTTTGCAATGAACGGATGCATACGCGACCGAAAACACTTGATGGTGATGATGATGCTGAAGACAACGAAACTTGGCTACAGAGCCGAAGACGATCGAGGTAAATCATCAAAACGTTGTAGTTATATTTTGACCTTTGAAAAAACAAAGTCGTTGTGTTTAATCAGTGAGAACGCATCCACTGTCCGACCAGAATTTGTTTCTGATGAAGAAAATACGATTGCTGACGTTGCGAACGACTCGATGGACATTGATAGTTTGGATCGTAAGTCTGTTTTTACGCTTTTAGTTTTATATAGAATAAAGCTTGCTGGTCATAATTTTTAGCCTGGGCGTCAGATGGTGATTCAGGTATCCCAGTGGCAGCAGATGCCGGAAATCCTTGGGAAAGTGTCCCAACTTGTAGCGCAGGCGAAGAAGAAGAACAGAGTTGGGCGAATTTTTCTAAAGCAGATTTTGATAACCCGGCTGGTACAACTCCTATGGAAGTATCTGATTCCCCAAGTGCAGGTTTTTTTAAATATCATATTTTACATACCTGAATGCATAACCCAGAATTTTTCGTTTTTTTTTTTTCAGGTTCTGCTGAAAACCTACCATTAGTAGCATCGACAGAACCCAAATTCATCTCCTAAGGAGCAACTGTAAGAGTCTTCCTTTTTTTTTTTTTTTTATTATTATTGTAATCCCGCTTTTTTTTCCTTTTTTCTTGGCTCTAGACCTGACCCATCCGTCATTTCCGACCAAACAAATGGCACTGTCTAGCGCAGCAAGAAATTCAGCGACTTTGCAGACATAAATTATCCTTTGTTTGGTCTCCATGATTTTGTTCACCATCTGTTGTATCTGCTTGAGTGCTGAATATGTAAATGTGTACCGGTTCTTTCCTTTGAAAACTGGTTGTAATTCGTAGGAAGGGAAGCAGAATCCTACACGAGCATCGGTCTATACTAGAATTAAACGTTGCCTTGGGTGCTGAAGGGGACGATTAGATATTTTCTATATCGTTAATAGAAATAGTTATTGTCGATTTTTCTGTATAGAATATTATAAGCATACTGCTTTATAGATTCGTCCGGAATTTTTTTTCGGATCTCTTTAAATTTTATTGTTCTTAGTTTTGCGAGTAGTTTTTTAGGGCCGTGGCAGGATCAAGGGTCGTTGCGGTCACTTATCCATTCTTTAATAGCTCGTTCCTACATTTTGCACGCAAATGGGAGAATTAAAGCAGAAGGATAGCGCCCATCATGATCTGTGCTTACGAGAATGTATGCGACCTGCTCGTGTTATCAAAGACTTCTGTTGGATCGCGTCTTAGCATTTAATTGATACTGCCTTTTTGTCTCATCTCTAGTAAAATTTAGCTGCAGAAAACGATGTACACACAAAAAAACTGCATACGAGTTCGTTTCCTGAAATGTAGATGACATAAGTAATGTCACTGTCGGGTAAGACGCTGCTTAATATGTCGTGGGCTTAGAGTTGGCTACAGAATTGTATTTGTTCGTATCGTTAGTCGTATTAACTTGAGTGGTCTTGCATAGCGTTCATGACTGATAAAAACCACTTCAGCGTCACAGCTTCAACCTTTGGCGTTGTTGTGTTGATTACGCCAACTATCATAAAACAATGAAAACAAGAGTGCAAACTCTGGTAGTAACCAGCGCCATTGGTGGCGTATATATTAAATTATGTTGAAACTTGGAACTTGGAATTTGGAAAGCAGAAACAATATAACGATTGTAACCTTGGAAATATTATAGAAGACGCGTGGTGGCCATGGAGTCTGGTAGTGTGTACTGTGTAGTATAAAATGCACGCGAAACAACTTTCTCCTTTTATTCACCAACTGTAGAAGTGCTTCTTAGTTGTTTTTAAAGAAACTAATTAGTTAAAATGTAGATGAGCCCGAATCAACTTGAACAGTCGCTTAACGAAATTCCTACTAGTTGCCACAGGTAGATCTACGTTATTTTATACTAAGTAATGATTACGGAAGCCAATGGAAATTGAGTTGACCATTTGTATTATACTCATTTGCATTTATGTATCTTTGTTTGTTGCACGTGTAGCAACAAATTCAAAACCAGGAAGGCATCTCACATGTTCTGCCAGGTGACAATTCCTTTTCAGTTAGGTGTTATAAAATTGTGTTCTATGAAGTCTTTTTTTTAAATTTGATAACTTATGATAACTTTCACTTTACCAATTTAAAAATAACTAAATAAAGTGGAACATTACTCAACACTACTTTACCACATGATGCATGACAGAATTCTTTTGGAGGAACGTTCATGATATATATATCTTTAGATCACTACAAACAAATGAATTGTGGTGAAACATAACTGTTGATTTCAAGAATGCCAGCTTCATCAAATTCTGTAAGTGAAAAAAATTACACTGCCACCTGGCCAAAACTTCATGGCTATCACCAGTACAGTTTGAAAATATTATCATCGTTGAGAGCTTCACTGCCAACAAAGTATGACCAATAGTAAAAATTTATCTGGAATCTTCTTTTGAAGTGCATGTATAATTGGATATAGGTTGCAATGGAAGAACGCTCCAGCAAAACCAACAGAAGCCTACCAACCAACATTCATAGAGCAAATAGCTAATATTATCTCACATGGGGTAAGAATACATTAATTATAAACAACCCTGGGTGTTTATGTTCCAACACAGAAACAAATAGTAATGAATAAAATTGCTTTTGTTCAAGGTATGTATTTTGCCTGCAGTATATGCCACATGGTTATTGATTCAACGTGCTTCAACGCCTACCCAGTTCTGGGCTGGTCTTATTTACGGAATTGCCTTGGTCTTGCTTTTCACGGTCTCTGCTGCGTTCCACACAACCTGTTGCATGTGCAGCAATAGCAAGTATCCACAGTACACCGTGTTATTTCTGTTTGTTCTACTTAAGTTTCTGTGTTTTGAAAATAGAATTCGTGAAGTCTTGCATCGGGGAGATCGAGCTATGATATATATCTTCATTGCCTCATCATACTTCCCGTGGTTATCTCTAGTGCCAAATCTTAACGTTACTGCCGAAATAACCAACAAACCGTCTTCCTCCTTACTTCCAACGCTTCTCTCTTGGTGCGGAGTCAGCTCACTTGTAGTAGCCGACTTACGTTGGCTGGTTTGGTTTCTGGCGGCAATGGGCATTTTATATCAACAAATCTTCCACGAAAAATATAAGTGGCTAGAAACGTTAATTTACGTTCTCATAGGATTGTTGCCCTCCTTGCCTTTCGTTCATGGCGTAAGTAACTTCTCTTTCTTGAAATTGAAATTAACAAGCTGTTATAACAAATAACGGATGAATCTTTTCCTTATCTTCATTCCTTAGGACGAATTTAAAGGAGTATGGGAATTAAAATTAGGAGGAGCCTGTTATATTATAGGTCTCATATTCTTCAAAGCTGACGGTCGAATTCCATTGGCACATGCCATCTGGCATATTCACGTAGCACTTGGGGCGTCTATCCACTACTACGCAGTGTTCTCGTATCTTATTGGCTAATACTGATTGACGTGTAAATTTTCGATGTTACAGGTAATCAGCCGTCAGGAATTGGTTTCCGACTGTAAGTTGGTGTGTATTAGTCACACATTCTTCGAAAAATGTATAAACTATGAAATAGTTGCAGGGTTCAAACAGTGGTTTGGCATTTAAGTGATTTAAAATAACGAAAAGCATTATCTGGCAAACGAGTGAAGGTCACGTTATTTTTTTAGATGAAGTTTTACATGTGGTCTGTTAATTTCTTTGATTGCAATGTAATTACCCTCCACCTTCATATACGGTATTCGTTTTAGTATTAATTTACGATTTTCATCCCGTTTCTTACTCTGGTAGTTGGTGTCCATTTGGGACCTTTTTCTATTAGAATGTGTATGGTGTTAGTTGAATCAATCCATCGCGTTTAGTTCTTCAAAAAATATTCTTATTATCTATGTTAGCATAATATCTAGAAATGTAAGCTAGACCATTATTTATCTTTTAAGATGGTACATTGGTCCATTGAAAATTTAGTTAAGGTAGCGCCGCCTGATTGGTAACTGATCTCTGCTTAAACGGTGACAGTCAATAGAACATGACCCCACTTTTCCCTTCCAAAATATAAATAGATCAACATTAAGTGTGAATATTGTAAACTAGAAGATGGCTAATTGTCATAAACTTCCCAAACTGAGTAGTCATGACGTTTTCTTTCTGCTGTTCATTACGAAATATTTTATTTTGTTAGTACAAACAGATAAAGAGATGTCTCACCTAATAAAAAGTCAAGCAGTAGACGTTCCATGTTTTTTCTCTGCCTAGCAGACGAATTCTATTGCAGTCCCTCTTTCGGTCAGCTACGGAATCGTGATTCAGTTGCCTCACAAAATTTTCAAGACATCTAGTAGAGAAACTAGCGATTGCTTGAGTATTTCATGAGATGATTTTCCCCGTTTCCACATCTCATGGAGTTCGACAAAAACCACATGGAATAACCCTAATTGAACGTTGATTTCGATTAAATCGTTGGTTTTCTCGTTAAACCAACTGTAAAAAAAAAAAAAAGGTGCTGCCCTTTTTTAAATTGGAAAAGATTGTTTGCTACTCTGGTTCCGTTTCATCCAAATATCGATTAATTGAATGGAAAACTAATACTTCTATAGGTTTAGTTTTATTGAATTCCAAGTCAAAATTCTAAGCCGATTTTGTATACAATAAGTCGGTCTTAAAATGTCGGGCTTAATTAATCAAATAAAACTAGATATCTTATCAATAGATGGCCACACTGTTTAGTGGATCGTCTGCAGTAGAAATTCATGGTTCATCAGATGTGTCCTAGTTGTTAGGGATTCGTTAATAGTTTTTTAAACAAAATGTAAATTGGTAAAATGAAATAACATATGACCTATACCTTTAGATCACTTGTTTTCACAAATGGAGATTTATTCCACAAGCTTCCTAGGCAGACACCCACCCACACAACCATGGGTGATAAATGATATAAAAGTTTATTAATTTAAAAAATTTAGATTTTAGGTTATTGATAACAGAGTCAGGAAACAATGTGTGGAATCTGATATTCTAGCCCTGGAAACCACAGATGCCTTTCTGCTTTAACAAGGCTATAAAGCAATTATAATTTCAGGAGGTAAAGACTGAAACCAAAAACAAAGCACAGAATATTTTAGTTGGCTTTTCTGCTTAATGTTATTGTTACACTTAACTTTTGGAAACATAGAAGTGTATACAGATGTTCAGGGTCAAATCGATGAAATGGTTGAGCCAAAAAAGAACTTCATATTACTTTTGCACAGGTCCTAACTCAGTGTACGTGGTTTATGCCCCACAATACAATCCAATAAACTTCAGGCTGAGGTCTTGAAGTGCTGAGGTCTTGCAGTGCTGAGAATTTATTTGGCAAGCAAATACTCAATAAGGAGTTAGGTAAACAATTCTGTTTTATATCACATTTTTATCATACAAATTGTTTTTCTCAGTAGTATTTAGCATGTCAGAAATAACAATAATGTAGTAAAGTAATTTGAATGTTGTTATGTTTTTGTTTTGTTCTGTTAAGGTGGAACAGTGGAGAGAAAAATATTCGCGATGGGCAATTTGAGATCCAAGTAGAAACGGAGTGCCTATTGTTTAAAGGCTTAGAGACTCGGCAAATGGTATTACATGGTAAATGGTTAAATGGTATTGTGACAGCTTAGACAAGGTTGCAGAAGGGTTGCGTTGCGTCGCAAAATCTTCACATCATATTATTTCCGCTATTGCTGATATTACTGAGTCCAGTTCCATGATTTGACTGAAAACGGTATGTTGGTTTCCTTTCCATTGAGTGCGAAACATTGATCTTAACGGCTGGTGTCAAATTACAGGACGAAAAATGTTGCATGCCTTCTTATTCGAAATCTGTGGATTGCAAGGAGGTTTCACATTGGAGAAACGCGAGCAGCAGTGTAACGATTACATCCGGCGCACGGTCGGACGTGATAAGATCGTGCTCATGCTAGTAAGCGGTGGAGTCGATTCCGCCGTTCGTGCCGCCCTTCTCCATAAAGCACTTCTACAGGTGATAACTCGTCGCGAGTGCAGGGCATCTATATCCATTCTTATCTTTTTCTTTTTTTTTAATTTTATCTTTACGAAAAGATACAATATGTTTGCTAATTTACTTTATTTACGTTATTCACCGACAGTTTACAAGCGTTTTAGTAATTTACCTTGGGCTACTTGAAATTATTATTACAAGTTTCATTTAAGTTCATGGTAAAAGTTGAAATTCAAAGTGTATGTCTAATGGCACAACGGTATAGCATCGGAGCGGTACGCAGAAGATTTAGGGTTCGATTCCCTAAAGAGTTCAGTTACATTCCAATGTAAAAATAAATTCCATTGGGAAAATTCTGATTTATGAGTTACAAAATCTCTGAGTAAAATTAGAGTGCCTTAACCAAAGACTTGTAAAGCCCTATTCTACAACGTGGCTATTGGTCGCATATACTGGAACATTACAACTCAGATGGAAAACGAACCCATACTATGATGATTAATCCTAGTCAATTTAATGTTTGTTAATAATAAAAAACGATTAATTAATGTCATTACATATTATCCATCATGGACACTGAATTCCACTACAGCTGAATGGGATTCGAACCCAAGTTACATCGTATTCCAGCCCATCGCTCTACCATTGAGCTATGAGAGATACTACATGGTAATCTTAGTCTTCAACATATTAAGGTAACTGTGCAAAATTGTACATAGGGGATCAAATATCAATGGGGGGGATATAGGGGGGGTTGCCAGGAAGGTATCGCATCCGACTAGCAACTCGAAGGTCCGTGGTTCGATTCCACGTGGGTTCCTGATGTCCTGGGCTTCCAACATTCCCAGGGGTCTACCTTCCCAGGAGCCAGTCGGGTCGAGAAACTTCCCCATTACGAAGTAATGGGACGGATATTTTGGTAATCTTTAATACAATTCTCAATAATAAATTTCAATAAATTGTTCATTTCGATTTATCGACGTGACCGAGTATTTTATTACTTAAACACTTTGCAACGGACTTTAACCATTGTCATCCCCAGCCGAGAGATCTCATACATATATCAGATTGTAATATATATTTATTATGACTGAAACTGTTGATTATTTGAACAATTCGGTTGACTCTTTCAGGATTTGAACCTTTAACCTGTGGCGTTCCATGCCGATGCTCTACCAGTGAGCTATAAGTCATATTAACATGCTGTCTACATTTTCGTGTTAATTGAGTTAACAAATTTGGACTTAGAATAATTTTTGTAGCATGATTCAAGACAATTTCCTTTTAATATGTCTATAATAAATACATCTAATAGAATTGCAACACAATTTACCATAATTTAATGTACTAAATTTTCGACGGGATTTGAACCCGAAACCTTTAGATCCATACACCAACGTTCTACCATAGAGCTATGATCCTTGGATAACATCAGTCAGGTTAGCACATAATTTTACGAGCCTATAAATATTGCCTTTATTATCTTTTCGTGCTTTCTAATATTAGTGATATTTAATTGTAACTCATAGCTCAACGGTTGAGCATCGGCAATGCACACCGAAAGTTTGAGGATCGAGCCCCGAACGAGTTAAATAAAATTCTGTGAAACTACTTCAATACGCCGGATAATCCAATATATACAAAGATTAAATACAAAATTATTCTGCAGGTAAACAAAACTCTGGTAAATATGAGTTTCAACTATGTTCAACAGATATCTACCAACTACAGAATTGAGATGTCATCGGCAATAATTCAAAGGCAATCCGGGAACGCAGTACAAGAACTGCACATCAGTGGCCATCTCAGCAGTGTTTAGAGTCCAATCCTTAAAAGAAAAAAGTGTAAATGTCAGGAATGTATAGAGTGTGAACACTAAGAAAGTACGAAAAACAACATTTTCAAAATTAATGTAAAACAAAATTTGTATTGATAATTCTCCACATGAAAAAATATTTTGCAACTTTTAAAAGGTTAAATAACCATTTCAAAAATTGCTGTCAACCAAGGCAGGGGGAGACACTGCCTCAATTGACTCACCGGGGAGATTACCCAGTGCTTGGCTAAGAGAAGCCGGAAGAAGAGCTGAAGATTTGGAACATTTTTACAGGAGCGATTAACCTTTAATTCGGATTTGTGGGTAGCGACATAGCCCTCCATAAGCATTTCATCGAACTATGAGGACCCCCACGTCCCCTTTCCGGCCAGAGCCCTCCAAACCTCGATATATGTTGTTTTTATATATACCGTACAGTAGGGGCATGACCCCCTACGGGCTTATTATGAGTCAAGGGGAAACGGGGCCACAGAAAAGAAGGGAGCCCAGATATACACTTCAATTTGTCTTTAATAAAATACCGTAACGTGAGAGAACGTTAATAAATCATGGATATTTCCAATCGCGCTTACAATTATCATCCATTGCTTTGGCACCCAGCCTCGATTAACATACTATTCCAATTCAGCATGATTTGTAGTCTACATTAAAGGAAAAAACACGAGTTAGTATTACAATTTTGCTGATACATCTATTAATACGGTGAAATCTTTTTGGCATTTTCCTTACGATTTATTACCAAGACATTGTGGGATTAAGAATAAATATCCTGTCTACTTTGGTAAAAAAAATCCTTCCCTGTAAAAAAGAAAAGTATGAAAGTGGGTTCATAATGTACAACATGCTGTTTGATAATAAACCTTGCTTGTCAACAACCAAACCAGCCACAACAAATTTCATTCCTATCTAGTTTGGTAAAAATCCTTCCCTGTAGAAAAGAAAAGTATCAAAATGGGGGTTTGTAACGTACAGCATGCTTTTTTATAACAAACCTTGCTTGTCAACAGCAAACCCATCCACAACTAATTTCGTTCCCGAACGCTCTGTACAAGTGCAAAAGGTGTACAAGACTAATCCTGGGATGCGGGAAAGCCACGGGTGGTAAACAACCAATTCAAGTCCATATCTCCTTTGCTATCGTTTGCTTCGCGCGCGTCTTGTGGAAGAGTGCTGGTGAAAATTCATCAACAGAGCTCCGACATTTTCAATGCATCAACCGTTTGGATTCTGCCCGATGGTACAATGCCGCTTTGAACTGTTCAAATCGAGTAGTATGTACTTCAAACGAAATGAATGAATTTCTTATTTGCTTTGTTGCTTCCCCACCTTCGTCGTCTGCTGTTCTACGACCAACAACAAACCTGGAAGCTTTTTATTTTTTTTTTTAATTTTAATTAAGTAAATAATTACAGAATGCAACAAAAAAAAAAATATTTTAAAATTTTTTTAAAAAAAAATTAAAAATTTTTAAAAAAATTTTTTTTTTTAAGGGGAATTTTTTATTTATTTACCCCGCTTGACAATTGGTTGAAGGAAGGAAGGTTTTTTTTTTTTAAAAATAAAATATGTTTCAGCTTTCTTTAAATTGGTGAAAAATGATCTTGCAGACGTTTTTGATTACACGAATGGCGGCGTTTCCATGAGTTAAAGCGATTAAAATAAATTGTCTCATCAACAATCGTCCTCTCATTTCTTGCCAGCCGGAACTAACAAATTTTTAATATCAAAAATTAATACAGCTCATAAATTTTTGTTACCTATTGCATTTCCACGCTGACATTTAATCCGTTGCATTCGCACAATTTTTTAACAAATATAATATAAATTTAAAATAACAAGTTCTCCAAAAAAAAGCCAACCTGTTAAATATAGCTGGTTCTAGAAAAGAGAAGGTGGTGTCAGTACAACTATCTGATAAACCTTCACAATAGACATTCAACAGTCTTGGAACAAAATACTACCATCAATCAAGTCATTATCCTTTTTTCTTTCCTTTTTTTTTTTTTTCACATTTTCCAAAAATCTTAATTTTATAAAAATAGTTTGCATATCCTAAAATACGTTTTTAAGATGTCTAAATGGTGTTGCATCTTGCATGAGTGCTATAAATGACATTACTTGAATTACTTTCAAATAAATAAGAGGTTGCAAGGTGACACTATAAAATCTCTAAACTTTTTACCTGTGTCCATTCATTTTCAATTGGAGTAATAGTGTCCAGCCTGGGGCATCCTTCTCAACAGGTTTGATGTAAAGAGTTGAATAACTTTGTATCACGTTGGCGACACCGAGTCACTGACCGAGATTTTATTACAGTGCGGAACTATTGTGGTTGGCAACTGTAAAATTTACTTTACCGAGCATTGTTTTTTTCTAGAATCCAAGCAATCATCGATTTGGAACCGGGTGGTAGTAACAGGTGTACTTGTGGTCTTTGAGGAGTTAATGGTATCTTTAAACTAAAGGTTGATGAGAACAAAGTCATTTATCCCAGTATCAATACTGAAGAAAGTTCCTTTCATTCATAGGAGCTCCCCGTATGATGCTTACTGGGTCAAGACCTGCAAAATAATAAATCTTTAATCATTTATCTAAATGGTGCACCCCAAATGGTTTTCTACTGTAAGAAGTGGCCAACCTTCTATGTTGTAGCTTCATAAAAAAATCTTTGGAACAAATGATGGATTGCTATGAAAATCACACTGGGACAAGTTACTTTTAGGAACACTTCTCAGATTTGCTTCCTTAGTCAGATTTACTCAACAAATTTGCCATCTCATCACTGAGATGGACAGACAAGCATGTTTTGCAGATTGTTTGCAGCACAGTTATTACTGCCTTGGTGTAGCCAACATGAAAAATCATATGTTCCAATCTATGTTACCAAAGGCGCCCACACATCCTATCAGGCCTTTTCCACATGTCCAACATTTGACATCTTTTACATTAATCTGCTAGAAAAACAAAATAAAAAAGTGAATAAGGCAGTTGATTGATATTTATGGGATGTTACTGTACCATTCGCCTGACAAGCATTCCAAACTGCATAGGTGTTTGGGAGGTATCACAGCTGTACAAGTTTCGTGCTACAATTTGGATATGATTCTGTTGTTGTATTTGCTGACGTCTCACTCTCCCTAAGCAGATCCTTGCTCCCAGATATGTTGGTCTATTAGAAGAACTTACGCTCTATACAAAGGACAATAAAACAGCGAAGAAACGTGCAACACCAAATGTCGTCGTTGCGTAAATCCAGAATGATGAGACAAGTAACTACAAGTCTAACTAAGGTGACACTAAGAGGAAAAGAAAGACTATTATATAGGTACTTTGTACTCCTTAGCTGACGGGGGGAAATAGACAATTTTGACGTTAGCAGACGTTTGCGCCCCCTTCTGCCCCGGCTGCCAGGGGTAACGACATCTAGATTTTCCGCATGGAACCCACAAAGAAAATAGATTTTACTTTTAAATCAGTACAATTCTAGCTTTTAGTGCTTGAACTTTATAACCTCAGACAGTTGATTCCAATTTTAAATTTAAAAACCTAGAATATCAACTACTAGTTGCAAGACGAGGCGCTAAACATTTGTAGCTAAAACTGTCGTTGCTCGCAGGATCAACTGTTGATAGCAAGAAAAACACGGAATAAAAGCTGCAACACCCTAATGCATGCAAGAAAACATTTGAAATTGTTAGAATAATACAGCCCATTTTTTACTTTTTGCAAATTGTCAGGACAATTTCCCGGAAGTAGCCAATATCTCAGGAAATAGTAATCCCATAACCAAACAAGAAGGATTTTCGTGATCCTTATCAAATTTGGGGTTGGAATGACGTGTTTTTAGCCAAAAGTCGGATTTGACCAAAATCGCGATTTTTCATGAACAGAAAATTTCAAATGTTCAGGAAAATTTGCGTTTTTTTACGATTTTCCGGTATTTTGAGCTGATGCATGGAATCGACCCCAAATTGGACGAGAATCACGAAAATGTGAATGTTTTTTCTGACAGACCAACAAATAAGGAGTTATTTGACATTAAAAAACCAGAAGCAAAACCGGAAGTTGAAATTGCGGAAATCTAAAAGATGAGCTTTGTTCTCCTTTAAATGGTTAACCAGATTTTGATAGTTGTAAAAGTAATCAATTGTTAATAAAAGTTATGTGGTGTTTTGAAAGTTCTAAAAGTACGATTTCAGTTCTGACACATAAATAGACTCGAATCGAAAAATCATACATTTAACACGATCAAACCCGTTACCTACTTGATATTTAGTAAAAACCTGCAACCGCAATATGACAGTACTTGTCAAAAACAATGTTTGGGGTTCTACTAGTATCTGGGTGGAATGCTGGATGCAGCTAGACTGCGCAAGGCTCTTCAATTAGCACAGAATCATTTAGCAAAGCAAATAACGAATATGTCCATCCTTGAGACCGTCATGTGACAAGCGCATGATCTCATCCAGCTGTTCTTTGGTCTTTAGTTCGGGTAATCCAGCCAAATCTAGTTGATCGAGTTCCTCGGGCATGTACACATACTGATTGGTTGATTTTCCTCTTCTTTAATAAAATAAATGCACATGGTTTACCTATTGAGAGCAACTGGTCATTGTAAACGTAAACAAAATCTAAATTCAAATAAAACTTTGCGATTAAAGCAAAGGTTACCTCTCAAAAGGATAGTTAATCAAAGGATTCTGGAACTCTGGTCATATGAAGTGGAACTTTGTATGATTGAGTTGTCATTTTGCAGAACACTAAATAGCAATTACTACTCCTAATAATAAATTTCATTCGTCTCAAATTTTTTTCCTCCGACCCAAAATCCTCGCCCTAGATCCCTTCAGGAAACTCAAAATTGAACGTTTGTTTTGAATATTCGATTTTTTTCGTCAGAATCGCCGTTTTTGAAATATACAAAACAAAAGTTCTGTTTGCGCATCAACTTTGTTCTTCGGTTTTTTAAATTTAGTTCAAAAATCATGAGTCCTTTGCAAACATAAACTTGATTTTCGGAATTGTCGTTAAATTTGGAATGGATATCACGTATTTTCAACAATATCTAGAATTCTGCCAAAAATGAAAGTGAGAAATTCAACAAAAATCACACGGCACAACCCAAATTTAACGTTGATTTTGATTAAGTTATTGGTTTTCTTGTTAAACCAGCGATTTTACCTTTCAAATTACCTGGTACAGCCAGAGATGAAGGGCCCTTGTTTGGTTGCGACACAATCGCGACACAATCACGACACTAGCGCCACCTGGTATGCACTGGGCGCACTTCTTGACACTAGAATCCACGGGGCAGATTTTACCTTTAGTCTTTTTAGGCCACCTTCTTTTAATTGGTAACCTGTGATAGATTGTACAAACGTAACAAAAGCAGGAGTAGTCATGGATTGTGAAAGTTATTGGTAAGAATGACTGCTTCCTTTAAAAAGAACTTTTAGCGGCAAAGTTGACTAACAGGATCCATGCATTGAATAACAAGAATGAAATCCAAGCTGGTAATGAAACGAAATGTTTGAAATCGACAGAAAATTTTCAATGATGGCGACCTCCATAGCAGCTACCATCTTCATCCGACGACAGGTGAAAGGTGAAATCTATGGGGACACCTATTGCACCTCACGGCGTGAGATACGTCGGTATACGTGAGGTAAACAAAAACAAACAATTTCGGCCAAACATGCCAGATTATGACAAAGATGAACGTTAACACATGCATTGTTTCTAAACACGAAGTTGCTGGTCAAAAGTATCACACCACCCGCATTGTCTTGACACGACAAACACTATTGAAAGTTCAGGGGGGCGGGTGTGGATTTGTGTTATTCTAGAAAAAAACTATCACTTCGGGAACGGTACAAAAAAAGGCCCTTGATATGATAGCTTGGAAGGAGTCGGTAGTCGTAGCAAACAGCTAGTTCCCAGCGAAAGTCTGAAATTATTCTCAAGAGAATGTCTTCGTCTAACGATGAGCCATGAAAACAGAGTATAAATGACTCCGGATAACCAGCTGTCATTACAGTCACTTATTCAGCCTCATTGACTGTTCACAACCCTTCCAGGCGCACTTTATAGAATGGATTCCTTGGTAAATAACAATTCAGTTAAAGAAGGAACTTATCTGAGCAAGGATATGAATTCCACATACTAACGAGTTGTTTTATTTCAGTTATTCGTACTCAGTTTGGCTTGCGCATTCGCTGCTCCGGCTCCCGAACCATACGTAAGCATCGAATCGTTCGACTCCACTTCCAGAGGAATCCAATATTCATCAGCCAATACCAAAATTCTTGGTCAAATCAATGAGCATAATGAGGACGGGTCTTATACCTTCGGCTACGAGTCTGAGGACGGATCGTTCCGCATTGAAAATAAAGATCCCAATGGATTTGTCACTGGAAAATATGGATATATCGATACTAATGGCAAGCTCCAAGAATTTGGTGTGTAGACGATTCAACGCAGTTCTTTTTCTTTTACGTGACCAGTATTAACATATGCATAACGTTATTCTTTTGTTTGATAGAATATGTTGCAGGATCGATGAATGGACGTTCGGTAGGATACCAAGCGAGGGGATCGGCGATTCCTGAGACTAGTCGTGCAAAGGAATTTCCAGTTATGTATCCATCTACAGCGTCGGTGAATCAGAAAGATCGCGATTACGAATATTCGAGTACCGATGATGACCGTAATGGTTTCCCCGATAAAGTTGTGAGTCATAACCAGAAGCAAACCAACATCGTTCGCTTAACGGACACTAAGGTTCCAACACCTTTGAAGAATCCATCAAACATTGTCCATCTAACATCTCCGGTTCAGACCACAGTTGACAATTCTTTCAACATTGTCCGTTTGACTACTCCGGTTGAAACGTCGTTCGAAAATCCATCAAATGTTATCCGTTTGACGTCACCATCTCAAACGACATTCCAAAACCCATCGAACACCGTTCGCATAACTACACCACCACGAACGACATCTGAAAATCGATTAAAGGTTGTCCGTCTAACCCAAGAATCGCCCCAAAATCCATCGAATGTTGGCCGTCTAACTTCTTCGGACCAAATTTCGTCTGAGAATCCATCGGAGTTGGTCCAGTTTGTGAATCCCGAACGCATTACTGAACAGGAAGCATCAGTTGTACGTCTAACCTCTTCGGATCAAGAGGCGCCCGAAAATCCTTCCAGTACCGTCCGTTTCGTTGGCCCAACCCAACGTCAGGTTGTCCGCTTGACTGCGCCGAAAAAGAAGATTGCCATTCAGCCCACTAGAGCATCAAACGATGGTTATCAGGTGATTATGCAAGAGCGTCAAAGACAGCCTCAATCCGTGCAGCTCGATTCTCGTCCTTCTTACTACTCCAGCAACGACGGCCAGCGGTTTGTGCCACGTCCATCCCCACAGTCGTCCGGAAGACTGAATCCTTTCCTCAGCGGCCGGGCTACCTCTGTCAGGGATAATTACGGACGCTGGATTGTTAGAGGCAATAACAAACAGGCCCGTTTTGTTCCATCTGTTCAGACCGTCTTCATTGACGACGATGACTTGGATGATTTTGATTATGATTTTGATGATGACGACTTCCAACACTTTACGACTCTTTAGATATAAATATGCGGATTAAATTTTTTTAGCAAAGATTGTTTTCGCGTTTTGCTTATCTTTTGTTTATTCCATGTGTTGATTAAAACATCAACAACATATTCGGTTCTAAAATACAAGCAAAGTACGGAAAAGCTCACGGTTTATCTTGGCTTATTCAACTTATTAATCGATCCGTTATAAATCAAGTTACCAAAAATAGGAATCAACAAAGTTTGAAAATGATTCTGGATGAATGTCGATACTTGAAAACACTATTTTGGGTTTAGCTTTTGTCGTTTTGAACATCTACCAATTGCGGAAATCGTCCAAACATTCAAAGAATATGACAAGGATAAGGAAAATTAAGAAAGCTTTTTTTATGTCCACCACAATGTTGGAAGGTAAATGCTGGAATAATTGGCTAGATTCATTACAGTCTGCTGGTGAAATTTTTCGTGAACATGCTGATTCCAACATCTACCACCCACTAACTAAACCTAATTAATCAATGAAAACCGACGACATGAAGCCACTAGACAATTTCATCATCTCAATTATATCTTTTCTCCGTTTTTGCAATCCCTTTTTTTTGCAGCATAAAATACCTTTACTATCTCGATTTCCTGCCCGCATAACAATTTGTTTTCTTGCTGAATCCGCACAAAAACAATTGAGATATACACCACATGCGCTGATAATCCCGAAGGTCGCACGGCCAAATGAATATAAGCGTTCAAATTCATAACGTGTAGAAACGCTGCTTGGCTTCACGACTTTCCGTTCCCGAGAAAAAGTTCCTTTCTCTTCGATGGACAAGATGGACCAACCAGCAGAGCATCGTAAAGTCCTTGCGTAATCCCAATTTTTGTTTTTTGTTTGACTGATTAACCTCGCGATTGCTTTCGTTCCATACTGGTTTCGTGAAAGAACTGTGTCACAATCTACCCGCACATTCATGCCACCAGGAGAAGAAGAAAAAAATCTATTGGATGTGATGCTACTTTAAAAATCGCAATCGACATGAGCGAGAGAGAAAGTAATGCAACCATCTGATATTAGCACACACACAAAACTCGGGAGTTAGGTAAAGCAAAAAATAAAATAAAATAAAATAAACTACGGGATGTAACAAGTTTGAAAGACGTTGGCCGTGAGACACCAGTAGTTTGATGGAGAAAGTGGCAAATCTAGTAACCTCATCTGCATAGAACGTCCGTCTCCTGTACGATCGTGTATAAAATGGTGGTGGATGACCAACTAAACGTCACAGTCATCACATCCACTTGGACTGTTCCTTACTAGCTCTTCAAGATTCGAACAAGATGAATACCGTGGTAAGATACCCACATCTTCTACGCAATTATATCGCGAAAACCAAAATTCTTAACTGTTTTGAAACATACTTGGTTTCAGTTATTCGTGATTGGTTTGACTTACGCACTGGCTGCTCCGGCTCCAGAACCTTACGTCGTTTCCAGGTCTCCAGCGATCCAGTTTTCCAGAACAAACACAGAGATCCTTGGCCAGATTAGCAAGCACAACGACGATGGCTCGTACACGTTCGGTTACGAGTCAGCTGATGGATCATTCCGTGTTGAAAACAGAGACATCGATGGATTCGTCACTGGAAAATACGGTTACATCGATCCAAACGGCGAGGTTCAAGAGTTTGGTGTGTATCAAAACAGTTTTTCTTTAGTACTTCTGTCAAACAATACTGATTTACGCCTCCACCCCCTTTTTTTTGTTCGTAGAATACGTTGCCGGATCGACTAATGGGCAATCTTTAGGATACCAGGTTAGGGGAACTTCAATTTCTGAGACTAACCGCGCTAAGGAATTCCCGATAATGTATCCGTCTGTATCCTCTGTGGATCAGCGAAATCGAGACTATGCGTATTTGAGCGTCGATGACGACCGTGACGGTTTCCCCGACAGCATTTTCGATGGATCTCTCGGTATTCGCGATAAAGGACAACCCAACATCGTTCGGGTAACCACCGCCCCTGCCCAAACATCGTTAGAGAATCCATCTCAGATTTTGCGTGTCGTCAATCCTGGCAAAGTTTCCAGTCAGCAACCGTCCGTCGTCCGCCTCAGTCCATCATCTCAAACGTCGTTTAGTAATCCATCCAATGCCGTTCAGAGACCTTCTGTTGTTCGTGTAACCTCATCGGATCAATCGTCGTACAAAGAGACTTCCAACAACGTCCGTCTCGTCAATCCAGCCACAATATCAAACCAGCAGCAGGTTGTCCGTCTAACATCGCCTAAGAAGACGGTCATCCAGCCAACTAGAGTGTCAGGGGGTAATTACCAGGTGATTAAACAGAACCGTCAAAGGCAGCCTAAAGTGGTTTCGGCCGTCTCTCGTAACCCTTACTACTCCACCTACGGCGCACAACGATTTGTTTCTCGCCCTTCCGTCTTCTCCAGCGGAAGGATGAATCCTTTGCTCAGCGGTAAGGCCACCACTGTTAGAGATAACTTCGGACGCTGGATCGTTAGAGGCAATAACAACAAGTTCGTTCCATCCATTCCGACCGTCATCATCGACGACGATGACTTGGATGACTTTGATGATGATTTGGACGATATCTTCGACGATGACGATACCTTCCTCATCGATGCTTCTTCTCTGGTAGGCTGAAATTCAAACGAATGTCATTTTGTCGTAAATTTGGGTTGTACGGTTTGATGTGTTTAAATGCTACAAAATACACACTAATTTTTCTCCAGCAATAAAAATGTTTCGCATGATTTTACGTTTACAAGAAGAAAAACCATCACTTTGTGACACAGGACAAAACTATAGCGAAAGACCTTTAAACCTGAACCCAAAAAAAAAAAATTATCTTGTGTGTTTGAGCTTTGGTGATTATCGATAAGCGTAGTGAGGAGACCGCCAGCTAGGCTTCACAGTCGCATTTGTTACTTTAGCTACCTGTCGCTTACATAAGGCCCAGTTCGATTCTTTTCCCAGATGTCGACATTCTTTTGGTTTATTCTGCTTCCTCGTCCAGTCTCTTAAAGACATACTAACCAACCACTGTTTGCCTGTAAATCTGCTAACAAAACTAGTCAACCATGGATCCGTACAGCATATTTGCCTGGATTGTTTTTTACCTAGTGATTGTGACTTTATTCTACTGGTGTTTCCGTCAGAGTATGTCGGCCGTTTCATCGAATACAGCGACTAGCAATCCTAGGACTACACCTCATTCAGAAACGAACAATCATCTGCCAAGCAGAATGGCTGATCGTGATATGTACACAGTCACAGACGAGACTAACCGGAACGCTTCCGATCACAACCAACCTCCACCGGAGTATAAATGGGAAGACTTGCCGCCAAGTTACGAAGAGGCCGTCGCCGGATCACACATCAATCCATCGTTTGACCAGCACGAAGCAAGCACACATGCCAGTGAAGATGGTGCAATCGAACTTTCATTAACAAGCCCTGCTCAATCGGCCTAGGAAAACAAATCGCAACCCCACCACTAAGAGAATGGAATATTGTACAGCGTATTTTTACTAAGCTCGTCAATGAATTGACATGTTCGTCTTTGTTAAACGTCAAGGTTTTTTTGGGGGGGAAATGTGGTAATATAACAGAATTTCGTCGGAAAAAATACATTTTGGCTATCTTGTCGCGCACACTGAACGGCCTCGTCATCAACTGAGACGTAAGCATCGTATCTCTCGTTTGGTCTGTGCGTATGTTTGAGTTTTTTTTTCTTCTCTCTACTCGTTATCTCGTTGTGCACACCGACAATGTTTCAACACATACACAAGAAAACTATTGCATACGGCCCGAGAAGAGATGTAAACGAACGTCAGTTTAACCCAGAGTCCCCACCGACTTGCCGGGGGGAACACGATCTTTCAAGTCTTTTGTGTTGAACCCTAATATCACAGTCCATCGATAACTAACGTAAACGTCATACTCGAGTAGGAGGTATGTAGATTACTCTCGATTTCCGTCAGCATTCAAATCTTTTCCTTCCTGTTACCATCATGCATGTTGACTATCGTTTGCTGTTGTCAACTTGATTAGTTTTAAACGACGAAAGCGATCGTGAAAAGATAATGGTTATGTCATAGCAGGGAAACGTGCCAACACGGTCACGTTGAATTGGCAATTTTGTGGGGGTAATGTACAACACTCTATCCTTTTCAGGTTGCAACACAATATGCCTTCTGTAGAGATTACGGTGATAGCCATAGTTTTCGGTGTCTTGATGCTTAGCATTCTGCTGTGTGCGTGCGGTCGACGCAACAAACTCCAACAGCGTGAAGCCAACGCCTCGACGTCCGTTCAGTCTCGTAATCAGCAAGGTGGTCGTCCGGGAAGTCGCTCACCAACTGCGTCAGCTAATGGCAACGTCTTCGTCATAACACTAGACGGAGCAAGGGCCAACAACGCACCTCCACCGGAATACAAATGGGAAGAATTACCTCCGCCGAGTTACGACGAGGCCATAAAGAATGATCCTCTACAAGAACCGGCTAACCATTTGTAGTTTGTACGAAAAACAAAATAATCTGTTGCTCTGTAAATAATCGAAATGCACAAAAGGGATTAAGTGTAATCATGAAATACACGCATGCTCACTTTTGAAATTGAAATTACCGGAGAGATGTCAGCGTTACGTCACGGGACCATTTGTTTTGGATTCGGAAAGAGGAACAAATTGTTTTATTTCCGTTTGTTATCGCCAACGTGATGTCGGTTCAAAACAAAAACAAAGAGTCCCTAAGCACCTGTAGGCTTGTGACGTAGGGCAAGGAGCTGATTGGCGCGATTAACGGTTATCTTCGAATCGTTTTATTCCACGCAACTCTTTCACCGGAGGATTACTAAAATAAAAAGGTCGTAAAACATGAGAAAATGCTTAGTCACTCCTATAGCTGCATTATGTCCCATTCGTATGTCGGTCACCAACGTCTTAACGATTGCAACTCATTTCAAATTAGCTGACGGATAGATAACACGTTCTGAAGAGTTAAACTAAAATCATGTAGTTGCTGCGGACGTGACGACGAGCACGTTTTTTTTTAGCGAACGTGAATGACCAGTGCAAACTGGTGTGCCAACCTCGTTATACCTACAACCGATAAGAGTGCTGTAAAAATGAATTATCTTGGGTATACCAGCATTTGCATGACGTTGATTTCACTGATTGTAAACGAGAGAAGAAGAAGAAAAAAAAAACAAAAAACATTTGTGGTGGACATAATGTGCATACGTCAGTTCGGGGCGAAAGTTTGCGAGATAATGAAGGGCAACCCGGAAACAGACCCCGCCTTTGCGGAACGTGTATAATTACGACTTGACACGGAGAGAGGCGGAAAGTCTCTTCAACTTTCAGTGATTAAAAAGTCAAGACAGGTATACTTCGACGGTCGTAAAATAAAATTGGAACGAATACAATGTGCAGTCGGATTTGTCAGCTCTTTTTTTGTGTTCCATTTGAGACATTTGGAAATGTGCGACACGTACGCAAGATGCTCGTTGCTTCTTAATTGGATATTAGTACGTTTTCTAATGAATAAAAACTCGATTAAACCCCGAGGCGGTTAGGTGGTATTCCTTCAAACTATATAAACCTAAGACGACAGGTAGAAAAATGCCTCACCGGCCAAGAAATCGACCACTGTGTTCGTTTCCTCCGAAAAAAGCGTACCCTCTCACTCCCGAAATTACGTTCTACTTACCCAAAAATCGAGTGGAACAGTTCAACCGATCGAAATTCAATGGAAAATGCCATTATTGACATCCTTGTCCCCGTAGTCGTATTTCTAATACTGAGCATCCTTTTCGTCTTGATGTTCGTTAAGACTAACTGGTGTAACTGTCGTGCCAAAAACCAGAAAATTGCAACAGCTACTTCGACCCATGGTAATGTTCAAAATAAATCTTAACGTAAAAGATAATTTACTGACCTCTTTTCTTTCACCACAACAGGGACGACGCAACATGGCGGCCACGGTCACGATACTAACGGACATGACGTCACAGCATCTATTGACCTGCAACAAGTCTCAGATTTATCGAACGTTCTATTCAGGACGAGAAAAGAGGACGATGATCCGCCAACTTACGAAATGGCCATGGCTTATTTAAGGCACGAAGCACATCATCATCCTTGTTGATTTCCTTTTTTTTTTTCATTTTAAACTTCGATCGATTTAACATCAAGATTGTCCTTGATCCCTAGTTGTACATGTCTCATCACTGTGTTGTTACTCGATACAACTCACCTGGCAACTAAACTTGCAGCACGAAATAGATAATGTTATTCTATGTCATTTTCGATCACACATTTATATTAAACAAGGACAATAGCTGAACATCACAAACAGGGATAAAGAGACGAACTTTCCGGATGACGTGTAATGACGACACAAAAGAATGACAACTCGTCAGGCAAATGGACGTTGCCATATGGCAAAATTTGTGATACTGTAATTGCTATCTTTGTGCATTGCTATGAACGTTGAACGGTGAAATGCTGTGGACTAAATGACAGCTGAGAAAAGTAAAGGATGTCCATCAAACAAATGTAAATCTTATAATCAATGGCTGTTATCGATGATAAACTAAAATTGCTATCAAAGTTTGAAGCTTTAACTCATCAGCAAAGGTTCAAATCAGTCTTTTTGTCCCCAAAGTGTACACACGTTTGTCTGGATCAAAGGAGGTAGCCAAATTTCTCGTTACTGTAATGGAACTATGGCTGACAATTCTTTTGATAACCATCAGCTATATCTGCGTAGTGATGGCTATGTTCAAAATATGGCGCTGCATAGATACACACGGAACATCGAAAACAACCGTAAGCCCTAACCAGCAAGTATCAACTATTTCAAGCGACGCAAACATACGTAAAATTTATGCTAGCAATTTAAAAAAATAAAAACCTAAAAGGAATGTTTGCTCACTCATCAAATTCGATCTCCATTTTGAAGGTAACCAAGCACCACCGGTTCCATGTTCCAGAGCCAATCGTTGTCAACATGCCAATAATGGAGGAAATAACACGGCCGATACAGAAGCGACGACGCGCGCTTGGATTACGTTACAACTGGATTTGCTATCCGCACCTCCGCAAAGGTCTGAAACGATTCTCATCATTGCAGAGAGAGAGAACAATCCCCCGCCTTTTTATACTCCTCCCCCCACTTATCAAGATGCTTGGTTTGATTCCTGAAAAATTAGGAGCAATAAATTACATGCCTTCAAAATGCCACGTTTTTCTAATTGAAACTCGTTGGGTTTTTTTTTTAAAGCTGTAAACGTCATCTAGGGACGGGCAGGCTAAGCGTGCGTGTTGCGTGAAGAGGAAATGAGCACGAGCCATGTAACTATCCCCGGGGTTTGTTTTTTAAAGGTGAAGATTGGCAGGTGTCATTACTATGGCCTCGGATTGAGCACTGCGTGTTATACACCCAAAAAATGGAAGGGGTTCATCCTGTTTGGAATTATCTCTGTTGTCACGACGGAAGTGCTGTCTGAACGCAGACAAAAGAAAAATCGATGCGACATGTATGACCAGAAAAAATGTAAAAACAGGTTTTCAAACTAAAGACATTCCGAACGGACATATGACGTGTGCCGAGATGAGCAGTTTGAAAACAGAAAGGAAAAGAGAATTGCCTACCATTTCGTCCCCTTTGTGCGTCTACGTCATAACGTCAGCAAACAGCTTCATTTGGCGAACATTTACGACGGTCAAGAGATAAACAGAGTCGTTAAACTCTTTTCCCCAATGTTTGCACAAAATGAAATGCAGCTAAGAGGAGACAGCACATAGTTCAAAGAAATAAATTTCAATAGCTTCCTCATCGCATGTCAGATTGAACGTTTTCATTCCTATACGACGTTCAAACCTTTTTTACATTCAAGTTTTGACCGAGATAATCTTAAATTTACGTTGGTCAAAGGCACATTACATATACTGTATACATAAGAAAGCTATTGAATTGTAGGTGTACCTGCAGGCCATGATTCTTGATGCTCCGAACACAATAACCGATGTGGAACGACAACGTCGTTGCGATGCCCATGTCGGATATCCTAATGACAAATGGTTAGTATGGACGGTGAAAGGATCATTCATTTCCGCCTCAGGAGAGGGGAGATCCCAAACGATCGGCCAGTCCGTTCAAAAAAAAAAAACTCGATGGTTCTCTATGCAATTTTTTCAGAAAAGAAAAATGCTGACTGATGAAAAAAGAAAGACGTTTTATATGCGTACACGTTTGTGCATGATGATTGTATTGTTAAGTTATATATACACCAAACTGAGCGGGTATCGAAGTACAGTGTTGGGTGTATATTAAGGCCGAGTGCTTAAGAAACATCCTGCAACTTCTCGCAAACTTCCTCCTTTCCCATGTTTCTACGGCCCCGCTTCCGGACGGCCGTCGTTAACGAAGGCTTTTCCCAATGAGACACGAAGACAACGAGGAAACTGGAGAACGAAACTTGAGCAGAAAAGCTGGACCGGGGAGTTAGGGGGTGGCTAACATCTTCATATCTCAGTGCAGGGGACTCTCTCTCTCTATTTGTGCGGATGAAATATGCATCACATCATTCGAAAAAATATACATACACTATACTTTAGAGAGAAAAAGAAAATGAAGATGAGAGAAACACAGAGGCCGGAGGAGATGACGGGCACGTGGTGCTGGGATTGAGTGTTTGTCGGAGGTATACCGTCACGCTAATGATCAATCCCGTGAGAGCAATCCATCACGCGGGGCTAGTAATGATGGTGAATTATGATAGTCATACACATAGCTCAACTCGGTCAGACTAATTAGAACCGAAAATAAACGATATGACGTGCGGAGGAGGAGAATTTCAGAGACTCGACGGCGTGTTGTTAAAATATTTTCAAACGACAACAACAACAACTTAGAGAGGCCGAGTTGCCTCTGGTGAAAGAAGAAGAAAGAAAAGGCGGATGTCCATAAATCCGAGTTGGGAAAGTCGATTTAACTTGGAGATGACTTCCGTCTAGAGTCTATAGAGACAGAAAGACAGACGAGGGATGAAGAGGTCGATCAGCCATTTTTATGGGTCTCTATGTCTCTCTTATTCTCTTTCCACTCGATAGACTTTTGACTTCTTCTTATTTTTTAGCCCACCGAGAGGCAGTACAGAGAAGAGAAACGATCTCGATGACGACCGAGTTCGAGAAGGGGGGAAAGAATTCTCTTCCATGACGTGCGCTTTTTCTTATTCCATCTATACTAAATTTCGTCAATATATACAGAGGCGCTGGCCCATCTTGCCGATGCGTTTGCCATCAAATATCTACACACACATATTTTTTTTTTTCTTTAGCTAAAGGATCGATCGGATATTTCTTCCATGAAAAGAAAAACAAACAAAAGTTATGTGTTTGATTTTATAGAAAGAGGAAGAAAAAGGCCTGGGCTCGACTATTGATTGCGATTTTTGTTTTATACGAGCAAAAGAAAAATGTGGGATTTGCAGTAGCGGATTAATAAGCTCCTCTATACATATAGAGAGGGAGAGAAACTCTTAAATGGTCTTTGCCTTCATCTGTTTAGAGCTTTCGGTCGTGTTGCCGTATGATGTTCAGAAGACGAGGCTTTGTGGCGCAGGCCAGTAGCTCGTCTATGCGGTCATTGTTCGTCTTCTCTTAAGTCTCAACGTAATCCTTGCTGATGCATTTTATGAAGCGAGTTTGTCACCCGTTATTGTCCCCTGAGCTCCTCCTTCTGTCGTCTTTTGTTTTACAAGTTTCCCTCTCTTTCTTTCGCCCCTTTTTTCGTCCCTCTAAATCCGGTCCGCCAGCATTGCTGTATACTAGTAAGAGTATATATAGTTACATGAATTAAAGATGGGGCCAGCCCATGTATACATCCGCTATATGCTAATTGATTGTGATCCCTTCTTCCCCCTTTTTTTTAAGGCAACACTGAGGCAACGCATCAGTTATCTTCTACCCTCTGTGTTAACTCGAATAAGCCATTTTTCTTTTCATCAACTCGAATTCAATTTGAACATTTTTTGACGTACAAGAAAGTTATAACAGGGCCTACAGGGGGGGACTGGTGTAAGTTGATCCTTGTAACATTGTCGACGATGTAAACATCGCCATGTGGTGTCGTTTGTTTTCGTTACTTTATAGTTGAAGATGGCCCTGGAATATAAGGTGGTGGAGGTGAGGGGAGATGAACAAGATCCTCGTTTACATTTCCCTCTAACAGCCTTACGAGAAACTGTAAGGGAGGTCTTGCAATGTGGTGCGTGTGTACGTATGTAATAATAATAATGTACGTACAGGACGCACTGTCGTTTTACAACCAGAGGCTTCATCCCTTCTAACATGACGTTCGTCTTTACAGTTATATATCCAAGCGTCACAATCAAGAACGTCTGTATTTTAAGAAGAGATTGTTCTTCTCTCCTTTTTTTGCGATGGGGATTTGTGCGGTTGGGGCTAACGGAAGGACAGAATGGAAACAGTTGGCAGTTGCAATTTCCGCTGTCGTGTACAGACGTTGGTGTATACGCGCACTGACTGAAGGAAGAAGTGACTCAATGCCCCGGAAGAAAAGAAGAAGAAGAAAAAAAGTCACTCAATCCGAACGGAAAAGGCACCCCGAAAGTGCGGAGCGGTAGGACGGAGGGTTCCGGATGTTTTGGCAGCGACGCAAAAAGGTTCCTGCAACACAACCAATCCCCCCCCCCTTTTTTTTTTTTTTTTATATGTATATATATGGAATCGCCGTGTGTCTTCTTCTTTTCTTTTCAGCTTGTTATTTTCTCACAGATCCATCAAAAGCCATCAGCACGAGAGGAGAAAACAAGAGCAAAACAAAGACAATATCATCTCTGAAAGTAGTTTTTAACGTTGCAGAGACGAACGAATTCTTTCTGAAATGGATTATCTATATTGTACAAACAATAAGAGACACACCGTTGCTATATAAGAATCTGACATCAGTGTATTTGTATTTATCTTTGGGTCCGTCCTATTTCAGACCGCCGATTGATGGACAATCACATCACACACGGAAATAACACGGGCGACATTCTATAGCAACGCTAACTGCATTCCCATCCGACACACACACACACACACACACGCACATTTTCCTCATAACTTTTGACTTTGATTCCCTCTCGCCACCGTTTTTCGTTTACTGTATCGACATTTCATTTACACAAGAGAAATCTATTTTTTTCTTTTTCTTTGACGTTGTAATTTATGGTACAAAATAGAAAGAAAAAAAGAAAAATGTTTCAGTGGCACATCGTTTTCTCTATTATCTAAGATTGTTTGGCTGACTGGGCTGCTATATGTCTATAGCATCAGACGTACGGATTGTTTTGGCTTCAGAGCAAAAGATAAGCCTCCCAAGGGTTGTTGTCGTAGATCGGGTTTGAAACGAGAGTGGCCAACACTGGGCAGAGGAAAGCAGCTGCGCTGGACAGGCCGGCGACCAGCGACGACCATCCCGGTTGGCAACGTTCGTCGCAAAAGTGATGCAAATTCTCTGAACGCAGTCCAAATGGATAGAAACACAATCCGAGCAGCATTAACGAAGCTAGAATTAAATACAAGAGCAAATGAATTATTTCATGATTTGTTGTTTTAATTCTGTTAATAAATATAAGCAACTCGAAATGATAACGTTTCACCCCCCACATGTGCCATGTTTTGATAGTGTGTGGAGTTGAACTCATCCATCATGAGGTGCGGTGAACCTCTTTCATGTTTAATGGATTCAAAGTGGTGTACTTGTACCGTTTTTAACTTTCTTTTTCTATTCCATGTCTATATCCGCATCACCATCTATTTTGAAGGAGAAAAAAAGGCCCAACAACCAACTAAATAGCGTTTTAGTGAGAGGGGCATAACCGCCGACACCACACACACGTGAATAAATAGAACGGTGCGTACACGCACATATAATAGGCTGTTGTTCGTGCGTGTGTGTGTGTGTGTACAGATGACAGACTGTGGGCCGGAGCGGCTCTTTCGTCGTTCCCGCCGTTCAAACCACCCTCCCACAAAAAAAGCCGCAGCGTGTTTTTTTATTATTATTGACAGCTCGGGATGCATCTCATTATAAAGCCACCCAAAGGAAAAACATCAACAAGAAGACAGCAAAGTGAGAGACGTGTGTGTGTCTTCTTCCCCTGTCAAAGTGATGAATCATAATCAACGTCGGGAATTTGATTTTGTTTTTTAAAGCTCCAGCCAAAAATGTTGTCGGGTCTTATCAAATTTTTTTTTGTTTAGCAAAGGCGTTGTTGATCGTTAATTGGAATTGTTTACTACCCCGGAAGGATATTTTGTGACGTCAATAAATAAAAATTTAAAAAAAACAATTCTTTTAAAATAAAAACAAAAAAAGAGGAGGAAACATTTTCGGCAAGAACGGGGGGATGCACTTCCCTCGACACTTCTTTCTCACCCCTTTCCTTTTTGCTGTGCCCTCTGATGAATGATGAAAGATCGGATCCGTCTTCCGCCACAGTTTCAGTTCGTCTGCAACACCCTTTTGACAGTAAACTACATATAAGGCTTCTTTCTTTTTACAAGCGCGCATCTCGAAGACACGCGCTAGCATCCGATGGATGACTGCCAACTTCTTTTCGGAATAAAAAAACAAAAATAGGGGGGGGGGAGAGAAAATACTCCGGGCCCACTTATTCTATCCAACGTCTCGAGATCATGTATCGCTACTTGCGTGTTTTTGTCATCCCTCAAATTATATTCTAGCGAACCTCCCGCACTCCATCACCTATCTATCCTCAAAAAAATAGAAAGGCATAAATGAATGTCTAATGAGGGAGAGAAAGACGGCGGACAATATGAGCAATCATTTCTTTTTAGGCTGAAACGCTTTTCTTTTTCACGAGGATTTGTCGTGATTGTTGCAAGACAAAACGGCAGATTACAAAGGCCTCCCGCGGGAGGGAGGGCTCAATCACGAGCTAATTGAATGGCTGGAATCTTACCGGCAGCTAATTGAACGACGGCCGTCATTTTGATGAGCTCCTGTTGTCTGTGATGATGACGGACGAAAGCGACGGCCACGCATCCGGCAGCGCAGGCCAGTAGCATCAAGCAACCACCTCCGCACAGGACGCGCGTCACCTGAATCAAAGAAGACAAACGCAAAAGAAGATGAAGAGAAGGCATTCATTCACGTCAGGGGACAAGAGGACAATGAAAAGGCCGGTGGTTGGTGTGTGTGTGGCCGCACCCCACGGCACGCACCGTCGTCATCCGGCAGGCGACTCATTTAAATGAATCCAACAGCCGCGGGGACACACAGTCGACCTTAACGAGGTGACAGACGTTGTAAGGACGGAGCAGAAAGGAAAATGGAAAATATTGTTAAGCTTTTTCTTCTATTTTTTTTTTTCACATGTTCTTCCCGCTTATTATTAAAACCTTCCCCCCCGCACCGGCCACACCTGACTGGATGCCACAAAGTGCCTATTGATTTTTTTTTCTTTGAAATTTAAATATTCAAATCAATTCACGTCGTTCGCAATGAATAATGTCTTGTGCAATTTGTTCCGTCTTGAAGCCAAACGAAAAATTGCTGTCACTTGGATGCGGTTAGTTAAACTGAGCGTTCAGACGTAACGAACAAATAAGCGAAGCGAACGAAGACAAACCGCACTGAAATAAATTATTAGGCAAACTTATGTCCAATGTTTACCTAACGGATGACCATATCGATCAAGAATAAGAATAAATCAAATTGAGCTACGGTGTTATGCAAATACCTGCCAGGCGGGTGGAAGCCACTCGTAATCCAAATCGGCGTGACGGACGCACGTCACGGTACTTTCCGGCCTCCTCTCCGGATGTTGTTGCGTGTAGATGCACATGCCAAAGAGTCCGATGTGGACGAGCGGGATGGCGCTACGTCCAGGCGTCATCATCACGTCCGACGACGTCGCATTGACGTCCTCTTCGGACATCAACGGCACCTCATCGGCCGGCAGTTGAATGGAAACGGCCCGTTCCAATCTTCTTCGGACTGATGTCGTGGCCGTTTGGCTTGCATCCGATGCTGCCGTGCCAATGTGATTGGATGATGTGCTCGGATGCTGATCAAGCGATCCGATTTCGCTGGATGAACGGAGTGTCCACGCCGGCTGGGAATACGACCAGCAACAGAGGAATGCCACCACAATCGAAACGACTGACCATAAAACCAAAACAGGTCGCGATGTGACCGTCTTGATTGCCACCACGCTCGATCGTTTCTTCATTTTGCACGCCAAGTTCCGGCCGGGTCGTAATGTTCATACAAAATTTACAATGAAAGTACAACGCAAATGTCTCTTCAATTGTTTCAGTCGTTTGACATTCTGAACGAAAGCACGTTGGCAAGTAATCCAAACGAACTGGAACGCGGAGAGAACAGGTTCGTTCGGTTAGCAGAGGCAGTCGAGACTGGCAGGCAGCAGTCCTCTGCGTCTTGAGGCGACCCTCTTCGACTGTAACACACACACACAGGGAGGGAGGGAGAAGCAAGAAAAAAAAGAGAAACATGTGACTCTCCTCCTTATCCTTTTCTTGTTCACGGATGGGCAACGCATGCGTGCGTTTCCAACACATTCGGAGAAGCTTCTGCGGTCAGCTGGTTCTCCCCCGATCTCCTTTTTGCTAGACACCAACGATCGATGCATTTCTCTCTGTGTGTGTATAGAGACAAGGGGCCACTGCGGGAAAGATATCGTCCCGCCCTAGCACGCCCCTTTTTTTTTGTCAGAGAGACCATCTGTTCCAGACTTTCTCCAGTCTCTGTCGTATTTGCATTCTACGGGAAAAGGCGAGTCCTGCAGTTATTATATTAAGTATATCTCTCTTGCGCGTTCCTGCTTTGCTAATTACCAGCTGACAAGGCAGGACAGTTTGGAAACCAAGTTGGCTGCATTGCTCCTCCCTTTTTGAGGAATAATGGAACGCCGAGGTCTTTTCTTTCTATCTGCTGTTTGATCTTCTGAATGTTATACGATACCGTAGACGTTTGCTGGATAAGGGGGGCGAGAGGTGTTGAAACGACAGTTGACAGTTGACCCCCCCTGCCTTTCCAGGGCCATTTTTTTGTTTGTTCAACTTTGTTTGCGAGTAAATATTGAATAATTTTTTATATTTTTTAAGGACGGTAGTCGATGCGGAATGACTTGTTGCCGTGATGGCAAAGTGAAAGTTGGCGCTTTCTGATGCGGTTTAACGATGCGGAATCCATGTCCATTAATTGATTTGTATATATGTATATATCACATAGATTAAAAGCTATTCTTATTATTTTCGTTTTATTTGTATCTCCCCTATCCTACTTAAGAGTGGTATCAGCTTATGGTCGAAGAATGAGGGCATCCGTCATGGATGGAGACGTCCATCACGATCGTATAGCGACGAGTAAACACGTGGTATAGAAGAAGAGAGAAATGATAACAAGAGCAGCAGGGGACTTTAACACAAGCAAGAAGTCAAGCAAATACCCAAAATATGAGGGTTTTCCCGATGTGTTTGCGCTAGAGCTTTTTGGCGATCTGTACTTCTCGACACATATATGCGCGTCTATGTACATGCCTCCATGTAAGCGAATATAAGGGAAAACCTACGGGAGGATTAACATAAAAGATGGAGGGGTGTGCACATGTGGGTTGACTCTTTAACTCGCCCCCTCTTCTCCTAACCGCTCTCAATATATATAAGCATTGAGGGCTATATACGTGAGCAGGGATTATAGGTCCCAATGATGACGGCCAAACTGACGCAACACATTTTACTCCGTGTGAGTCACACACACACAATCCAGTGCGGAAATATTTCTACATCTGTGTATAGGTTGCCCTCACGTATATGATTATACGTCACAATATATAGTGTGTACGTTTTGGGCCAAGAGAGATCGATGATGGTCGGCACAGAGAAAAGCTTTGACTTCCACGAGACCGTATTATTGATAATGAAGCGTGTGCCGAACGGCGTTCAGTCACGTGCCTGATGTGCGGCTGGCCAAAAGTGCAACAGGATCTCCCTCCTGTCACACATCTATATCCGGAGGGAAGTCCTTTTTTTTTTTCCCATCTTTCGCCAATCTGATGACCCAATCTATTTATTTTGATACTCCATACTTGCCCTCTGTATAACAGACAAAAGGGCGTCGGCGCATTGTGTCGGCTTCCAAATGGTATTCACGAACAAAGTTGATATTCAAGAGTATACTTACACACACATCGTTTGAACAGTATAGAGTCTTAAAAATTGATTGTTTAGCCTTTGCGAAATTGAATTCGACGCAAATGCTGTAACAGACTTTGTTTAAACAGGACGGACGTCTATTGTGTAAGAAGAGACGTTGACAAAGTGAACTAGTGTGTCCCCCTATTTAGTATTCAAATACTTACAACAGCCGTACATACACACACACGCACACACACAAGAGAAGGGTGTAAAAGAAAATAGAATAAGCTACTGGAAATTTGTCACTCTGCTGGCAGGTTCTGTAACGCCATAAGGCGCTATCATTAATAATTTGGGTTTTATTTTTTCTTCTGACGTCACATTATCAAAAATGTTTACATTGTAAATCTCATCCGCTCTAGTTGATTCAATTGCATTTAATGCTATTTTGCGTCAAATGTGATGCGGTTAAGTAATAACACAAGAACTTTTGACATTGGAAGGGGGGGGGGGCTCTGAGAAGGGTATAGAAGATTGTATAATACGGATGGCTGATCTGCAAGTAATAAAGGAAGTTGTGAGATCAATGAGCGTTATAAAAGACACACTCGTATAGCAACTGAGAAATGAGAAAGGGTTCGTTACAACCCTTTTTTTCCCTTCCCCTTCTGATATGCATCTCATCTCTGCTTCACTCGATGGGTTACTGGACGCTATTCCTGGAGAGTAAAGTTATGGAACATAAACATTATACGCGTTGGTAGCATTTTAACAGAAATTCTTTTTAAAAAAAAAGAGAACGTATAAGAGGCGATGCTAAACCACAGGGTGGATTTCCTTTCTGCGTTGTTGTTGTAAAATAATTTAGTCTGTTTACCCACTCGTCTCTCACTAGATTCGATTTAGATACGAGTGTGTGTGTCACTCCATCCAAATTCGATCTAAAAAAATTCCAGTTTTTTTTTCACTGAAGAATAAAAAAAGATAACATAGATGAAGAAGAGTATATACATAAAAAGATACAGCCGATATAGGTGATTACCATATGAACAGTTCCAATGCCGCTATAAACGAACGAGTAAAAAATAAGAAGAGCAGAATATAGAAAACGAACCGAAGAGTGTTACATATGAGCGGAGGGGGTTACGAGCAAACCAGGGGGGTATAAGAAATGTAATATGCAATATCCAGTTTGGGGTTGCGTGTAATTGTGAGGGCACAACACTAGTGGGGGTGGTGTGTAGGAGATTACAAAGGTTTGCATCGGGGGAACAAGATCACAGCGAAGGGTGTCGCTTGCCTGTCGAATTTCTATAGGAAAAGAAGAAAAAAAAATCTCCAGAGGGAGTCCCTCAGTCCCTTTCCGTGGGCGAAATGTGTTGCGTGACTCACGGCGCTCTTTTCAAAATATTACTTGCGTTAAAAAAAAAAAAGAGGGAAGAGAAGGGGGAGGAGGGTAAAGAAAAGACTGCTGATGCGTTAAATAGTCCCGGTCACTGATGGCAAGTCTCATGATTCTTCACCGATGTTCAACTATATATAGTCGTTTGCCATTATTTCTCCCCCCCTCTCTCTCTCCTATACGATACCCAAACAATATACTAGAAATGAAAATGTTCCCCATACAATTTTCTCTCTTTCCATTTCCTATTTAATGTTTGCATCCCTAAATATATCAGTATTACATAACATCCCCCCTTTTTCTAATATATCGTTATGGCTTCACCTTTCGGTATACATACCCCCACCCCCCTTTTTTGGGTTGAAATGCAGAGTGTTAGAAGTGGACGTGAGATGGGTTTTCAAGAGATGCAAACGTTTCATTAGTCAGGCTCCATATCGTTGAGTAGTGCTCGAAAAACGGTGGTGTAGTGATGATGACCATCTGCTTGTTTCTTGCGGTGTGTGCCGGGGGAGGTTCCGATTGGTTTCGCTCCGATTAAGGGACAACAGGACACAGTTGTGGGTGCGCGCTCTCACTTTAGATAATATCGCGCAATGCCTTTGGCCCCAACAATGATGAATGAATACGACGATCATCGGATAGGGCACACGAAAATGACGAGGGAAAAAATATCTTGACAAGTTGCTGGGCCTTTGATAAATGATCGGATCAAAGAACATGGAAAAGAAGACGATCCATCAGTGCGAATGCAAAGTCGACGTCCATTGCAACAGGAAACGAATGATTTTAAAGCTGTCGTTGTTGTGTACAGCTGCCGGAACCAACCCCCGATAGTTTCGGACCTTAACATGCGACAGGAATTGTGTACTGATTCAAACCGGATGATGAACCTGGAACACTGTAGCTGCAGGGAGGATTATACTCTTTGAGTATACAGTCGGCAGCCAGACATAACACGACATCCACACAAGCGGTAAATGGATATTTGGACGTGTAATCCGCACTGTAATTCCATCATCGCGCATAGCCGGCCATAGTTGATTGGTGCTGTCGTCGAACAGCTGATATTCCAAATGATAGTTCCGAAAATTGGAGCGCCAGCATCAAACGCATCGTGTGATTACAGAATTTGATTGACTTTCCATTGATTGGGAAAATTGGGAGACTGAAATCACCAAGCGACAGAGTGGAATGAGAGCGCAGGATGGCGCTTCCGTGATGCGTGACACCGTCTCCGCGTACCATAGAGTTCAAAGCAGCAGAAAATGCCATCGCCAACATAGAGCCAATCCGATTAGATTGACAGCGCAGTTGATCTAATCCTTGATGCTGTTCGCAACGTTCATATAGAAGGACGTCTACAAGTAAATGTGGCCCTAGAGGTACATTTCGATTTTCTTTTTTTTTACCGGTTGGGTATGTGTGTGGAGGGAGAGCCTTTGCAATTCGCGCAGGGGAAACCCTGCGATGATACAGAAGAGAGGGGTGGCATTTCCTGGGCCTGTTGGATAAAAGGTCTAGAAATTCACCCTCTCATGAATTGATCTCGAAGAGCGATCCCTCTTTTCGCTCTCTTTTTCTTCTTCTTTTACTCTTGGGTTTGTTGCATATGTATAGATGACAGTATATAAATGTGCGAGTTGTAGGGCGCCCCATTCATGTACGACTATCAAAAACCCTGATGCGTGATTGCCTCTCTCTTTTTTCGACTCCCATTCTACTGTCGTAGACATAAATATATTTTAGGGGAGAAGGATGCAGAGTAGGGTGTGCGGCGGCCCCTTTTTTTTCAGGATCTAGAGGGAGTTTTCGGAAGCTTCTCATTTATTGATGAAGGAATATAGAAAGAAACGATCGGCGTGACTCAGCGCGGCCGCCAGTTTGATCCATTTTCTATACACCCAGCAACTTCTGCAACATAACAATTCCGAATATGAAAAAAAAAATCATTATTTCAAAGAAGATTTGGTGGAAGGTTGCCTCAAAGAGGGAATACTTGTTCGAAAATATCGAGAAGAAAAGAAAAAAGGAGGAGGAAAATGGATTAAAATTAATGATGATACGCACTCTATGAAATGATGTGTAAAAAAAAGGACCGAAAAATAAGGTGAACTTATTGATCAATCAGTCAAATTCCAGGCTGCGTTATATTGTTGTTGGTGATTTTCAAACGTTTCCAGCTCAAACGCAATCATTCGATTGGATTACGCTTTCCCTACAAATGTGTTGAAGAAAAAACTGAAACGTTTGAAATATCATAAAACTAATAGAACTTACAACTGTCGTTCTTTGTTCCGTATATGCGTTGACCGACCGAGCAGATCGAGGATAGAATCCGTTGTTCGGCTCAATGAGAATTGGATTTTTAATTCTTCGGTGAATTTCCTGAAAATAGAAATGTATGCATGCAAGTGAGGGCCAATCAACAAACCGAAATCAATAACGCAACCAATACGATCGTGAAGGCATTCTTTTTTTATCGTACCTCGCTGAATGTTTCAAATCGTGAGCTTCAGATTCATAATTTAATCAACATATTCAGCGTGTTGTGATATTGGAACAATAGGATTTCTCGTGGGACAAAAGAAATTTGTTTCCAAACCCCTCAAGAAATGCAACGATCCGTCAAGGTTTACATTGATGAAATTGGAAGGAAACCAAACTGACAGACAACGTTGAACGGTAAAAGATCACGACCTCAAGGAATTCAATTTCATCTTACATGCAAAATCAGATCACAGTTGGCATGATTAAATTCTGTCTCATGTAGGAACACACACTCTGTTCGTCCCCTTACGAAATCCGTTGTCCATGGAGAATCTCTGCTGAGATTCTAAGGATGCACTGACGTAGTCCGTGGCGGGAAGATTAACGCAACGACCTAAACGTATAACGACACTACGCACTATGATAGCATGAGGGATTTCCCAATTGTTTTGAGTTCACTCGAGTTTGGAACAAACGATTGGTTCTTAAACGAATTTCAGCCTCCAAAACGAAACAATTCGATAGGATCGCCACTTAGGAAACACCGCGTCTGGGAGCATCAAATGTCTTCAATCACAACACGACTGAATCACGCAACAGTTTCTCCCTCCCTTCTGGAACGGATGTCGTGAGTTGTACTTGGATTCACTGATCCGAGTTCGACGTCATCAGAAAACATGGCCCACGAGTCTTGAAATTTCAGGATGAGGGGGAAAAAGACATCACAAGTCGGCGATCCTTCCTTCCGGATGTACTTCATTGTCTCTAGGTTGCATGGTTCCTTATCTTTGTTCTTCTTGTAGAAGAGAGACGCACTCTTCTACACCGATGCACACAATGCGAGTCAAAGCAGGACCCACATCTTTAAACTAGCATATTGTTTTTACCAACTAGGAAAGGGTACTTGCACTGATTGAACGAGAGCACCTGCATCACGCTCCATCCGCAAAATGGGCCCAGCAGTTTCCATCTTGGTGATTCCAGAAGATCCAGGACAGGTCACCGTCACTTGCCTTACTATGCGTCTCATCGGTCATCCCCTTGAACCCCCATGAACATGAAAATGATGGCCCAAAAATGTGGGGAAAATAAGAATAACTTCGAAACCTGCGAGCCAGTCACAGAGTAGAAGGCAACGTTACCTGCCCAACAAAACACGATCCGGTTTTCATTTTTGTGATGCCACACGTCGACAACGTCAATTCGTGAGTTTTCTTGGTCCATCACCTAAATGAAAATGAAAAATAGGGTTATGCAGTGATTGGAGAAAGAGCTAGGCAGACACAGGACAAAACCAAAACTTCATAGAAAAAAGACATGGGAAGAAGGATTTTCACTTTTTGTGAAGGGTATTTGGACCGTAACAGAGACTGCTTTGGATCTTCAACAGCCCAAGTTTCCTTTAAGCTTCCTTTAAGTTTACTCTAGAAATCATGGCTCGTTACTATCACGTCATCTCTGTACAGCGGGTCAGGCATTTTGCCACATTAGAAGCACACAGAGAAAAAGGGACCTTCGTCTCGTAATTCTCCATGCCCCATTTATGAGCCTCAGCCCTCTTGACCCCCATAAGTTTTTAGTATTCATCTCTCGGTTAATGTTCCTCACTCTTCTGTAGGAGCAGGGAAGGCTACCTACTCCTACATTAAGGGAAATGACTCGTTCAAGTTACAAAATTTACAATTATGACAGGAAACTTACAAATCCACCACCAGAGTTCCCCTAATCGACCTCTCCAAGTCTTTTATTTTTCATGAGGCAGATCTTTGGGTCACAGACATGCATAAACAATGAATAATTTATAGTTACATAAAATTTTGTATACGGAGAGGAATTTTCAAATATATCAATTAATTCAGACGTAAATGGTGCAAAATGAAAGCGGCAACATAGCAAGCAAATGTTTTTTTGTCGTAACGGGTTGTCTGCTCGACAGCTGAGAGAAGCAACGGGTCGTAATTGTTACAACTTTAGTTTGGGAATTTGTTTTTGGATTTAAAATGAACAGAGGATTACAGATTTTGTTGCAGAAAAATGCCAAGATTATCAGGCCTTTAATCAAACCTATCATTACGACACCAGTCAGGAATTCAGGAACGTAAGTAACATATTTATTGAATCTGCAGATCAGTCACTACCCAGCAACTGTCTTTAGAAGGCAGTAGCCAAAATTACAGTAGATATCAAAATTTGGTTTGTTCATAGGTGGGTTTATCGTTGTTCAGGACACCAACTTCTTCCAAAGAAGCATCATATGGCTGCTGAATTGTTGGGGGCAGTTATGTGGTATTGGATCTTCATTCATCTGTGGCATGAGCCGGAACATATTGTGGTAATTATAGATAAATATCATTGCAGCGATAAGCTCTAGTTTAAATGACACTTATTTCTAGGGTGATTTTCCATACCCTGACCCTTCCAAATGGACAAATGCAGAACTTGGGATTCCTGACAAGTAACTTGGATAGAGTTAACATTTCAGGTTCGATGTAAAATGTAAAATCAGGTGGTTGGTAGCAAAAAATAAATTTAAAGAAAAATTTTTGTCTTTAAAACATCTGTAAAGCCTAAGAATGCATGGAAATATTGTGTGATTCACAATCTATGGGAGTTAATTAGATGGTTGCTATGGTGATCATTTGTTGTGGTATGCTTCATGTGTTTGCAACTTCAAGGAATCAAGTGTCTAGTTACCAAGTGATCCACATTTAAAGATGGATAAATATAACCTGACAGCGTATGATGAAGAAGATGATCTTTATTCTGGATTTAATGAGTTCCATCCTACATTGAACACTTCCAGTCTTATACAAGATTCTCTTTCCAGAGATGTAAAACAGCAACAATCAATGATACAAATGCAGGTAATGTTTGGAATAGTTTGTAAAATTGTTTATTAGTTATTTCTCAATTGATAATATTCAGCTATTAAGATCAATTATACACAAGACCCCATTCCATTGTTGACACTGGTTATACCACTTAGAGCAACTCTTATGTGCCTTCATTAGGCATCGTGACTTTTTTTTTTATTAGCAGCAATCAAGGGGTGTTACAGCATCCCGTGGAGCAAATGCAACTGCAGTTGCCAGGCCATTGACTGCCATCCATGGTGCTGGATATACCTCTTCAAGGATGACAACAGCTAATCAGACCTATGATCCTCTTAACCAGTCGGGAAGAGTTACAACACCTTTTGCAGAACCGAAAACCGTTGATCCGTACACAAAGTTTCTTCTATAATCTTGTATTTTTTATCCTTATTAATCTGATGTACAGACCAGAAAAACAAATGAAGATGCTGGAGAGCAGCATTCACCGGATTGTGGAAGAATCCATACTTGCAAACAGCAAAGAAGAATTCAGAGTGGCGCTGGATAAGGCCAAAGAAGCAGTTAACAAAGAAAAAAGTCTTATACGGCAAAAAGAACAATCTGGAATGGGAGAATCAAATAATGACTTGGCCTTCATGGTACACTACTGCTGGTGCGTCCTTTTTGTTTACAAAAATGGATTTCATTGACTGTCTTTTTCACAAACAGGTTTTATTCAATCTCGCGAATCAGTATGTTGCCAACGGTTTGTTTTCCGAAGCAATGTCATCCTATCAACAGTTGATTAAAAATCGTACATTTGCCAACATCGGCCGACTACGTCTCAATATTGCTAATTTGCATTTCCGGCTCGGACAGTATGCCCTTGCATTGAAGCAGTATCGGATGGCCTTGGATCAAGTTCCAGCCCATTTCACAACACTAAGGTGATTCAGAAATGGTTTAGCATATTATCTTTTCATATGCACATGTTTGGTATAATGACCAACCATTTACCTGTCGCCAAACGAATCTCGCAGGACAAAAATTATGCAAAATATTGGCTTGCTGTTTATCAAAATGGGACAATACAATGATGCCTGTACGAGTTTTCGAATTTGTTATGCAAGAAAAACCCGACTTCAAAACAGGTATGACTTATTATCTGATTTTGCTAAGGTAAAACTAATACGTCGCATTCAAGGTTTACACATGGTGCTAAGTTACTACGCATTGGCTGATCGAGAAAATATGCGTAAATCATTTTTGCGCTTGTTGGACGTTCATGCTGAGGCAGACGACTTTGAGAAATTGGTGCCGGAGGTTAATAAGATGCTCTATACGATAGTAGAATTTGAATAACCTCATGCTCTCACACACTTACGGTTTTTTTTTTTGTTGGAATGAATAAATGATGTTGGTTTAGGGTGACGCCCAGTGGAATTCTCTGCGTGAATCCTTGAATAACGATCCGTTACACCGTTTGGAGCGTCAGGCCAAATTTGAAGGAGAAAGATGCATATTGATGTCGGCCAAGTTAATCTCGCCGGTCATCGAAGATACTTTTACTGTGGGCTACCAGTGGTATGTTTACATGGGTTTCTAATTTATTCCGTACATCGGATATCTTTGATAAAGAAAAAAACTGCTGATTTATGTCCAGGTGCGTCGAAGCGATCAAAGAGTCAACCCACAACCATCTAGCAGACGATTTGGAGATCAATAAAGCTGTTCTTTTTTTACGCCAGAAGGATGTGGCTCAGGCTACTGAAACGTTAAGGAGTTTCGAGAAACGGTCCAATAAAATGGCTACCAACGCAGCCGTCAACCTGTCCACGATTTATTACCTCGTAACGTGATGCTCAATTTTAAATCGGATTGGTTCTGACTAACTATGTGATTCAGCAAGGTGATGTTGCAAGCGCTGAGAAATATGCCGAAGTAGCCCGAGATTCGGATCCTTACAACGCAGCTGCTTTTGTCTGCTTAGGCAACTGTTCTCTGCGTCGTTCGGATTTTAACAAAGCCAAAGACTTTTTTCTCTGCGCCTTGGATAATGATGCTGCTTGTGTTGAAGCGTTATACAATCTCGGTATGAATGGCGCATTTTAAACTTTCAGGCAGTTTCCCAAAGAATAGGCATTACATTTTTTTTTTTTTCAGGTCTAACGTACCGATCAACGAACCAAGTTGAGAAAAGCATGGAACAATTTGTCAAACTACAAATGGTGTTGCGTCATCAGCCCGAAGTCCTTTTTCAGATCGCTAATCTCAACGAGGATCTCGGCAATGACGAACAAGCGATTGAATGGTGAAAATTGAACAACAGCTTTTGTGCTTTCAACGACAGTTCTAAATCCTTTCTACTGTTTTTTAGGTATTTGCAAGTTCATACGGTGGTGCCGTCTGATGAAGGCGTCCTTCAGAAATTGGGAGAAACTTTTGATCGTCTAGGAGACAGGCAACAGGCTTTTCAATACTATTCCGATGTAAGGATTACATGTGTCGTAGCAACGTTACTTTTAATGATTACAACGCGATCCTTTGTTCAGTCGTATCGTCACTATCCATCGAATTTGGAAGTGATTCGGTGGTTGGCGTCCTATTACACGGAGATGCACGTCCCAGAAAAAGCCATTTCGTTGTACGAACGTGCTGGACAAATGCGTCCTAATGAAGTTCAATGGCAGTTGGCAGTGGCGAGCTGCACACAACGAGTTGGAAACTATCATAAAGCTCTGCAAATTTTGAAGAGTACCCGCTCGAAATTTCCTGAAAATATCGAATGTAACGCGCATATTCCCCATTTCAACGTTTTTACGATCTAATAACAGTGGATGATATTCAACCCTCTTCCCCCCCCCCTCATCAAATGGTTGTTGTAGGTTTGAGAGCTTTGATCCGGTTATGCACCGATCTCGGGTTGAAAGAGGCTGGAGACTATGCATCCGATTTACGTAAATTGGAGCACAGCCAGAACGAAACGATCCAGGAGAATAAGCGAACTGGCACAAGTACGATGTGTTATCAAACGAAATGATTGACGATTTCTCTCTCTCTTTTCCACCGCATTCGGCTGCTGATCACAGTTTTCTATGTTCTAGGCGTGACCTACAGTAGCGGACGAGGATCAGGACTGAGTTCGGCTGCGAGCGGAGTAGACTCAACCCTAAAAAGCCAACCAACTTCAGCGGAATCACTTTCAAAATCAATTCATTTGTATCAAACTACTCCCGTCGGTAAGAACAGAATTCCCGTTTCCTATTGATCCTGTCGAAAAGAAAAGAAAATGTTACGGTTTCAATTAGATACGAGTTACCAGGATCAACTGGGTCCATTGCAAGATCGTCCTAGAACTAGCCGGCGGCTGATGAATGTCGAAACAGATGATCTGGATGTAGGCAGCGATCTGTTGCCACTCTGAGGGACAAGGCAGCAGTAGCACTCTCGTGATTCTGTAATCTGTGAAAGAAGAATCCTGGCTCTGTTATAACGTAGACACTCTGTGTAATTGATTCTCGTACCATTGATTGCGTAATCGCCCGGTTCCCGACTCGATGTTTTCTAGTAATTTTTCTTTTTGTTTTACGCGTCAACACATTTACGCTGGAACGTCTTGTGTACTTGCATAACGCTGTACAAATTTACAACAACAAAATAGAAAGGGCAACAAAATCTTTTCGCTAATTTCAAGTTATTACTGGTAAATCTTTCATACATAGTTCCTTATTTTTTGTGTTGTGTCTTTTTTTTTTTTCTGTGTGAAGTATGACGTACAATTTATCGACTGGTACAGTTAACTAAAACTAAATTTCAAAAAAAAAAAATCAAAAATAAATACCGTTCTGGGCAGGAGTTAAAGGTCAGACATAGGAAGGGAGGAGGGATACGTTTAGAGGATCCATTCAAAAATTTTGGTACGTAATACTGTTTTCTTCGAATCACACTGAAGTTGTGATTTGTTCAATCACGTCGACATCACGCGTGAGGACGCTGACATCGTGCCACGTGTTCTGACGTCGCAGCAATTTGGGCGGCAGTCGAGGGATGCCTTGTTCACGATAGTGAACGTAGTCGTCATGGCCACCACGGCCGTCACAAGTGCCAGCCTTTTGTAGAAGTTCCGGGTCGCTGAGGCTCATTTCCCGCAGCGAACACTTCAGCATCCGATACCTCTTGACCTGTCCCCAATATAAATGTGTATAAAATCAATTCTGTTTTAACACCCGCTGCTAACTTTTGGGAGGGAGAGGAATGAATCAGAGCTCATAAACAAGTCCAAGCATTCGGCTCTTGGGGCAAAGTCAACTTTACCCAACGGCTTCATTAACCATCTACTAAGGCTTTCGAAACTAAAAAATAAAAAAGTTAACTTTAGTTAGTGCAAAGATGCATGGCATTACTTGTGCTAGACTTGAGTGCAATCTTGAACTTTATAGTTTAATAACCCACGTCTGGCCTCATTCGATATTGACACTGGCCTCGTTTTGTTGTCCGCAAAAGCTCCTTGGCGCTATCTGAACTGCCATCGTGCTCTTCTAATACTTATGCTAGTCACTACTTCAACGGTTTGCCATCCGCACGGGCTTGTTGCGGATGAATAAAGACTCGATCGGTACGAGAGAAGTGAGAGAAAGACGGCCGTACCTCTGGAGGAAGTTCTGGTATATCAATGGCGTCGGGTAGTTGCGTGGCCGAATGAATTTGGCAGCAGTCGTCGTCGATGTAGTCTTCATCGTCGTCGTCCATAGGCAAGCCACAATCAGCGCAACTGTGGCAAATGTCGCATTCGCCATCCATCGCCAAGTGATTGCAGCTTCCTAGACATCCGTTCCAATACTCGGCATCCCATTCGATATCGAACGGATAGCCCGGATTCGAAGTGGATTGCTTGAGCGGACACGCCGTAGAGTCGTGACGATGGAAACGTTGCCCAGCAGCCGACTGCATATTATTGTCACCCGCAGGCGAGGAGAAAAAATCCGTAATTGGATTGCGCTTCCACGGAATCGTGTGAAGGCCCAGTTTGAGAGCGATGCGACGTCCGAAATTCTTGGGCAATTTCATTGGATCCTGATCGCCCATCGCAGGTGGCGGAGGAGGCGGTGGCGGAGGGTGTGGACAGGTGCAGACATCCTGGTGCACCGTCCGTATCGCCGCATGGGCCGTCTGTACTTGCTGGGCGTTACCGTTGCTCGTCTGACTCGACCCCGAACGGTAAATCAATGGCTCCTGACTGCACTTGTCCCTCGCATCCTTAAGATGGCCGCTAACGCCACTTCCGGCGCCGCCATCCGACGAACGATGATGAAAAGACGGCGGAGAGGAACGCCTGCCCAGGAACAAATTGGGCGGAGCTGCTCGTCGATACATCTTGGAAAGGAAGAGCAGCGATGCGCCGATGACGGTAAAAGTGAAGGAGAAATAATACCCCGCCCGCGGAGTACTTTGATTGATGTAACCTGCCAATAAGAAAATTATTATTGAACGCATCGCATACATATAAATTGTCGACGGTTGGACCGACATAAATCGAGTGTCGCTACAAGAAAAAAAAGTCAGTTTCTTTCGGCTTTCGGCGTTCCGCTAAATTTTCAAACTGCCAAAACGCTATTGTATCGCTACATAATTAAGTCAGTTCTGAAATGTGTCTAACTGCGTTTATCGCACGAAAGTTATTACGTACAAAGAGAAGACATCATTGGGCGCGCCAGTGAATGTGCCGAGTTTTCATGGGAAATTACGGACCTAATGACTTGGCTCAAATAGTCTATTTCTCATCTTTACAGAACAAAAAAGAAAAAAAAAACAAATGCCCAACAGTTTACTATTATTGTTGTTATTCCCTTTGCGGTTTTATTCTTCCTTTTGGGTCCTTTCACGACAATTGGAATATCGCCGACATTTCTCTTTGTCGGGCCGGACGTTCCGTTCAGACTCGTAATGATGTGTTTTCTTTTCAACTCTATCTCCCCCTGTTGGCTATTTTATTTTCTAGACGGACAAACAGAATTGCCGATGGACCCCCCCCTCTTCCCCAAAAGAAAAGTTCTATTAAAATAATCGTTTTATGAGACACTAGCGCCGTAACGCTGATGTTATTATATTTAACAATCAAACGCATAGACCGTATGCGGTAAATAGCTGCGGCCACGGCAATTGCGTTGACATCATCGTGACGTTATTATAAACTTAAAATTAAGTTTGGATTTTATTTGATAAAAAATGGCAGTTCACTCAATTTTTCTCGGAAAAGAAACTAAGGTCGAGGAGACAAGTTGAGTGGCGGACGCCATTAGCGTTTCCATGTGATGTAACGCAATCCAAATCGGGCAGAGAAAAGCACTAGACCATCATTACCCCCTCCTTGCCGTGTTCCATCAACTGGATCATGCGGAGCGAGTAAGAAAAAAGTGACTGACTACTTGATTTCTATCTCGACTTGTCACTCAAAATGAATTTAGAAAAAAAAAAATTCTACGCTGGGCACAACGTCTAGCGTGTAACAATAGATATACTAACCTGCTATGGGAATACCAAAGAGACTTGGTAGAGAGCGGACGGCCAGAACGAGACTCCATCCTCGGGCGAATTGCCTGGCACGAACTCTGTCGAGCGTGTACTGGTGGACGGCGTACTGGTAACCGCCTAAACAGAATCCGTACAGCCAAGCAAAGAGCACGTAGCCATGGTAACCGTTGACCGTAGCTAAAGTCAGCAGCGAGAGGCCTACGTCATGGAAGATGCAAAGGAGGATGTTGGCCGTCATGATCGTACAAGAAAAAGAAAAACATTCTTATTGTAATGGTCAACGTTACCTATTCCATAGAGCGTAGCCTGACATAAATATTGTAGTGAAATGAGGCATTGTGGGCTGGGCCGTAAGACGACCAAACCGACGATGACTGTGCCGGCCGCCATGGCCAAACCCATGAAGGTGTGAATCAGCAACAAATCGCTGGCCTCCAAACCGTCCTCTTCTCCTTGCAACGCCTGTAATATACAACAGCGTCATATTCTCATCTAAAGAAACAATCAACGCCAAAATACGGGACGGACACACTCATTTTGTTTGTTCTCTTTCAACGGTGCGTGAAGTACGCGCAATATCTTCCGCTTCGGGACTATATTAGGATTCGTGAATGTCCAGTATATAGCCGGAGGGCCATCACAAAGAGAGGCTACTTAAATAATAGCAGCGCGGGTTAATCAACCGTTTGTTTGATGTTTATGCGCACCCTTTCTCTCCGTTTCTTTCGACCCGACTTTTGAGCAAATGCGGGACTTGAATGTTATTACAATGTCGGCCTTCGTGATCATCTGCAAGAAGAGAAAAACGAACGAACTCGTTGCTTTTAAAAACGTACCGCGGCTTGGAAGACCATCGCCAACGGCATTGCGTACAAACTAAGAGCTTTTTATCTTGTCACTGCAGGTGACTGGCAGCCAACATTTTAGCATAACAAGTCGCCAAGTTTAGGATATTAAACAAACTGCGTAGTTTTCTATAATATTCGCATGCAAATATCATAAATAAAAAGGATTTAACATATTCGTGTGTTTGAGTCATCATTTTCGATTCTCTTGAACGGCATTTTCTTTTCAGACAGAAAGTAGGGGTCCGTTTTTTTTCGTTCTTTTCTTTTAATGATTACCAGATAAAATAGTGGAGTGTAGGCGCCGATGGCTCCGATGCCGGACGACAAAAGGATCATGCGGAGGCTCTTGAGTCGCAGCACAGAAAAGTCGAAATAGGGCGGCCGGTCGTTGCTCGGCTTTCCTTTGACTTTGACCTGTCATCGTGAGACCGCAAAAAAGAAAATAGACAAATAAGGAAAATAATAAAAGACCGGTAAACAAAATGAGTTGATTTGCCTTTTTTTTTTTTCCCCTTGTCAAGACATTGCCGATAAATTAAGTACCCCAAAATCATCACCAAAACGCACTCCCCTTTTTCCGAAATATTTGTATAGCTTTTGGCATTTTTTGTTTTTGTTTTGGCAACCTTCGACCTCGTCGACCAGAACCTCACGAACATTTTGATCGGACGATAAATTACACAATACACGAAAAAAAGACATGAATCACATAGGCAAATGGCCGGAAACCACGAACAATCGTTTCCCAATTTTTTCCTTTTTTTTTCGCTGCTATCCAGCAGAGCGTCATGAAACACTTGATGAAACTCTTATCTAGTCCCGATTTTTTTTTTAACCGCAAAATTTTCGAGATTAATTTCACGTTGAAAAATGCCAATATTTTAGGCAGGAATGCGCCCTCCCCATTTTCTACCGCAATTATTCGGTAGTTTCAAATGTGTAATAAACAACGTCGTGTGCGTTTCCGGCGACACACCAACTCCAATTTCTATGTCTGCCCTGATATTTGTTTCTTCCATGCGCTGCTGCTCACTTTGCCGTCGACAAACCCAGGAAACCCTCATTAAATTTAAATTGTTCACATTTTTCTTTTCTTTCTTTCTTGGCTGGTGCACACTTTTCGTTTGATTCACACGATATGTCAACGCTCGGCTAGTTTTTCTGACGAGTTCTCACGAAAGTAGAATAGCCCCCAAAGGAACTAATTATTTAAAAAGAAAAAAGGGCTCCCGCTAAATTTAAAAGAACCAAAAAAGAATAAACAATAAAGAAAGAGAAAAAAAGGTGACGCACTTTTTTGCGTTGTGTCTTGAGATGAAGGATGGCCCTCCTCTGCGGGTGGTAGAGACTAGCTGAACGATAAAAGGTGCCCAAAAAGAAGGCCGACAATAGGAGGCCGGTGGCCGCTTGCAGACCCAGACGCCAGCCCATCTGACTAAGAGAACAATCGTAAAGACAAAGATAAATACTGCACGCACGCAAACCGGTACAACAAACACGCGTTACTCAAATGTCAACAAAATATATATGCTGGCGTGCTGCATTCTTTCGAATTATTTTTTTTTTGTTTCCAACAGAAAAAGTCCTTTTGATTATTTGTAAAACAATTGGTAATGAACAACCGCATCAGCGTGCGCGCTCATTAGTCAGAGAAAGAAGCCAAACACCTGGAAGACAAGGAAAAACAAAAGCGCGCGTGTCTGCTTTATCATCATCAAGTTGTCTCGTTTCTCCTACGAGTCAAAGTTTTTTTTTATTTGCGTTAAAGGCTTAAAAACAATGGCCGTAGATAGCGTCTTTTGTGCAGATAAAGAGAAACTCACCCGAGCGCTTCTTTGAAGAAGACAGAGAAGAGGATGACTCCAATTCCAGCGCCCATTTGAACAACAATTTCGACAAAGTCCCGCCGTCGTTTGAAATACTGGCCCACCATCAGGGCTGATGACTCCCTCACCAAGGCTATGGCGATGCTCATTAAGGCTCCGTAACTGTAACGTTATTCAAAAAAAAACACAAAAAATGAGAAAGAATATTTATACATTTAATGGTAAGAAGAAGAAGAAACAATCGATCCTCCGACTCGAGACTTGGGTGGCCCCTCATAACGGCCACCCCCCTCATTACCTCCTTTCCCATTCATAGTGGATGAGTTATTAGTCGTTACAAATGCAATTCAGAAGATGCCACTTTTCTTTTAAACAGAAAATGAGCAAACCTCTTTTCGGATAACTCCCTCTGCACGCAATTCAGTGTTTTTTTCCCAACAATTTCGTCCCCCCCCCCTTTTTTTGCGGCTGCGTTTATCCTTTCGGGAACATGTTTAGAGACACGTTACGTAAGCCGCAAGGCATTCGATGTGCCGACGAGTGTCATGTTTGCAAAACTCCTCTTTTCAACGAGCCACCGCCACGGAAACGAGCCGTTGGCTGGCGTCATTGCCGCGTGCAAGACGCACGCATCTCGGCGTGCAGTAGAAATCGTTTTCACGCTCCATTGCCCACGACAACTCCCCTCTTTTGCATGACGCGTTACAAAAATTCTCCTCCCAGTTTCCGACGTAACGCACAAAAATTTGCTAACAAACACTTCACCAACTTTATTTTTACAGGAGGAAACGCGTTCAACCGCGTCCGTTTTCCCGTTCTTTTCCAATAATTCACGCTCTCTTCGTTTTTTGTTTTTTTTTTTATTATTGTTTTTCGGTTTTCTAAGGGGCGACTCTTTTTGTTTCAACGTGGCGGCAGACAGCCGTTGGAAAACGAGTTCTTTTGTCGATATCGGCAAGTTCATTTCCAAACGGTAAACTCGTGAAATTTAGTTTTTGTTTTTTTCTTTTTCTTGCCAACGATCACAAACGTCTTTTCAAACCCAAAAACAGAAACGCCAAAAAGGAGAAGATAAATAATGTGAAATAAAACAGACGTCAGCCAAAATCGCTAGCCGTTCGGGTCCCGTACGTAAAGCGGGAGAGCGCGCGCGCGCGCGTGAAATCGATTTGTCATACTCCATCTGCCCGTCTCCTAGCGCTACGTGTATTTTGATTTGTTCGTCCTTCAGGAGACAGATGAGAGAAGAAAAAAAAATGTTCCTCTTTTCTTTTTGTTTTCGGAAAAATAAGAAAATGCGTGCAACTCAATTATGCGTTTTTCGTAGACTATTACGTGTATAAATAGACTTCTAAATCTATATCTCAAAGGGAGTATTTATTCACGAGGGATTTGAAGCCTAATGCAGAAGTAGACGGTGTTCCATTCCGATGAATTGAAATCTATTTTTCTCTTGTGGTGGGAAGAACGATGAGGAAAAATGTTTGAAAACCCAAAATTGATCTAGCGGGATTTTCCTTATTTTCGTGACAGAAATCGTTAGGGAGCGGGGAGCTACATCACAGTTTCAAAAAGAGCATTTTCTAGAAGGACCGCCATACAATTCCGTGAAACGCTATCCGCTTCCCCTCTTTTTTTAAATCCGAGACGTGACCCCTACCAGATGTGACTCCCTATCGTTTGGATTCCAACTAAACTTTTTTTTTAAAACCCACAAACCTGTCTCAAAACTTAAAGTTACACGAGTTTGGGCTACTTCATATTTCAAACGTTCCCTTTCAAAAAAATAAAAAAATAAAAAATTAAGTACATTTCCTTATTTCTTATGTATACTGACGGGGAAGAGGGAGATTTTTTCAAATTTTCACAACGTGATTGATGCTGCACCATTATTTGCTCCATAAACACGCATTCAAATAATTCCGAGTTCAGTTTTATCGCCATCTTTTATTGCACGACATTCCCAGCCTCCTGTACATTTCTGTGCTTGCGTCTACAATTTTTTGTTTATTTTCTCATCACTTTCCTTCAAATTTGCTCAGTTTTACTATTGCCTTTTTCAAGAAAATGTTCTAGTAAAGCGCCTAAAACAAAAAAAATAATGCGTATGCAAAGTGGCAGCAATGCTTTCAGAGAAATTGTTTCTCGTCAAATCGAAAGAAAAACAAAACAACTCGCAGGAGCTGTCCCTCTTTGAAAGGCTAAACGAGTCAAGTGGACGGCCCTAGCGATTCAAAGAATAGTTTCCTATAAAAGATGAGTTTCATGCGCTCGACTATTCACGTCAAACAAAAAATATTTAAAGAAACGCTGTTATTTGATGCGTTTTCGTTATTCCGTTGCGTAATAGAAATTCGGTCTTTAAAAAAAAAAGAAAAAAGAAAAGAAGAATTTTTACCTGAGAAAGACTTGATGAAGTTGCTGGGCAAAGGAGGCGAAGAGAGCGGCCAGCGCCAAGACGAGACCTCCCAGGACGGCCGTCAACCGAGTCGATTTGCGACGACAGAGGGCCACGACCAAAGGTGTCCACAACCAGCTGCCACTTAACTGGATCACGCCTATCCACACTGCCGTCCGCATTTTCACGGCGTGTAGAGTTCGTACCGCACAGATTGGACCGCGTTGAACGACATGGTGGGGGAGAAAAAAAGAAACGATTTTTAACACACAATTAAGCGACCACACGAAACAAGAAAATTCAATTTTAGAAAAGAAATACGAAGACTCCCCACCTTTGCCTGTCAGCTGCTTTCGCAAAGTGCCAACTCAATGGCAATTATTTCAAAGTCTGACTGCTACGTCAGCAATTTTTTGTTGTTTCCCCTAGCGCCAACGTGACGAGCTACGTCTTAATGGCGCTCCCTTCTTTCGCGTGCGTGAATTTGACAGCTTTTAACTGCAACGCGGCAACAGTAAACACACTCACGGAAAAATATCTCCCACACGTACTCAGTGCAACAATCAAGGCACTTCTGCGGTCTGTTTTTTAACAAGAAACACGGCGACCATCCATCTAACCTACGGATCATTCATCATTCATAACGGCTGATGGGGTCCCGAAAAGAAGAAAATGAAAAAGAATGGACCCAGTCAAGTTTTTTTTTTTCCCGTTTGGTAAATAGCCTCTCCAAACTGAATGGTCAGGATATAAAGTACGGGATTTCGGTTGGCCAGAGTCTTTGAATCGACGCCATAGAGGAACATCCATTTCATTTTTTTCTATATCGAAGGGACGCCGGTGCGTCGGATGGGGATAAGTAACTATATATCTTTCATCGTGAAGGAGAGTGACTTTCGTAAACAGCTGAGAATTCGAAACTCCTCCTCCTACGTAAGAAAATGTTGCGTCCACTTCTGCAAGAAAAGAACATCGTTCGCCATAAAACATAACAAGAATGCGTTACACACAAGAGATTTTTTTTTAAATAGCCTTTTCTTTTCTAAGGGAATTGCATGTCAAGTGGAGATCTATAAAGATATTAATCTACAGGGGGGGGAAGGATCGCACGATTCATTTTTTTCGTGTTATGTCTTCGTTAAAACCAAAAACTGTGGGGGGGGATATCGGCCGGAATTCCGTTCAACCGGATTACATAATAATGACATGCAAACTGTCCTGGGAAGATGGAAAAAAAAATTGATTGATGACGAGTCTATTTCTAGTTTATTTTTTTTTTTAGGTCAGACGTCATAGGATATTTGGCAATGTCGTAAAAAAAAGATGAGCGTTGGGAAGGGACCTGTGGCTGCGCAGCTGATGGCTCTTAATTTTCTCGGGGTAAAAAGATTTTTTTCGTTTGACGTGGATTTTTCTTTTCAAGGAGATGACAAATACACGTCCGTCTAGTCGTAAATCAGTCAGCAGGTCAGACTTGAAAAATGAACGGAACTTTTTGAGAACTGTCTGATACGTTTTCTAGGGAAAAAAATAAAATAAAAAGCTCGGAAATAATTCAGCAGCCGGGGCTCATTTGTTTGCATGCAAATGAGCCCCGACGAGAAAGCCAAATGGTTTTTCTCTATTGAACCTCACCAAGAAAGAAAGAGTTAAGCTTTAAAAAATAATGTTCCTCTCTTCATTGTTAACCAATTTGTTATTATACGCAGTGTGGGGCTATTGACGTGAGTCTACATCCGAAAGAGAAGAAAGTGGGAAATCGTGTCGCTTGTCCCGCGATCCACAGACAATCGCCCATAATAATAATAATAACAATACAACCCAACAACTACAACAAGTCGTCCCATTTTTATTTTGGCTGGATCGCTATCTCGCCAGTCTCAAAGGTGCTCTTCTCTCATTGGATAGAGAACCCCCCCATTTCCTTTTAAAAGAAAAATGTGGTGTCTATTCAGAAAACAACTTCCCAAAAATGGGATAATTTTATGATGATTGCCAAGAGAAGCCGCGTTAAACAACATTTTTTGTTTCTTTGCATCTATGTGTTTGTTATAAAACTCACGAATAAAAATTTCGTTCCCAAAACAAACAAACGCAAATTAAATGTGCCTCGATTCCCTGCACACACAAACACACACACAAAATAGGAATTAAAGAAGATTATTATTTTTCAATGTCCTTTATGAAATAGTATGCAAGCCAAGAAAACGAATGTGCGCGCGCACACACAAACAGCAGGAGGTTATCGATTGTAAATCAATTTCGGACGGTGGTAAATTTCTCGGTAAGACACACACACACACACGAAGACGATACATTGCATAAAAGAGCCTAAAGCCAATGTGTGCGCGTATTTCAAAATTCAAAAGAAGAAATCAGCGTGCAATTCCGTTGTGCGCCATCAACCTGATTTCTTCTTTTGAACAGTTAATTGGGAAAGGTGCCCCAACAAGTCGCGATGGTGTAAAAATTAGATAAACAAACGCCAGGAGAATAATGAAATAGCGCAATTTTTTTTTTCTCTCTTTAAACGGAGAGCGCGCCGTGTTAGTCCGTTTGGAGGGCGTGGACAAAGTCATAATATTTACAAATGTACATAATAATATAAAAGTGTAGCTGAAAATAACAAACATGGCCCGATGGTGGTTTTTACGTTTAAGAATTGCTACACGGCGATTATATGCGTTTAACCTCCAGCCACTCGTTAAAATAATCAAGACCGTGTTATTTTGTTGTTTTTTTTTTTTTTTTTTTTTTTCCTGAGAAATAGGAATTATTGCGACAGACTACAAGGGAGGGGTTTAAAACATTTTCTTTGATAATAAAAAAAAAAAAAAATCATCTAATAAAAATTGAATTTGCATATTTTATTAGGCGTACGCACATCTCTCGTGTCCTATGCGTCTTTTTAGCGCATTTCTTTCAAAAAAGAAGATTACTGTTGTGGCGGGGCGCGACAAGAAAAATAAAAGATAAGAATCGCATCACTTAAAAAATATATACATACACATCTAAATGACCCTGAAGGCGTTTTTTTTTTTCTTTTTTAAATATATAGTTAAAGAAAATGGTCGTTTGACACGCAAGAGTCCCAACAACAATATCGTAGCACGCGTCAAAAGACTTGTTATTCCTTCCTTATTGTAGTTCGTTTCCCTTGAAAAATTCAGTTTGGACCCGTTCATTATTTTAGTGTCGCCTAAGCAACAAAAATGGCCGTCTTCTTATTGCAGGGACAAGGTTATAAACAAGTCGTATAAATAAGCGATGCACACACAAACAAAATTTCGTTTCCGCACGACACAAAAATAATATATAAGGAAATATAAAGAGTGTCATTCAACCGGTTATAGACTTTTCGTCAATTGGCCAGTCTGTTGGATAAAAGAGGACAAGGCGAAACATTCACGGAGGATAACCACTTCACTCGACAGCGAAAGAATTTTTTTTTTTTCTGGGGTGGGCATGTCCATCGTCAATTGACTTCATCATATCTTTCATCGAGTATAAAAGCAAGGACACAACAGGCAACAAAGGCATGTCCTGCTGCACAGCTTCCAATTACACGTAAAAGCTTTTGTCGATTCTCTCTGTCCTGTCTCGTCAACATCAGCAGACAAATGGAACACGAGAAAGAAGAAAAAAAAGCAGCTGGACCTGTTCCAGCTTTTTTTTTTTTCATAGTTCCTACTACTGACATTCAACTCCTATGCCGACCATTTCTTCTTCAACCGCCTTCTTTTCTAGATATCCCGTCGTTTGTTTGGCCTGACGTCACTTTGGCCCGAGGAGACGAGTCAATATTTGCCCGTTTCTGCCACTCCGTTTTTCCGCGCGCATTCACAGAAAAACAGAAAGGTAAAAACAACACATTCTTATTATGCCGGACCGATGTTTGTTTAACAAGCAGACCGTCTCTCATCAACGCTGATTACAACAAACACCACCGATGACGTCATCCCTTGACCCACATTATTTTTCCATCATCTTCTCTTTTGGCACCTGAAAAAAACTAAAAGTCCCTTGATCCAACAACCGATGGACGGTGGGCTCTTTGGCAACGAGGCCGTCCCCCCCCCTGACGGTAAAAGTAATGGAAGCATTTGGCTACGGAACGAGTGTGAGAAAATGGGCAGACAATGAAAACGATCAGGACGTCTTTAGCGCCTCTTCTTTTTGAAGAAGAAAAAAAATGCTCATCAACACGACAGAGGTAGGAAGACAACAAGTAGAGCTCAAGGATGCCTCTTTCAACGGGCCTCTTAATATTTTTTTGGAACGTTCTCACGGAATGCGCGCGCCGCGAAACACTTGATTTTTATAGCAGACGTCATTGTGTTTTTGCCACCCCCCTATTTCTTGAAGGGATAAACCCACGTTTAGCTGTGTCATAACAAACTAGGCATTGATAAACATCCCACCTCTTTTATGTGTTTTGCAACATGGAACCGGCTCCCGATTTCTTGGAATTGGAAAAGAGTATCAATGAAAATTTACGTGCGTGTCATCCCCGAGAAAGAAAACAAAAATGCGTAGAGAGAAATCGATGCGCGTTTCCCAAACAACACAATAAATGCGAGCCGATTGGAGGTCGATGGGGAAACTTCTTAGGTAGATCGAAAGGGAGTCTAGAAAAAAAACAAGAAGATTGAGAGAGAAGACGCACCCCGCATGCTAAGTTTATGACTTCCAAACATCGTCCTGTTTCCAAGTCTTTTTGAATAAAAAAACAACCACTAATTTTTTAAAGGGGTGTGATTTAAAATTACCCGCCAAAAACTATGCCGACATTGTTTGAATTCACCTGCAGGTACGCGAATTGAAATGCAAACTGACCTGCGTCCATGTGAAGCGAAGCGGCGGAATTCTCCTGACGAGCAAAATGGCGAGCGATCTGAGCCGCCATCACTCCAAAGGCCAGCTGCAGGCCAGTCGTCAGCACCTGGACCAGAAATGCAGCGCCGACCACTAACCATCCCCATCCGCCCTGAAACATAAAAACAAGAAACCGCAACCATTAAATTTCAAAACGAAATTCAATGGGGATGCCTCCAGATGAAATCATTAAAAGAAAACGTGCACAGGTGCTCATTCGAAACAACCGTTTCAAACATTCGACATGTTTTCATTTTTAAATGACCACAGTGATTTGGCTGCAGACGAGAAAGTTGAATACGAAAAAGCGGCAAATTTAAAATAGACTTAAATTTTTTTTAAGCAAAAAGATTTTCAGAATATTTTCTTTTGACACTTTCACGAATATTCAAAAATACTGAATGCTCGACACGCCATTTCAAAGGCAAAGTCATGATTTTTTTTTCTTCAAACGAATAAAGGGCAGACTACTCATTGACGTAATAGCCATTTTCTACGTTTATAAAAGACGTGTCACTTAAAGATTTGAGCAAAAACCTTTTTTGCCCATGTACCCATCGTTACGTCGTACTAAAAACTTTCTAAAAAGAAAAAAAAAGGGACGTTGTAATCCCACAAGATAGACAAGGAATTAGCCAATCTTGTAGACGATCCTATAAAATCCCAAACAATTGTTTGGATACAACGAAGAGAAAACCTTTTTCTTGTTTGTTTACAGTGGAAACTCAATTTTCTTCGCTTTAATGAGCTCCAAGATGCCCGACATTGCAAATAACACTACGTGCTTATGTATACGTAATGAGGTACGATAATGAGCCCTTCATTATTTAAAAAAAAAAAAAAGAAAAGCAAATAAAAAAAAAACATGACATAGTTTACACCACAATCAGATTATGTACCTCTGGATAGTAATGCTGTCGGATGGTTGACGTGCGCGGATCGTGACGCCGGAGTCCTGGAACGGCTCGATGTAAGCTCCAAAGTTCGCGCTCGTTGAGGCCTGGCCCGCCAGAGATCTTGTCGTCGTTCAATCCACCAAGGCCGGAGAGACCATCGTCGCCAACTTCGGAATTGTTGTGATGGCCACTGTTATTGCTCGCATCGCCTCCAGCCGTCGTCCGACCGCAATGATGATTCTTAGCGGCAGCACCTCCTGCTGAACGTAAAAATGAGATTCGAGATTAGGCAAAAATGCGAAGATTACGAGAAGAGACACGTCCGTTAAAAACAAAGTGCATATCAAAATGATGTATACAACACAATAACATTATTACGATCTAATAGAAAATGAAACATTTCTCGATTTAGATAAGACATCGTGGCAACCATTTTTTTTTTTTTTTTTTCCAGCTATCCAACTCATTTTGAGCCACGATGACGTAGGTCTTTTCCTTGCGTTGGCTGTTGCTGCTCGTGTACGCACAAAAATCTGATAATAAGCTGAGAGGGTGGGATTTTTCCCGTAGCGCCGGATATTGGAATTAGTTTTCTTCCGTCTTGTGTGTGTGTGCGTGTGTGTGAAAAAGGATATATTACACACGGGATCGATAGGAGGGATAGCCCTCCAGCTGTCTACATGAGAGAAAAAGACGTTCTCTTCGCTATTTATTATTTACGTGATGGATGTATAGTATTATTTTGAAAAAAAAAAACTATTTTTATCGTGGGCACACTCATAAAATTTCATTTTTCAATCCCGCTTTAATGATTTTCTTTCCAGCTGATGAATGACTCGGGGATTTATAAAAATGATGAAAACAAAGGGCCTATAGCAGATGGTGAATTTAGAAAAGAATAATTAATTTAGAAGACCATACAAAATCGAATCATCTGCTCAACAAATTTTTCTAATCAAAACAAATTTCACCATCTCTTCAAAAAATTATTAGATTACTTTTTTATATTTTATTACACGAGTTATTTTAATATGTTTAAAATATATATTTTTCATTTAGAAAATGCCAATATAAAAACAGCGCCCTTACCGTGACAAAATATCACGAGACGTGGGGATTCGAATCACCAATCATCACCATACATAGCAATGGCCCGTCTACCACATTCAAAAAAACAAAATTCTTTTCCGAATGGAATGCGTGTCTTTTTCTTAGCCTCGCATTTAAAAAAAAAGAAAAAACGCGAAGAAATTGTGACGGTCACGCATGCCGCGGTGGTCATTTTCCGACGCAAAAAGGTGGCAAACCTTATTAGGGGATAGCAACATATTCAGTGCGTGAGTTGGTCAGACAAAAACCGCAACATGATTCACCCAAACTATTTCTTTTTTCAACGTCCATCGAACGTTAGAACTACACGAAATCACGCACCCTATTTCTGTACGCAAAAAATATATATATATACATCTTCTTTTGTTTCAGCTCTGTTGTCAAATTTCAATATTTCAATGAACTTGTCTGACACATTTTCCCCCCTAAAAACTAAAAGGAAATTGTCTTTTTTAAAAAAAAATAAGGGAGGAGGGGTCGGCTGAGAGGCGGATTCAATTGGTCGTCGGGCAAAGTTTAACGAGGCAGAACCCAAAAAGCTGCTAGGCAACGCTGTTCTATCATAAAAAAAATATTCAATTGCTCGTTTCAAATCTCATTTGTTTTATGTGCTGCCCGCCTTATCTCCTTGTTGACGACAAGTCCGTTTTTTTTTTTTTCATGCAAAACCGGAAGTCACGGTATATACAATAAACACAATTGCAAAAAACCCTCAGCAAAGACTTGACACCATCAAACTCTTTAAAAAAAAAAAAGGGGGGGGGGAGTTTGATGGTGTCTTGTTTTATTGTTATCCTTTTATTAGATTTAGCTCTGGCGGGATTCACGCGTTTGTTGTTTCAACGGAGGACATCCAACGAAAATGGTCATCGAGATTTCTTTAAAGACAAAAACTTTGAATTACAGTTTCCAATCGGATTAGGTGGAACGATATCAAACAAAAAAAAAGTTATTGCTACTTGTAGTTTGTTTCTTAAGGCCAGCCATCAAATAGACAAGAATCGCTTTAAAAGAAACGAGAGACAACACATAAAAAAGAAAAAAAAGACTATCAAAAGAGAATTCGATTTCTCAGTCGTCCTTAAAAAAAGATTTCCCATTTTATTTGACTTTTCAATTCACGATCTTCAATGATTGATAGCCAGACATCAACTAAAGAAAAGGTTTTCCCAGGCCCCGTTTTTTTTTTTTATTAGCTGTACACGGTAGACGCACACGATACAAATCAGTTTGCGCAATATCAGTTAAGAGCCTGAGAGCGGGGGGGATAAGTACGTAGATTGAAATAAAAGAAAAATGATGAACTTTGGCGACATGCCGGACCACTTTGCACCCCACCCTTGGTCGCCATACAGCGTCTTATTAAAAGAAAAAGGCCGTACAGAAGGCGGGGTATTTTATGACTTGCAAGTCTCATACCACCGGTGCTTTTTTCCTGCCCCCCCCCCAAAAAAAAACAATAGGACTCGACGTCGTATGCTGACCCGTCTCTATTGATTTATTTCTCAGAGTTAAGATGTTTTCTCTCGTTTGGCAAACACGGTGCAACTGATATACGGGCGTCTCTTGCACGACCCACTTCAATCGACTCTATGCCTTTTATTTTTCTTAAGTGGGCCGATTTGAGAGGGTTTAGTACACGATCGATGATGTCTAACTCCGCCCCATCTACACGACATTGCCCATTGGAAAAAAGAAAATAGAATTTACCTCGACTAGTGCTGGAATTGGCGACGTAAGATCGCAATGTCGTCGCACTTTTGCAACTCTGTTGACTGCCATAACGTCGCAAACAGGACGGCTGATGTTGCTGTTGGCGGGCAGCGCCGACTCCGCTAACGTCGATCGTATTGTTCCAGTTTTTACGCGAAAGGATCGGCTTGGTCGACGACACATTGGCGTTTCTCGTGCTGTTGGATGCCACTCGATTCAACTTATTGCCACCAGTCCGGCTGACTATTTCAGACGAAGAATTTGTTCGAGACACTTGTCCTTGTTTGGTCCGATGGGTGGCCACTTCCACTACTTGTGGAACGATATGCCGATCGATGGTTAAAGTTTTGGTGGCCGATCCAGCTGCACTGTAATGCGGAGCTTTCTTTAAAGTCGGTTTCAATAATGTCGATCCATCTTGCGTCGGCTCTACAGCGACCGTAGTTTCTTTCGAACACAAACAGCGGCCGACGCGTTGCTGATCGAGTTTGTTTTTATTCCGGCCGCCAGTCGTCACGTTCATGCTGGACAAGTCGACTACAGGTCCATCCATCCAAGAGACAAGGGCCAAATCGACACCGCTCACAACGGCCGCCAATCCATCGGCCGACATGCTCGCACATCAACACGCCATCTGATAGCTCCTCGTCTTCGTTGATTGCTCACGTCGACGATGGACGTGTGATATTATTTCACGGTTAATTATCGATATCCAGTCGGAATCCATTTCCTGCAATAAATAGAAAATGTTTGGGGTCAAAATCGTTCCGAAAAAAATAATAAGTTTTACGATCGCTCCGTTTATGTACAACAGGCTGCAAAGACATGATTTGCCACCAAAAATGGCGACTACGGATCTAATATCACGCGTGAGTGGCCTTCTCTATCCCCTGTTTTTATTATGCCTTATACTGCTCGCCTATATATATATATTACAGTGTACACTAGGCCTGCCAAGATTGGCTGTCCAACTGACTGCCCCTATCTCAGATTGATGGTTTCCATTTCAGTTTCCAATCTTCTGTTTTAAAAAGAAACTTTAAACCATCTGTAGGTAAAAAAAAAAAAAAATAAGGGGTGGGGGGAGCAACAGGCCGCGTGACAAAATGATTGACGCAGAATAATTGGGTAGATTCAAGAAGAGAAAAAGAATTGTCAACAGCTCAATAGTTTTTCGCAAGCTCATTAGTATGCGCTACGTGTCTTCTATGACATGCCTTTTATTTTACCCTTTCCAAATGTTTTTTTTTTTACTGTGAATTGAAGGCGACGGTGTTACGTGTACATATCGATCGTTCCCCACACACACACACACCGGGACAAAGATGAGAATGTTGATTCCGCCGCATAGAGACACACACATAAGAACTAGGTTAATAAATATACCAAAGTATAATATTTATCAAAGTCCAGTGTGTAAGGGAACGCGACGGCGATCTTGCAAGATAATTTGCGACAAGATGAAGGAGCCTGTTGGGAAACCTCTCGGAGGTATTTATCAAACGAAGAAGTTACAGAAGCTACTGATGTGAATTAAATTAACTTGGAAAAAAAAAATGCTACCCATGTAGATTTCGAGAGGGAGTTTAATTTCGAATGTTGACTGAATGTAAACAAGAGGATTTGAGAAAAAAGCTCGTCATTGACGACCTTTGCTATTTAAAAAACTAAAGCCTTTCTCTTTATGTGGCGTTCTACATAAGACCTTTCGATTGATGTTTATGCTTTACAGAGAGAGAGAAAAGCATATATTTATCCAGAAGACCTTGTATATTTATATCCGGCGGCGGAATGTTCTGTTATTTTTCTAGCAAATATTTCGGAAATCTCTTGCCTTTCTCCTTTGAAAACACAACTTCTAGCTAAGCGAAAACGCACACACATTTCAAGCTTTAGCCTCAATTTGTTAGACGTCAACCTTCAGTCTAGCTCATCAGATCGTCCATCTTGCAACGGCCAAATCCATCAGTGTATTAGTTCAACCCCTCCGTATTATAGAGAGCTAAACAACCGAAAAGCTTTTCTTTAAAACAGACACGTAACATAGAGACTTATCTGTATGGTACACACACGCACGTTAAGCTATTTATTCACCCTGTTTTTCACGGAACAAAATTCTTTTACAAAGTTATTATTAACGCGGATATAGAGCGATCCCATATGGTGACCGGTCCCTAGGACGGTAAAAAAAGAAAAAGAGTTTTTCTAAAATGAAACCCATCGTATAGCCAAGTAAAATCATCAAGACAGTTACATCAGACTTCCGTTGTTATCTAACGTCTTGCAAGTTTCATGTGCTGACTGATCGTTTTCTTGGCCTAAACCACCCGGAAAATGCAATGACGTACTACTTAAATTCGGTCAAAGAAATTTGAAAGCAAAACCTTTTAAGACAATTATGAAAAAAAGACGGTAGTAAAAAAATATGCTAATTAAAAGATTTCGACATTTTTCGCAGAAAAAGTCTGAAGCTTTTTCAGCAACAAATAATAATGGTTTGTGTCTCTTGCCTACTACTTAAAGTCGGTGAAAAATGAAAACCATTCACGAATGCTTTTTACACGATGAGGGAAACGCTGATGAGACCTAACCGTTTGAACAATGAGCTTTTCTCGGGAGTGAGGCAGACGGTTTTGCCATGACGAAGCGGGAAAAAATCATTTAAAAAGAATAGAGAATTTATAGCACTTAAGATCCTATTATTGCCAGCATCCTTTTACGTCACACCACCTCTAGCTATACTGACGCACTTAGAGCAAAAAAAAATAATTTTTTTAAAACGTCTTTATATTAAAAAGCGAAATTTGAAAGTTAATTAGACAACCTAATTGGCAGGTGGACAACACACCTGATACAATTCCATTTATAGATTTTAAAACATTCACTCCATATTGTTTCGTTACGCATTTTCATAAAACATATCCTGTATTCGCTCATTACAAAATAGAAAATGTTCACGATTTCCAAAACGAACACAACCGGTTTAACTCCTCGTTTTCACTAAAATTCTTCTAATTTTAGTTACACTACTGCGTGTTATCAAATAACTTTATCTCTAATGTGCACAAGAATTCAAAGATTGCCCTCAAAATAATTCCTACATTAACCCCGAATAGTCAAAGAAAAGATGGCGACCACTCTTTGAGATGATTGCATTTACCGACTAAACCTGTCCTCTCTCTATGAGGTCCCCATTGGCTTTTATTAGAAATGGAATCTTGAGGAGAAAGAATATTAGAGAATATAAAAGACGATGACACTATATTACAAGCAAAACGAACGTAAAAGAAAATTTCCAATTTCGGGGTAAGGTCGTTGAGTCCTTGCCACACACACGAGAGATAAAGTCTATTATTTATCGATCGACTGGCCTACAATTGAATTCCGATTCGCAACGTTTTTTTTTACCCGCGAAACAAAATGGAAATAAGGAAAGTCTTTAAGTTTACGAGACACGTGCACGTGAGAAATTACATTTAAAATCGATCATTAATCGGCAAAGGAAGGAAGAAAAAAATACTCACTTGATCACGATTTTTCACACAGTGTCTCACGTGAAAACAACACGAAAGGTATCGGCACACAGCGGACAATTTTCTTCAGTGATTTGGGGTAAAACAAAATGGCGAGAGCAAAGTGTCGTGCGACGTTACTCGCACGGCGTCTACCGGTCGACTAACGGCGATTGAACGAGGCTTCTCCTTTTCTCTTCTGGGCGGGAAAGTTCCCTCCTTTTTTCTTTCTTTTTGCTGCGTTGCAAACTACATCTTCTCTTTTTTTTTTGTTCTGTATGTCACCCGTGTGAGTTTGTTCATTGGATGAGACTTTGATAATAACTTTCGTGGCTCACACGGAAAAAAAAAGGAAATTCAATTTCCTAGTGTATTTACATTTTCTTAGTATGTGTGACATCCGTGTGTGTCAGTTTCCCTCCCAATTCAATTGCCAATGCATGTCGTCTTCTTCTCGAAAGATCATCAACCTTAATTTGATAAAATTCTTTCGTGCACTATTCCTGGGATAACTCAAATTTAAATATTCAACACGCAAAATATGCAAATATGTTTTGTTTTTCAAAACGTTTTGTAGTTCTGAAGGGATTGATTTGCCTAAGCAACGACCAATTCCAAGGCCATTGGTTTTCTCGATCCACGTGTCGAAAACGAAGGAGGCAGGGTAAGCAAAATGGATTTTTCATCTTCTTTTACCCCCTTAAGCCATCCGTCAATCCACCCTAAAAACGCAGTTTTATTCACCACGTGGCTGTATGACCATTTTCATTACCTTAGGAATACCTAGGTCTATAACCTGGTAGCCACTTTTATTTCGCTACATCCGCCGCATAGACGTCGTCAAAGAAAAACTTAATGATGAGGAAATCATTCTTGAATGTACTGTCCCCGAGAACACCAGATGTTTTCAGAATCCCCTAATAGACTCCCGACGTGATGACACACACGACGAACGGCTTTGCAAGAAAATCTTTCACTATTCAAAGTGGAAGTTTTTGTCTTTTCCATCAGATTTTGGAGTTGTCCAGGTGAATATGTTTACCCAGAGCATATCCCATTTTATTAAGTAATTTCACTATTTGTACAGGAAAAGTTTGACGACATTCAACTTTGTGAAAACTCTCAAAAGCAAACAAGAAAAAGTTTTCAAATATTGACGAATACCAAGCAATGAATGGATTTTCGATGGTATTGGTCTTATTATTCTACACGAACCCTGGACTGATCGTACGTGGGCGTTGCAAGTACAAAAGATATCGCCATTTTGTTGTTTTTGTGCGGGAAAAGACAAAAAGTTGGACGTCATTCTAAAGAAAAGAATGAAATGGATGCTGGAACAACAATGGGTGGGCAGCTCAACACACGGAATGACGGATCATCTTCGCCATTTTGCCAGTTGATGCAAGAAGGCTATGCGGAATCCTGCGAAGGAGAAATGGAAACGAATCTCACCGGAATTTTTTGCTGCAGTAAAAGTCTATCGTAAAAAAGAGGATTGCGTTGGTGAATTGCATCTAATCGAATAATAGGCCACACCAAAAATGGCGTTATGAAGCTCCATTTTATTTTGGTTGGTACCTCTCTCTATGTAATAACAAAGTTACGATTATTTTTAATACCTTTTGAAACTATGTTCTTTAGATATTTGCTGTTTTATTCATTCACGGCTGCTGCTTTATCTAGCTTCGAGCAATGTCCATCGGGCCCGTCACAACGGATTACTCCATTTGCGACTGTGAGCGCGTGCGGACGTCGTCACGCGAAATTAAAAAAATAAGGATTTTACAACGGCAAAAGAAGTAATGTATGAAAATTTCAAATGGTTTTTTTTTTTGTGATTATGTAAAATTTCTAAACTGGAATTTGTGTTTTTCTTCGGGAGAAATTCATTTCCCACGGATTACTGACGACATTCCCTAAATGCTTCCTCATTTAGGCGGAATGTTTTCACGCCGATTCCTTCACGATATTAATGAACTCAAAGAAAAAGCGTTTCTTATTCAACCAGTTTCACAAGACGTTTTTCCGATCCTCAAATAATTCGGTGAGTAAAAGTTTGAATCGACTCAGTGTTGATGAGTACATTTCCATCTGTTAAAGATTATCAAGTGATGAATGAAGTGATTATTGTGGCCTTTTTTACAGGAACTGCAGAGCCTTCATTTTGGTGATCGATAAATTTCAAAGCTTTGCACTAAATAATGTGCTTGATTGGTAATGAGACGCATTTAATTAAATCTCAAAAACTGTCGACAATGAATTCATTGTAGATATTTTAATATCTTCCCATTTCATTCTTTCATCTATTTCTCAATTTTGTTTAAGAGTAGGAAAAAAAACTGCAGATTATTGATCGGAAGTAGGAAGACATTGCTGCAGCTGACGGTCTGTCGCAGCCGTTTGTCCATTCGCAATAATCGTTGGTAACATTTCATTCCGTGAGTAGAGCTAATAGTTTCGCATTTAAACAATTTGTGGATGACAACAACAGCATTCGACATGAAGACAATTGTTTGGTCAGTTCTATTTGCTTTATTCATCATCCGAATTTATGTTTATTTGGCCAGCTTATTCAAGGATCTTTGCATTTCAGGGTTGTGTTTTTGTGCTGTGGTGTGAAAGGGACCACACAAGATTTTTATTGTTCGTCTGTGCAGGAAAGTATTTTTTTTTTTTCATCAATAATAAAACGTTTGCCCGGCAGTCATTTAGTATAAATAGTCAATGAGCTTTTTCGTTTTAAACTTTCTCATTTCACGTTACGATTGTATATGCCGCTAAATTTGTTTATTCAAATTTTTATTCTAGATGGGTCCACGTCAATCGAATACAAATGGAACTTCACAGAGTCCAAAAAATGATTTTTCCTGTTATCGACGGGGGTCAGTCGTGAGTGAACGCGGGATGGTCCAACAACTTTTTTCAAATGTGACTTGTCTAGCTGATTTGATCGTCTGCCTATTATCGTGAGTCCCATACATCTTCGAAGCTAAAAATTGTTGGGAATGGAGAGCTTTGTCCATAGACCAATCAGTTCAGAATTAATGGACAACCTGATTCGTTCAACGAAAGAAAGAAAAAATGCAGTCACGAAATTGTAATTTATAAGACAGATCGCAGAACCAAAGTAGTTCGAATGTAAGCGACAGTATTTCAACTGTTGTTTTTTTCTTGCCAAATGCAGTCGATTGAAGAGAAAGAAACGATTCGATTGTTTTGATGATAACACAATTGAAGCGGCTTCGGTTATATAAAGTAAATAACAAAGGGAGATTCAACGAGGGGAAAAAAACAAGTGTAACAACTTTTTCGTCCTGTTCGTTCAATGTTTTTCCACGTGACAAAAGGCCAAATGTGAAACCGAATTAAATCAAAAATACGGTTAAACATTTAAAGGGAAAAGACGTCACAGATGAAACAAGTTGACAGTGTCCCCGAGGCAATGTAAATAAAAACATTGCGTGTATTGGCATCGAACGCATGAATAATTCACGACAAAAATCGTCTCCGTATGGATCATTCGTGAATAATAATAAAAAATCAACTCGTCACGAAGAGACAGATCTGTCCTATTATAGGAAAAGAAGAGAAAACATTAAACTAACATGCCATCGGCTTGGCTGTAAAAAACAAAACATTGATCTTTATAGAGGTTAAAAACTTGAAAAATAATACGATTATAGTAGATGTTAAACTATTTAATCACACGCACACCTCCCATAATGTTCTGTTGCTTGAATTTCCTCATCATCGAAGAGCAATGTTCCATTTAAAAAAATGGGTTATTGAAAAACAAGGAAAAACTAGCATGTACTTAACACACATAAAGAAATGGGCTGATGAATCATCGAAAATTAAGTATTGATTGGTTGGTTTTTTTTGTGTATTTGTTGATTTTACTGCAGAGAAAACTATTGTCATGTGTTTCTTTTTTTCTTCAATGATGTAGAAGCCATCGATCGGAGTAATTGCGGTCGTCGAAGCTGCTGATGTATGAAACGTAATTTATTTTTGGCGTCACCACAACGACCATCGGTAATTCTCGATGAACGTCCTTCACGTTATATCCAGTGGGGATATAGGAAGAAAGTATCAAAGAGTTTGTTTTAGAAGAAAAAGTTTCAAAAATTTTTGGAGGGGGTGCGTGATGCAATCCGGTTTGAAAACTTTCATAAAAACGGCATGTGTTATGCGTGATGTACTACACGCGTCTAAATTTTTACATTTGCAGATATGCAAGTGCATTGCTGATATACTCTACCAATTTATGCGCAATAGTTGGCCATCATTCGTTAATAATTGGCAACAAGAAAATGTGGAATGAAGATTTGAAAACAAAACTATATTAATCCGGTTATGCTGTGTATACAGTTTCGACATCTGAATGGATGCCAACGAAAATTGCGGATATTTCCTATTTTGTTCGTGTGCGACTTTCAATTTAACTGGTGAAATTAACTTTTGTCCAGGTATTATACTTTTAATGAGATCTCTCCATGTATAGGTTGAATAGCTCGAGGCATGGTAATAAAACAAATGGATGGTGATTCATCTTAATGGCCACGCCCAGCTTTGCGCCCAAGTGCAATTTTGCACGTTAAATTATGTTTTGTTTTTTGTTTTTCCACCAGACTTTAGCGGAGCCTCAGGAAATAACGCAATATAGACAACGGAAATCAATTATTTTGCTTTCCATTTCAAACGAGAATATGAAGAAATGAATTACGAACAGTCGCCATCGGTCCTTTTTCTGAATAGACTTCTCCTTAAAAGTTGTTCAAGTTCAACTCCATTTTCGGTTGGCAATTTGTTTTCTGTTTGATAGACCGACTTCTATTTTAAAACCAGCATCCACCCGGATCGATGATTGATTCAATTTTCGCGCGCGTATAAAACGAAAATTGCGCTGCTTTGATGACGACGTGATTCTACTCTGTAATCGACTATTTTAAATGATGAGCAACTACTTTATAAGAAAACAACAACAGCTGATGGCATTCAGTAAAAATCACATCAACCCAATTTGCATAAATTGATGGAGCTCAAAATCAATAATCAATGTATATAGGGGTCTCTAATAATGTATTCAGAGAAGTACAGTATACATATATATAAGCCTATGAAATAACGCGCTAAATTTAAAATTGTCTTGTTTAAAACTTCTTTTTTCGTATGGTGCGTGAATAATGAAATTCTGAATGTCCCCTTGTTTGGTCATAGCACACAACTTGCCCTGTTGTGTTTATCGTGTACTGCGGGACACGCCAAGGTCGGATGAAACGGAGAGAGTCACGAAAAAAACAAAACAAAAGAAGAACAACAGGTTTTTTTTTTTTTTTATTTTTAAAACTCTGATATGGCGGTCGCCCCAAACATATACAGTATATATAGTTTTGTTTTTGTTTGAACCCATAAATATAAGGAAAACAAGCAAAGAAAATTCAAATGTGTATAACCCCATATAGTGGCAGATATATTTTCATCTTGTTTTTCTTCTTCGAGTTTTCCCTTTTGCGAAGCCAAAGGGGGAAAAAATACAAGTCTATTAGTGGTGCTACTGTTTTCCCCGGTGAGGTGATGGAGCCATTGCCATTGATCGACGACAGCGGGCCAAACACAGGAAGTTGACGAGCTCCACCTGCATCCAAAAAAAGGAATTTTAGTTTTTTGTTTATCTGAAACAAAGAGTGACATCATCGCCTTGAAATTTTCATTTCAGAGGAATTCTTTTAGAAAAATCAAAGGCTTTTAAAAAAATACCATCACAATTTTTGCACAGGTAAAATGCACAGTATAAGAACAGCAGCAATCTAAAAAGCTTTTATCTATTCAAGTTGTCCAACATTTCTTTTGTGTTACGGACAGCTGCCAGACTTTATAAGGCATGGACTATGGCCATTTTGTCGTTCATTTAAGTCACATCGTTTTGAATAAGCTTCCGCTCGTGTTTGTGCCTGCAGTGTCGGAATGAATCAATCGTTTTGTATTCGTTTGGATGGTGGGCATCAACCAAAAGAAAGGCGATCTGCGCGAATAATGCTGTGTTTCTTCTTTGATTTTTCCCAAATTGTATAATATATTACGTAGCCTAAATATAATAAACAAACTTTTTAAACATTTGAAATCCAAGAAAGAACGTTTTAGTGTATATTGCGTGAACTGTGGCCAGGCACTTATTCAGTAACCAGATATCGTTTTCTCCTTGTTTTGTTTCACCTTTTTGTTTTGTGCCTATATATAAAACGACGACGAGCACGTGAACAAGAAAAATTCGGGTTGAATGAACCAACTGACAGGGCAACGTATATATAATTCGAATAGATATGGGGAATGTCAATACCGGGGCATCATAGCCTGCAGCTATTCACGCAATTCGGCCGTTTTGATTGTGTTTTTATATAGATATAGTCTGTCTGTGCATCATATAGTCTACACACACACACACACATGGCATGCCTATATAGGTCTATAAGAGATTACACGGCCGGGATTGACACGGGTCATTTACACGAGCCTCTGTATCTGTGCGTGTTGTGCGTTTTATCGATTTCAGTATTAGGAGAACGGGGCAGCTAGAGTAATCATAACAAGAGTGAATATGCTGCTGTGTGTGTTACGATCCCGAGCGAGCGGTTTGATTAGTTATACCACGTCCAACATCTGATCAACATCCTTATTTGCGTTCCTTCACAATGGCCAATGTTGAAACGGAAACAAATTTCTTTCTGTATCGCTTTCGAATCGAGTTAATTTTGATTCAATTCGACGTATAGTTTTGAGAAAGTGAATGGACCTTTTCTATGTATGAAAAATCAGGGATGAATTGACGTCATGGAGTTGAGCAGCAGATCGACAAACCGTAAAGGATTTATCAACGGAGAGAGAGGGATAACATGGTCCCCGGAATGGGCACCACTCCCGCATTTCTCAATGTCTTATCAGATAACGTTCAATCATACGTTCGCATCTGCAACTCAATTAACATCTTGAAAGAAAAAAGTAAGAGGAAAGGATATGTTTTAAATATCCAAACCGAATTACACAGCCAGCAAATTGGATTAGATAATATTATGGGGAAATATCGTACCGAAATAAAACCATCAAGGTAGACTCCATAATTCCAGATGGAACTTTTGAATAGATGGATCGTGTGGGCGTGGCACGGAAAAAAAAAAAACAGATCACACAAGAGACGCATATCAAACCTATACCCACATCCGTATGCAAATTGCTTCTAGAATATATGATTCACGGTCTCCTTATTTTTATTGATACGTGCTGCCACTATGTAATATAGGGTGATGGCCATATAGTTTTGGAATCATCATCCAGTGGCCAAAAAGTTCAAACGACAGGGCAGGAATCGTAAAAAAACAAAACTTGGAACAGCCATCGTCTCCTTTTTTTTTTTCATGGGAAATCTGTGGAACGAAAAAAAAAAAAATTTTGACTTCAAATCTTTTATTATTCCACACATCGCGGATGTTGTCTGTTAATAATTTCCAGCCGTGGATTTTTTTTTTTTTCGAAATATTTAGACATCATTGCTTTTTTGGCAATGACGTAAACATCCTGTAAGGAATCTAGGCCACTATGTAAATTCTATTCCCGTTTTTTTTTTAAAAAGGGAAACTTTGAAAAATAAAAATATTTTTCAAAGGGAAAAAAAGAAAAAAATTATGTTTGCGTGTGAACCTCCGTGTAACTTATGAGGAAAAGGGCGTAGAGATAGTCTGATTTTTGGGTGATGAAACATCTATAGAGTATATAGATATGCCCCGACTCGCCATCATTTAAATACATAAACACCACCCCTTTTTAATAGGTTTGTGTATTCCAATGCTGCCCTGAATTTTGTTTCCCAGTTGGTGAGGTAGTAAACAATTTATAGACCGTCTGCTGGAAAAGCTATTTAAAATATATAACTGACTATTGATTAGTCTTCTTCTTCTAAGCCAGTCCTTTTTTTCTTGTGAATAATTTTATTTCAAGACATTTGTCAGTTTACTCATGGACTACGTTATCATATATACAGAGAGAATAACAAACATCAAAGAAACTGTATATATTTACAGCAGTATTATATATATATGATGGAACACATACTCGAATATCGATTTCCCCTGTCCAAATATGCAAAAAAGGAGATGCATCCCTTCACACAAAAAAAAAAAACTGTATCGTCGTGACTCTTTAAAAACTCCTTTCTCTCTGTGTTTCAATCTCATCCAAATCCGTATGGGTTTTGGCTACGTTTTCTGGAAAATTATGAATTAAAAATGCCATGCAAATACATTTTTTTGAAACATAATGCATTTTTGATTGAGGGTTTTTTTTTAAAGAAAAGATGGAAACAAAAAGATTTTCTTTTTGGCATTGAAAACAGAAGGAAAAGCGGGCAATCAAAAACTAATTGTAAGCCATCGCTCAAAACTGGAACACAGAAGAGATAACGATTAGACGAAGGAAACAATCTATAAATTTATAGCGACCCATTGTTTTTCTTTATAGACCGAAAAGACAATCTAACGTTTCTCACTTAAATCATTTTTTTCTTGATAAATGATTTCATTCTTTGCAATTTCGTCTGACCGTTCCGGCCTTTTGCCTTGAGCCAAAAGGAAGAAAACGAAGATTTGCTTTAACAATGGATTGCTGCGATGGCAAGAACAAGCGATCATCATATGTCTTCACATGTATTTTCTGGTTAGAATTCTCTATACGGTTGAACATGCCATTTTTCAAGGGATAAAAGTGAAATGCGGGTTGTTATCGGAGAGAAGTCTATGTAATTTTCTTCGGCGACCTCATTTAACTATTGAATGTTCAACAAATTTATGACTATCGGTTAGTTATTTATGAAAATGGCAGCGGAATTCACGAAATTGCGGGTTTGGGTTGCGCGCCTCACGTTTTCGGTGACATCATCACCATTCATCAAAGATAATAAAAATTCAATTAGTTCATCATTCTATAGAATTGAACAGGGAAAAAAGAAAACTTTTAACGTCTTTCTGTCCCCGACGGAGCTCAAAACGGTTGGCAAAATACGTCCATGTTTCGTATAGAGGAACTTTCTCGGCTGCATTAGCATATCACGTAAAGACATGGATAAAGAAAATGTCCGTGTCACTGAGGACGAATGTTCCTAGGCTCTTGTCCGTCATCGTGATATTCCATAAGTGTCTCGCCCTGCCTCATGTCTTAGCCGCGCGCGTCTATCCATCCGGAATAGATCATCTGCTGGGATTCTTTCTTTTTGGCACCGATCGCACGTCGCTTGATTTCCCAATCGTTTCACGCAGTTATCTTAAACGTGGGCTACGTTTTTAAACTGACCATAAAAGACTTAATGGTCGGTATTTTTAATGGTGACTGTGTATCCATCGGATCCGATCTATTCAAATGCTATATTAGATATATATGTGCTGTTTCTATTTCAATTTTCAAACGACACTATCGTCCCAGCCAGATCATTTAAAACACAGGAACCATCATCGTCGAATGAAAACATTCCACTGGCCGTCGACTGCTGTCGTGAATTCGTGATCGATAAATTATCTCGTTTATTTTCCCGAGTGTTTTGTTTTTCTTTTCCCCAAAAAATTTGAATAAATAAATACGCAGCACGGACGGAGGGACACTGTCGCGACGCCATCATGATTTTTTCCGTGTCCTTTTTTGTTTTTCTTTTCTTTTGACTTTCCTTTCGTGCAAAAGAAAAAAAAAAATAATTCATCCACACGACCGTTTTTCATTTGTCATTTTGTCTCTTTTGAATTGTGCATTTGTTTGCATCACGCTCGTGCAAGCGCGCGCTAATCAAACGGGGACGATTTCACTGATTTTTTTTGTTTTTGTTTTCTTCTCCTCACGGGCGTGGTTGCGTGAAAAACGGGGAGAACAATCCGACGTCTTAATCATTGGCGATTTATCGGTCGAGATTCAGACGCCAGATTATTATGTTCCCATAGCCAAAAAGCGTGAAAAATAAAGGACATTCCAATCTATAACGCCATCGTTGCGCTCATGCCCTCAAGACACTATCACGACGACGTATAGAAATTTAATTTGGAAATAGACGTAGATATTCAGGCGATGAATATTTAAGCGAGTCGTTTTATTGATTTTTTTGGGGGTTTCTTTTCGCATGTCGCTTTAATGGCGCTGCTGATATAGTTGATACGAGTCCGAATTGATTAACCTTTTTATTTCCCTCTAATTGGAATTTTATTTTTGTTGTTGCTTGTTTCATGTTCATTTGTATTTTTTTAAAAAGAGCAAAGAATATAGACTGAAATTTAAATGTTTGATTTGCCAAATGCGATACGAATTGTAACGGTAACACGTCGCGGACATTTTGAACGCGGGAAAACAAAATGTATTTTTTTTTTGTCAGGGCTAGGAAAGAGTTTTTTTTGACAAGGGAAATTTATAACACAATCGTTTTCGACCCTCAGGGTTTAACATACCGCTTCACCACCAAAGAAAAAGTAAACAACTCGTTTCCGTTTCTTGACACGTCACGTATTGCTTTTGTTGTTTCTGCGTGTCAAAAAATCAAATAAAAAATAAAACGAGTGGAATAAATTGACGACGATGTGAGCCTTGGAAACAGCAGCCACGGATACACAATAAACATAACGGGGAATATATAAGCCACCTACGTCTATTGTATTGCCATAAGCCTGTCCGCCACGTTCAAAATTAGAAAATTCCAATGTTTCCTTTTAACCCCGGCCTGAATAAAAAAAACAAAACAAAACAAAACAAATCTGCGCACCATTTCACATAGTTTTTATGATATAAAAAAATAGAAATAAAGCGGAGGAAAAGAAATGAATGTCCAAACTTTTGACGTTGAATCAGATGTTGTGTATACTTCGTCGTGCGTGTGTGTGTGTATACACGCCGACAACAATGCAAACAAGAATGATGAGCCAGAGGACGATGAAAAATGCTACCCGCAATATGAAAAAGATACCGCGTCTAGCGATGAGCCGTCTTCCATATAAGAGATAATAATTCCTATTATTATTATTATTATTTTGATTTCACTATAAAGATATAGCCGTTGCTATTTATGCGTTTTTTGTGCTCTCCATTCGCGCCATTGTGTTACGAAAACATTCCCCCCCCCCCTTTATTTTCTGCTGGCCACCATTATCTACCTCGTATATGTTGGTAGTATACGTTATTGTTATTACAATAGTATATAAACATATATAGCCTTTTGCAACATTTTCTATTATATAAACAATATGACGCATGTGTCACGTTGAGCAGAGAGAAAGCTTTTGGCTTGCTGTGTGTGCTGACAGCATTATTATACATGTATACATTTTAAACCATTTTTCTTGTGGCTTTGTGATGGTAACCCCGCAGCAAACAAGTGACCCTTTTACATCATCGTTTTCTTTTCTGCTGTTGTTTGTTGCCTATACTATACACAGCATACGCTGGAGATATTCACCGTTTGGGGCGAGGTCGCAAGGTTAATTGATACTCTTTTATTTGCGTATTCGTTATAGCCAGAAGCAAAAAGACGTTTGTCATTCTAGCACAATGCTTTTCTTTGAAAGAAATATAAGGAAGTTTAAATTATTAAAGAAAAAGGCGATACACGTTGAGGTGCACCGCGATCGAATGTTATATAACTATTTGAATAAATCAAACGTTGGAAGAAGTCGCATGTTGGCTCGTCTCAATTCCACACCAATCAAACTGCAAAACAGAAGCGAACTATACAGAAGCTATAGAATAGGAAATAAGGGCAAACCCATCAACCAAATTCTGACATCATATCACCTTTTTCTGTCCGTATAATTGGCTACACTATCTGTGCTGTTTGTAGGAAATCCAATCAGTTATTCACGCAGGTCTCGCCCCACAAAGAAAAGCCGCTCTCTGTTTGTTGTTTTTTTCCCCATTTCCTTCATCATCAGAGAGTGTGACAGTAATGGCCTTTCTCTGCACACATCCCCTATAAAATATGTAGATTATAGGGTTATACACACACGCAGACTGACTGCTATTCTATGCATTTTTTCATTTGGGCCGTATTACGTTCGAAAAAGATATTCGAATATGCATGTGTATCATTAAAAGAAATCAAAAAGCGGAAATCGACTTCCCTTAGAGGCAGGCGCACGAACAGTGGAGCTCCTTCTATACTATTTCTTTAAATATTCTTTTAAAAATAATTATATGTATTCGTTGCTGGGTTCTACTTATACCCAGCAAACAATCAGGACCATAATACCTATATACAGTCGAATTCAGTGACATGTTGTGCTCTTGATTTTCATTTATGTAAATTCAGTTTCAAACGTATTAAAAAGACATCCCACAAAATATATATGTTAGACTGAAAATAGCCGGTTGAAATGAAAAACATTTTGCAGATATCATGGCAACTTTAAAGACTTAAAGGTATTCGGAGAGACTTTATAGTTTCTAAAGAAACTCTGCATCGGTGAATGTTGTACAGAGGATCAGGAAATACGGGAGCAGGAGTCGTCTCCCACGCAAAATGTTTGATGTTTTATAGTTTTCCGATGCATGAAAGAGGAATTCCGAAACTTTGCGAGTGGGTTGTAAGCTATTCAGCGTATGCAAAAAGACCTCTTGATTGGGTTGGTATATATGCTTGAATCTAACGAGAAACTGCTACAATAAAAGAAGCACATTCATTTGTATAGACGGAAATCGTCAGAATCGATATGTACATAGACTCGATGATTCGTTTCGTCTATTCCTCTTGTGTGCAATGAGACTATATAATGCGCAAGCACTTTCTTTTGTTGCCAGCGCCCGTCCTGTTTTTCTGGTTAAAGAGAGGAAGACACACATAGTTCTCGTATAATATATTCCGGGTGCTACTAAGAACGCGACGAAATAATAATGACTCACTTCATCATTAAACCGAGTTAATCAACGGCATGTATAGCCTAGTTGGGAACGCTTATTCTTTTATATGTATATTTCCCGCATCACAGCGGGAGGGGGAAAGGTCCTATACTGTTGATTTGTTGGTGACAATCTCGAAGCCAAACTTTTGAATCAACGAAACGCCCCCGCGCCTTGTCATCTTCGTTTCGTTAAAAAAAAAAGAATAAAAATTCTTTCTTGGAATCGTTTCTTTCTCTCTTTCAAAGTCGCTTTTTCATCTGATCGTTTCACGCATCTCGGGACATCAAAGTTTCACAAACTCTGACGCTTTTCCAACGCTCTTTTGATGACGATCGTTGGCCGGAGATAGCAGACACATCAAGGATTCACGACATGGAAGAAATCAGATCGAATCCAAAGCCGCACATCAGAATGCGCCGCTCTCGATGTGATATCCAATAGCCCGAGAGAATAGGTTGCCTTCAAACTATACGCGCAACAACCGTCTAGAGATTGAGCAGCACAAAACAAGGCAACTTTGGATCACTGTTGTTGTTACGCAAAAGGAAAAGAAACACTGGCTTCAGAATGCAAATGCGAGGAAAAGTTTTAAATTACACATAGGGCGGGAAAGGCAGGAATTTGAAACTGACGGAAGGGAAATTCTCTTTGTGTAGAACTGGCAGAAAATTCCGCTGGATCCTTTTGGATTGTTTACGAAGTTGATTATATATAGGATTGGACATGATGAAAGGATACGGGCAGGATGAGAAACTTTTGACTTCCTCGTGTGTAATGGAACTCGTCTCTGCTTCGGCCAATTGCCTGTTTGAAACTTTAGTGGAGAGGATGCGCCCTGTGCGCGTGAATGAATCTGACCTGAATTTCAGCGCCAAAACTTTTCGTCGATTAGTCAATTAGACTGTGAACGGATGGACAGCGTTTCACGCATACGGCCACGTCGGTTGCTGTAGGATGGAAATAGAAATGTCTATGTGTGTGTGTGTGTGGCTGTCTGTATATGTACATGTATGTCTATCTTCATCCGGCATGTTTTTTTCACAGTTTCTCCCTGCATCCGGTCATTTCGTTTTCCCGTTTAGTCAACGAGATGTTCCGGTCTTGGGATATGAATGAAGACTTCTGATAAAGTTGGAATGTATGCAATCGTAATAGTAAAAGGAATTTCATCTAGGGTAAATTACTATGAGTTACTAAAAGGCGGATGAAAAGAAAATGCTAAAGGTTCCGTCGTTTTCCCTTTTTTGATCCGCAAAATATTTGAATTTTTTCATTGAAATAGGGAACTTCGCGACACCTAGTGGCCAATTTCATCACTACGTACTTAATTTTAGAAAAAACACAGCGCAAAAATAAAAAAAATTTATTGGCCTAATGTAAACAACATATTTTTAGTTTAACTATTTTTTAAGTATTTTTTAAAAGATCATATCAACGAATTAATAGCATCCTTAATATAAAAAAAAAAGATTAATTCTTTCGTAAGACAACACGAATGACACCTATCCTCAACTTTGGTACTATTAAATGTTTCTGACTTTTTAAACGTTCGGCCTCTCGTGTCGGGATAGTGAACTTCTACTCCTTAACAGTAAAAATGAAAATTTGTTTGTTATTCGAATCAGACGACGTAAACCATCGAAGTGCCAAAAAAAAACTAAATAAATAAACAAACTGTTGCGTTTTCACATCGGTGAAAGGCACGAAAGAGTCTCTTCCGTTTTTTCCGTCGATTTATATATAAACTAGTATGGAAGGACTAAACAAAACATTTTCAGGTCAACACAATCTCGCAGAGATCCATCATCCACGTTGGATTCCTGACGAAATCCCGTGAGTTATACATTTGCTTCTTATCACTTTATTTATATCTGTGCCCATCTCTAACGATAAAAGAAATGAACACAAAAAAGTTCGCAAAGCTTCCATTCTTGCCGTATAATCAGGAAAGACAAAGTTCGAAAGACATGCGTGTAATTAAAACTGATAGGTGGGGGCCCACCTGATTGGCATATCCATGAGGTGAGTGTAGCCGCAAGGGCCGGGTTTTATTTACTCAGACCACTAACGCCCGACAACTGGACGCTACTCGTTTTCGATGCATTTTCTTTTCCTTCCTTTCGTGTGAGTGCCTGTCCAGTTCACGAGACGCCCGCGTGGGGAAATTACCAACTCAAGTACCCCCCCGCCTTTCCCCACTTGTTTGCCCGTCTCAAAAGAAAAGAAAAATCCGCCCGATTCATAAAGCCACCAATTGTGAACTCCTGTTTGCGACCTAGTAGGGGAAATACGTAAGCAACGAAAAAAAAAAAAAAAAGGCCAACCGACTTACGACGCACGCGCGATAACAGACCGAACAAGAGTTCGGTCAGAGTGGTCTTGTGTCTAGTGCACCGGACGGACGTGATATTGTAGTTATCTAGTGAAGCCTATCGTTCGAATTTTCAAGCAAAAGAGGGGGGCTTTTGTCATTCTTTTCACTGTGCACAACAAGCAAATGAAGAATTCGGATTAAGAGGAAAAAGGACTTTTTGGAGGATATTTTTATTGCTGTTCAAGGGTGTGATACAGGTTTGTTTTGGCGACCGTATTAAATGACTCGAACAAATCAATTGAATACCCATCCGATATGCTTAGTGTAGCCAGACTAGGAAATATTTGCATTTTTTGTCTAGTTCCCCCCTCCCGTCTATGTAAGGCTGTTATCAACCATCATAAGATTTGGCCAATAGCTTTTTATCTTCCTTAAATGGATAAAATGGAAGACCCTGGTTTTTATTCTGAGGAGTCATATAAAAAACAGCAATTAATTCGATGGAGTTTTTTTTTTTTTGTAATATAAAACCCAGAAAGAAGAACGCGCGTGCTTTCGCATAAACAATCATTTGCACACGTAGCGTACGTCAAATGTTAATCTAATCTGAAAGTTGGAAAGTAAACAACGGTTTCCAAATTTGTTACTGCCAAACGCTAAAAATGCGGACCTTGAGAATAACTCCCGAGTCGTATGCGTAGCTATTAGTTTATTGACCACCAGTTCACCTTTTTCAACATTCCGTCCTCCCCTCCTCAGTGAGGTAGACAAGTAACGAACCACTTCCTCAACTGCTAGAAGCCATTCTTTGTTTTACGTTATTTGCCGCTGGAAAAATCCCACGCCGGTCAGCTGATTGCCAAATCAGGCCCTCCTTCTCGCCTCCTAAAACAAAAAAAAAACAAAACAAAACAAAACAAAACAAGAAAAAAAGAAAAAGGAAAAAAAAATTACGCCAGGGTTATTAACTTTGTCCCTCAAACTGATAACAATGACCGACTTCCCTCTCAAATTCCTTAATAGGCGCCTACTAATTCTATGTCTCATGCAGCGGATATCGTCATGGATAAGGGACCCAAACCGCCTGGATGTCAACTGTACGACCAACACCTCTTCGAAATTCAATGTAAGTTTAATTTCAATTTGTCGCTATCGATCGTGCCAAAATGAAAGCCTCTGAACTGGATCCAATGTTTTTGTTGCTGGTTGGCGTCCCGACACAAAAGGAAAATAGAAATCAACTATGGTCAAAAAAAGAAAAGGTAGTTGATAGGTAGTAGCTCGACCACACAGCTCCCTACTGGCCAGCTCATTAAAGTGCAGCGGAAGACACCGTGATTGTTGACACAGACGCATGGAGCACGTTCCAAACAAGGACATTCTTTTCCCTCGAGCGGTTCTTCTATGTGCATGCCCCGAACATAGTTTGAATGGCCAAGGTCCACTCCAGACTCTCTTAGCTGGGGACCGCACCTCCCTCCTCCGGATAGCCAAAACAGCAGAGACTGTTGCGGACGAAAGCTCAGTACCGATTGATCTTGCATCAGTATTGGTCACGCGTCCCGGTTCTTCAAGCGCAGATTCATAACTTTCTCTTGCAGTTAAACAAGAAAAATGGTTTTTTGCCCTTTATGGTTTTAGTGAAACAAAAAATAGTCTGTAGCTGCTTTGGGTGAGATGTGAGCAAAAGAAAAAGAGGATTCACGTCAATAAGGGCAGAAGAGGAGAATTTGCATAAACGAAGTTCTCCCGAGTCCAACAAGCTCTTTCATATTTGGCTAGCGGCCCGACTATTCACCCAAAAAAAAACTCTTCTCAACTTTGTTGTTTTGCCTTTTGGCGCAAAGAAAACTGTGCCCTCGCTCAGACTGGCAGCTGTTTTCGCCGTTTCTTCCGTGCCATCAAACCGGAGCGTTGTGTTGTGTGTGTACATAGTCTAATCAAAGAAGTCTGCATCGAATTTTAAGGTCTGTTACGTTCCGAAGTCCAGCAAAAAGAAAATGGTCATTTTCGTCCGAGTCAGTTGAATGTCATAAATCCAAAGTTTCGATTGAAATTCCGTACGCAGTGACCGAATCCATCCCTGAACGTTCGGGAGGGTTACACACAGTGTGTTGCTGCGGAGGAGATCATTTCACGCCCGCGGGGCCGTTCAGTCCTCTTCTATATAAACAGGTGTGTCTCTTTTGGCCTCCACTTTTTTTTTTTTTTGCCTTAGCTTCACATGTTTGGATCCGGTGTTCAGCAGCTTGCAGAAACAAAGCGAATTTCTTCACCCTGTGGAAAGAACACGTTTTGTATAAAAATATTCGAAGGTTGCGTTCGTGACCAAAGTATTCCAATAAATCAATTCGAAACGCCCGTCATGGCCGATTCTGGTGCAAGAAGATATCAAGATGCGTGTTAGGTAAATGTTAGCAATGATTGATTATTTGCCATTCACGGTTTTGCAGCGAATAGAACTCGCAAATAACCTCTGCTGTTGTCGCTTTAAGTGATTCGTCTTTCCATAAAATGAAACATGTCATGTCCCCAACCGCAACTGGAATGACCGGCAATTGTGGGTCACCCGTGCGTGCAAACAACCGAAAAGCTAGCGTTTACCCTGGCGCGACAAACGACGTAAAAAAGCAGCAGCCAAAAACAGATTTAGGGAAAGGGAGTTTTTGTCCTTTTATGTTCATCACGCTTTTCTGTTGGTTTAGTCTTCTATACCTTTTTTTTAAAAGTTGAAACTAACATTGAAATATATGGCCCGACGAAAACAAACAAAATAAGCTTAGTCTACCAACCATATAAATTGTTCGGCAGCCGGGAGCTTTTCAGTCACTTTTGACCTGAAAAAGAAAAAAACGTTGACTTCTGTTCAACCTATTTGAGGCCATTGTCTCGACGTATGGTCTGTTTACATTTAATCGTGATACTCTTAATGGCATAACGTTGAAAATGAATTAATAAAAAGAATCTTGTTTTGTTAGGTTAGCCTTGAAAAAACTTTTCGGAGAAAGCTTTTGAAACCAAGTACGTCTGCTAAAATCGATTTAAGTATCGAATCTTGAAGAATCACGATAGTTTAAGCATGTTGACGATTCAATTTTTTCTATGCAAAGTGGAAGAAGTTTGTGTACCGTGACAGGTGGTTTTTATTCTGTCCAAGTTGTGGCTCAGTTTCAGTTCGAGAGCACGGCTTTCAAAGATAGGTGGGGTAAAATAAAGCTTAAGACGTCAATAAGCAACAAGAATTTTTCACCATGACGGGCTGATTCGTCATCAGCGACTAGGCGTTTCGAGCTTTGTAATTTCACCGCGGCCTACCCGAAATATCTGGTTTAACATGGAGGCGATGGTGAATTATATTGGTGAGTTGTCGATCATAACTGTAGGAAGAAGGCAGTCGTTTTACCCGCCAAAACAAATGTGCCACTAGTGTCCCCTTTGCTCATGGATGGACTTCATTCTTTAATTACGATGTCATTGATCTTCTCAAAAAGCACTTAAGGTTTTCTTTCTTTTTCATCACTGTAGGATATTTTTTAACATTTCCTGAAAATTTTAGGTAGGAATTGTGACCATGCATAAACTTAAGGTGCCTATGATTGACAAGAGCGGTGGCTATACATGTTCTTGCTTTATTTCACCTGACCAAGCCATCCCTAAAAGCAAAATAGCTACTGCCTAACTTTTTCCATTGATCTAAATCAGTTGTTAAAGGTGAGGTTGAGATCTAGGTAAGGTACAGCCAGATGCTCAATTCATCAATAGCTAGGGGAATTTTGTTCTAATGAAAGTTGCTGCACGATAGAAATTTTAAGGTTTCTTTTTTCAGTGTTCCTGATCAGTTAAGGTTGTTTTGCTTTGTAATTGGTCAGCAAGGTAGCAACATTTCTTCTAAATAAAGATGTAGGATATCTAATTCTGTTGATTTGGAGTCAGCTATATGAAGGGGATTGTAATGTGATTCTCCTCAGATTGCATTACTTCAGTAACAGCTGCTGTCTTTTCCCTACCCCTCCTGCATTGTAACCTTAGGAATATCATGGAACACACTTTTGGGTCCCGTGTTTCGTTCGCGTTCGCTACGCCACAGCGCGAAGCGTGTCAACGCATAATATTCTCTTCGAGTGTACTCTTACGTTTCGTCTGTCGTACAATGAAAAGACTGTTCACCAGATGCAATATCATATGGCCGGTTGACTACTATGCGTTTTGCCTCTGCCCTCTTCTATTTGTTTAAAGCCGGAACTTCCATTCAAAATGTTCCCCAACAGAGCTTCCATTTGTCACGTTGTGGTACCTCAGATATCTCTCTCAATGTAAACTGTTATTGTTGGAAATCGTTTCAGACGAGCGCGAAGACGTCCAGAAGAAAACTTTTGGGAAGTGGATCAATTCACAGTTGATCAAAGTATGTACATCTGAGTTTCAGTTTAAAAAAATTTTAAATAACTATTTAAACCTTCGTCATGACAGATAAATTTTTCATTGGTGACGGATTTGTTTTACGATCTCCGTGATGGAACACGACTATTGGCCTTACTGAGCGTCTTAACTGGCCGCACTTACGTGAGTAACTGTTATCGTTTATCATTTTCCCATTAGCTTACATTTTGAAAATCCAATAGCTTTGCTAAGATTGATTCATTTCATTATAGAAACCGGAAAAAGGGCATATGAGAGTCCACCATTTAAACAATGTCAGCTCCGCATTTCGATTGTTAGATAAGCACAGCGTGAGTAAATGCGTACTTGCATTCATATCCGAGCCCTATACAAGTCATACTCACCTATCTGGTTTCACGCCACACTGGTTTACTAGGTAAAGTTGGTCAATATCAGCTCCAACGACATTGTCGACGGCAATCCAAAATTAACTTTAGGGCTGGTCTGGAGCATCATTCTACACTGGCAGGTATAAGTAACAGATTGCCTCTATGTTGTTGGGATCCAAAATTCTTTTTGTTATCCAGGTACAAGACGTCTTGAAAGGAAGCATGGCCGAGCTACAGCAGTCGAGTTTGGAAAAGACCTTGCTGAGCTGGTGTCAGGAAGCTGCGAAGGTAAGAAAACAGCATACCAAACTTATTGAATGGATGATTGAAAAAAAAAATACCGTTCCTAAAATGGGTTTTTGTGCATGCCGTTTGATTGGTTTTTTAATGCAGGACTACGCTGAGATCGCCATAACCAATTTTACAACTTCGTGGTCAGACGGGTTAGCCTTTATTGCCTTGATTCATCGATTCCGTCCAGATCTTTTTGATTATGAAATAGTCAGCCGAAAACCGGCAAACGCACGGCTTGAATACGCTTTTCGCATGGCCAACAAGCACTTAGAAATAGCGCGTTTGTTAGATCCAGAAGGTGAGGTGCACCAATTCGATAACCGGTTTTGTAATGCCTAATATTCCCCGATTTTTCTTTTTCCTTATCTTTTTAGATGTCAACACATCAAATCCCGACAAGAAATCAATCATGATGTATGTAATGTGCCTTTATCAAGCCTTACCTCATGCTAAAGTCCCACTAGTTCCATCCAATGGCAGTAGTTCGGCAGATACAACGACAGGGTCTTCCGGAGCTTCTGCGGTATCAATCAATTTTTATTTGCATTCGTTGCCTATTCGGTTTAACGCATTGAAAACATTTTCGATTGAACAGACAAGTTTGAAAAGCAACGAACCCGTTGATTTTTCTGCCTATCAAACTTTAATGGAAGAAGTATTAGTGTGGCTCTTGGCTGCAGAAGACCACCTAGATTCGGCAACTACAATTTTAGGCGATTTGCAAAGCGTCAAGGAGCAATTTCACAAACATGAGGAGTTTTTACTCGAGCTAACGTCGCAACAAGGAAGTGTAGGAGCAGTCTTACATGAAGGAGCCCGGTTAGTGAAGGAAGGTGAGCTAAGCAACGAAGAAGCCGACGAAATTCACATTCAAATGCGGTTGTTGAATTCACGATGGGATCAGTTAAGGACAAAGTCAATGGATCGACAGGCCCGGTAAAACTCGAGAAAGTATTAATGCCTTTTGCACGTTATAATCGAACTTTGCATGTTTTGGCCTACCACAGTATTCACGAAACCTTGACAAAGCTTCAACAAGAACAACTAGAAAGGTTACGACAATGGTTGACCGCGACAGAGGATCGCATTTCTCAGTTGGCAGCTGTGCCTCAGCCAGAAACCTTGACTGCAGCTGATCAAATGCTTCAAGATCATCAATCACTTCAACGGGACTTGGAAGCGCAACAAGAGCATGTTAATGCCTTGTCCAACATGGTCGTTATAGTTGACGAGTCTGTCAGTGATAGTAAGGACTTTTGTATTTTCATACCAACTTGCCTAATGTTAATTTTGACCAAATATGTTTTGACAGATTGCGCTCAGATGGAAGATCAGCTTTCGGCCTTAGGGGAAAGGTGGAGTCATGTCTGCAGGTGGGCTGAGCAAAGGGCATCGGCTCTTCAGCAATTGTCAATCCATTGGGAGCAGTTGACTGCAGATTTAACACGTCTCAAATGCTGGCTGGCTTCGCACGAGCATTCACTGAGGCTCATTGAAACAAACCCTAGTACTGATCGAAGCCAAATGATTGATGTTGCACGCCAGCTTCAGGTAATCTAGCCATAGAAATATTCGTTGCCTTTTAAAACTTATTTATGAATCGTATTTAGTTATTGGAACGTGATATGGAGCCTCATGTTCAGCGCCTGAGCCAATTACAAGAGAACATTCTGAGGCTTCCTACGTTGATACATGCCGTTACTGTCAAGGAAAACAGCAAAAAGAGTCAACCGGTTGGAAATTTTAAGTGTGTCGATCGTCTGTTGTCTGACGTCGAAAACTTTGAAGATAGAATGGAAGCGCTTAACGAAATTATGGAAGCGCAGAGACAAAGAGTGAGGCTCTCACACAACCTTTGATAGATTGAATTGGCCTAATTTCTGTTATATTGTTTCATGTTTCAGCTGGCCAAGAGCGGTTTGGATTTGACCATGGTTGTCCTACCACCTGACATTACCACTTCTTTAACAGCTTTTGGAAGTAATGACGCGATAAACAGCACCGTGAGATCCGACGAGGTAAGCTAGCAACATATGCTTGTACTGTCTGCAGCTAACAGTGAAACAACATTTGCATTCTTAGGAGACCACATCAATCAAGAAGCGCAAGTTAGATAATGACAGACATTTATCATTCGAAGCAGCTATTCACGCAGCAAAGCAGCATTTAGAACAAATGGAAATTCTGCTCGAAGAGGATTCGAACCCGGATGACCTTACGAAGCGACATGTCGAGAATAAAACCTTACTAGATCAAGCACTTAAATCTGGTCACATCCTTCTCGATGAGTTGCAAAATGGTGAGTCAGCCATTCGTAATAATTTCATCAAACTTCTTGCCTACTTATTATTAACGATATTGTGCAGAAGCCAGTGAAAGTTTTGCTGTGGAAGACACGATGAGTTCTATAACCGAGCGGTGGCTGCTTGTCGAGGAGTTGCTGACCCAGAAAGGCGCCAACCAACAAGACGTTGAGCGGTTACTCAGGGCCAAGCACTGTGAAAAGGAACTTGACAATACTCTCAGCACCGTGAACAAGCTTAGTAACGTGGAAGAGCGGAATGAAGAAACGTTATCTAAATTTCAAGTATAGATTATCTTTTTCTCCGTATTGCTTTATAGTTGTCAGCTGACACTCTAACGGATATTGATTTCCGTTTCTAGGCAATGCTTCAAATGGTTACTGATCAGATAAACAATCTCACATCACGTGGCAGTGAAAGTTGTGAGGAACTAGAAACTGCCGTGGAATCCTTAAAATGCAAAATTTGTAATTTGGAGTCGAGGATAACCGAATTTGAAAAAGGTAAAAAAAAAACACATCAGCGAGAAATATCGATATCTTTCCGTCTGTTGCTAGGAGTAACATTTTCTCTCCCTTGGCAGATGTTGTGCTGTATAGACAGCTCAAGGATGAAAGTCAAAGCCTAGACAAATGGATGGCTGAAGTTAACAATTTTCTTACCGCCGAAGATGTAGGATGGGGAGATGTCGAAGTCCTCGAGGCTCAGCTTGAACAGTCTAACGTAATTTTTCCGCTGACCGCATTCCGTTGTTTTTATTAGTAATCTTTCGGATTTTTATCACAGGCTTTACAAGATGATGTAAAGACCTTAGAGCCTAGCGTTGTTAACATCAAGCACGTCATAACGTTACTGGCCCCTAAAGTGGACGAAGATTTGCTGGCTGAAATGAACGAAATCAACGAGAGGCTTGCCACTACATGGATAACAGTTATTGCTGGCGCATTGCAAAAGAACGGCGTTTTGACTACAGCTTTGAGCTTAACGCGGCAGACGGTGGATGGCATCCAATCAACTAATACCTGGTTAAGCGAGCTGGAACTCGAAATTCCACCACCTGCTGTGATCAACTCGACGTCCGAATTGTCACAGACGCTACGAAAGCTGAACGCTTTGAAAAATCGCGTCGATTTGAAAACAAATGAATACAAGAGCTTCATTGAAGCAGGTAAAACGGAAAAAAAAAAGCAATTGCCATGCCTCGTTAGTTTTACAGAGCGTTATAACCACAGGGAATGCGGTTGTGGCCCATCCTCTTGTCGGTGAGGAAATGAAGGATAATTTCCGCCTGCTCAGTCAGAGATGGAACGATGTCTCTGGTGGTGTTGTAGAGCGGCAACGAGCATTAAAAGCTGCTTCTCATCATTATGGGGAATTTAAAGGTTCTTTAATATTAGCGAAGATTTGTATCCATAAGAATGTCTCATTGTTCAATGTTATTCTAGTATTGACTGCACAGGAGTGCGATTGGCAAGATAAGTTGGAGAAGAAACTGATGCGTTCGACCACATTGGCCGCAGATGCCGAAGAGATATCGGAAGAATTGGATGTATGTATTGAATGTCAACGACCACAACATTAGTGCTGCAAAAGAAAAAAAATTGTTTTTTATGATCTAATGTCTTTTTTTTTTATGGGGAAGGATTTGGAAAACTACATGAAGAATCGACCAAAAGCCCGATTATTGCGAATCGAATCGATGGGCAACGAACTGGTCTCGCTTAACATAATGGCCGAATCTGTGGGTTCCGAAGTAAAATCTCTGGCTGATCGTTGGGCTATACTCGAAGAAAAGGTATGTTCTATTTTTGTCAAATTCGTACTGCGTTTGACTGACTCTCCTAATGAAGAATCATTTTATTGAATGCACAACTAATGTAGTTGTGCGTCCTCCAATTTTCTTATTCGTCTTGTTTTGATAATGTTAGCTTCACCTTCCCTGGGGGTTCTACAAGGGCCACGCGAGATACTGTCTCTAAATATGTTATCCTTTAGAGTAATTGAATTTCGCCTTGTATCTAATTTCAAAGGCCAAAGAGAAAGCTGAGTGGCTGGAAAAACGCGTACGAGGGGCTCAGCAATGCGAACAACGACTGGTTCAGTTGCATAGTGCAATCAACTCAATCGATGCCGAGCTTTGCTCATCCCTGGAGCAGGATCTCTATGGAGACGAACTTCCTGAACTAAGCCAGGTAAACATACAAGAGAGAAAGGAATACATTAGTTTGCTTTCTGCATTTCTTACGGTTAACGATTTTTACATGCAAACAGCGGCTCAGCCAAGATATCGCACAGCAAGAGGCTCTCCTGTCTGAAATTCGCCATGAAGAAGAAGACTACCAAGCAGAGGGGAGGAAAGAAGCTGCAAATCGTCTTCACGAACAGCTCTCTTTCATTGAGGTAAGTGAAATTTTGACAATGATTTGCGGGAAGGGGCTAAAGCTCATCATTTTGCTTCAACTGCTTCAATCGCTTTTTCTTGCGCCACATTTGCAGGCTACGCTGCAAGACGTCAGGAATAAGTTTCGAAAGTTTCAAAATCCATCTGAATTGGAACCGCGGCTAGAGCGTATGCTACGGGTCTTAAGAGACCTGGAGCAAAGCATGTGTTACATTGAACTGGCTTCAGATGACTGTGAGGCCATCGAGGGACAACTAAACAACTGCATTGTAACCATAATTCTCCCGCTTTAGCTTATCTCCAAAGATCTAATATCCCGACCGTTGGTGTCTCTTTTTCTCATAATTTGTTATTCTCCAGCGCTTTTATGCAAGTCTTAGCGATATCAAAACTGAGGTTGAAGCAGTGTTGCGAGAGGGTCGCCAGCAGGTCGAAGAGGAGTTGGTGGAGGATAAGCTCACTGTCAGTGCAGAGCTGGATGCAATGAAGGCGCTGTACAATCGAGTATGCAATCCCATTGTAAATATGAGCAATATGGTTAACTAATTATGTTCTTGGATGACTTGTTTAGCTAGGGGAGCAAGTAGCTATTGCCAGAGAGACATTAGAAAAGGCTCTGCAGCTGAGCTATCAACTGAACCTGGACATCAATGCGATGACTGACTGGCTGAATCATCTAGTATCCGAGATTCACAAGACGGAAGATACCTTTTCTGACGACCCAAACACCGCAGAAGAAATCCCTTTCTACGAGGTAAATCGCTGACATTTAAATTTAGATTCTTGGCCTACACATTCACGGAATCTTGTCTTGTTTAAAATGTAGAAATGTCTTGACGAAATGCTTAGCAACCAGTCTAAAATGGATAGTATTCGTGACAATTATGGGTTGTTTTGCGGACTGTGTGACCCCACCTTGCTGGAAACTTTGCGTGAACGAGTAGAAGACATCACGCAAGAATGGCAACGTATCGAAGAGCGTCTGAAGAACAAAATCAGCAATCTCAAGGTACCGACTCATTTTCATTTCAATCGCTTTCCCCTCTTTCATTCATTAATAGTTTTTCACGTAACCGCTTAAAAAAACAAACAAACGAAAACAAATTAATGCGTCACCGGCAGGGTTGTGGTTGTGTGTGTATTAGTTAACACCCGTATGTCGCTAAATCTCCTCTCCTCCGCTGAGCTGCTTCGTTGTATAGTTTGTTGTTGTTGTTGTTGTTACTCCTCGGGCTATTGGCTATCGTATCGCCTCTTGACATTCCAAACAGACGCCCGTCTCACATTTCATTTTTAGATAGTCAGCCACTCGGTCCATCGAACAGCTTTTCACCACGTCCTTTGCTCTATGTTTTCTGTTAGTCTTTTATTTATTTTTTTTAGTTTTATCTGGCCTTTTTTCATGGGTTCGCGTCGGGGTTTTGTCGTAGTGCTTTTCGGGTTATCAACACGTGTTCCCGGCGGAACATTGCCCAAGGTACAGCTGTAGCTTCGGTTCCGGTGATAGTAACAGCTAACATTGGAAGGCATCGGCAGTTATAGCAGCGTACATTAACAATGCAGGGCGAGCATAACGACGATCACGATGATGTCGAAGATGATGGGGAGCCGTCGTCTCCACATTTGCCGCAACAGAATCGCAATGGGGGCGATGTGCCTGTCCGCATGTACCGCAGCGTAGTGCTGACATCTGTTCGCCAATTCACCGACCCTGGATCACCTACGATGCAAAAAGCGAGCTTGGAACTTCCGGCTTCTCCAACACTTGCCGAAGACATGGACCCGAAAGAGCTCACCATTGATGTAGAGATGGAAGAATCAGATTCCGTCAAAGATGAAGAGATGGATGGTCCCGGCAATTTGACATTTGTCGACACGTTGGGTTACTTTAACGCAGCTTTCGAAGACTTTGAGGAGCAAGAAAAAGAGGCATACATGCAGGAACGTGTGAGCTCCAGCAGAAGTGGCCTGGAAGTGATCCGCGGCAACGTGGTCGATTTCAACGAAGAGGACGAAGAAATGATGGAGTCCTCTCCATCTTCAACGTCCGATAGTTCCAGCGAATCATCTGACTCCAACAGCGTTAAAGATTTACCAGTGGACATAGAACTTACGAATCCTGAAAAATTGAAAGTTCTTCAAGTGGACGATTCGTATGTCGTCGAAGTAAAGGCGGGCAATTTACCAAGTCCAGAGGTACCAAGCATGGAAGTGTTGAACTCTAGGCCCATCACGCCGGATGATTTCCTCACGCCGGAAGAAGAAGCTTGGACGTACCCCCAAATAAGTGTTGATGCTGATCAACAAATTGTTAATACTGTCACTAATCACGAAGAGGTGACCATGCAAAATCAGGTGTCATTCGAACAATTGGTGATCGAACGTTTCAACTCCCAACGGCTCACAGTCGCTTCGCAGGATCGATGCCATTCCCCTGTTACCACTAGCACCCCTCCACCTACCCCGGCTCTGTGTGAAATGAACGCGTTTGACGAAACCTTTGCAAATGATTCACTTAAAGTTGATGGTTTGCAACGGTTGGAAGTTCGAGTGGAGGAGGAGGAGGACAAACAGGAAGTGTTGCCTCCTTTCGAGGTATTACAAGTCATTGAAGTTGATGATAAAGCTCCGGATGTAGAGAACGCGCAGCCCCAACTCGACGAAACTGAAGGAAGAGTGGCCCGTGAAGTTGAAGAACAAGTTGCAACTGATTATGATCAAGAAATCCAAATATTGAAAGATCCTTGTACTGAAGTAGTATTCCATAGTTTATCGGGAAGGAGCTCCCCTTCCGTAGAGTGTGATGTTGTTGTCAAACCTGCAGTTATCGAAAACGTCCCCACTATCGAAGTGCCAGTTGTTGAAGAAGTTCTAGTTATCGAAAAAGTCACAGTTATTATCGACGTCCCAGTCGCTGACGAAACTCTAGTTGTCGAAAAAGTTCCAATCATCGAAAATATTCTAATTGTCGAAGAAGACCAGCATCAGGGATCGTTTCCTATTGAAAAGGAATCAGAAAAAGGAAACAGCGAAAATCCAGACGATGGAAAACTGCAAATTATTGAAAATTTTGTTGAGATCGACGTCGCTGAAGGAGACGTTGCTAATGTGGAAGATGTCCAGACGCGAGTAGCTGAGGACACCGTTGAGCTTATGGTCGTTGATGTTAGCAAGGAAGTCGTAACAGATGACAAGCAATTTCAAGTTTCGGAAGACACTGATGAGATCCAAAATGTCGAAGAAGAAGATGTCGTGATCGTAGAGGAAAATCAACTTTGCGTTTCGAAGGCATCTAGCGAAGAAGTTATTGCAGATGATGATTTGTCGCAGAGCAGTTCGTCCTCTTCAGAGATGAATGATTTAGAAGTCGAAAACGCCTCGGTTTTCAAAGATTGTCAATCACCGCAATATTCACCATCAGTTGAGGAGAAGATTATAGAAACGAGCGTTCCAGTCACTCAAGACGATCAAACCCCTCTTGCCGAAGAACTTGCTGATATTCCAGCTTTGTCACGTACCGTTTCGTCGTCTAGCAGCTGTTCTTCGTCGGAAAGCGATGCCGAACAAGAAACAATTCCAGTCGTTAAAGACGAGCAGCTTAACGTTTTGCCTTCTATTGAGGTTACCGTCCACCAATTTGAAAACTGTGATGCAACTGCTGACGATAAACAAGTTCAGCATTTTGAAGAAACCATTGAGATCGATGAAGTTGGAGAAAAGGAAGCCAAAGTCCTAACGGATGAGCAGCCCCATATTGACGTGTCCTTGTCACACACGGGTTCATCGGAAATCAGTTCTTTATCGCACGAAAGTGATCACATTCAGCAAGAAATTTCCAGCGCTGAAAACAGCCAGAGTCGCATTTTGAAAGACCCTGTTGATGTTTGTAGAGAGGCAATCGAATCAAATAGCGCCGAGGTTGCTGCAGTTTTGATTGGTGATGAGAAGGAAGTGATTGTTCTGAATCGGCCACTCGATCAAAATCTACCGCACGAAACGGACCTAATTTCGGTCAAGGCAGGAAGCGTCCAATTGACTGGAAACGAGGCGCGAGGAGAGGATGCGAACGATCCCACGCAGCGAGCGTTGTCGGTCAGCACTATCAGGCCGTCCCGTAAAGTCTCGCGTGACGAAGGGACTCAGACGGACTTTTGCGGTTACACTGGCCGCTTGCATGTTTCTACTCCCGTCCAACCGGCTGAAAGCACGTCGATAATTCAAACCCAAACAATCCCATTGCAGGTGGAAGAAATGGCGACGGAGACGGCCGGCGCGCATCAAGATCCATCGGTGGCTTTGCAGGAAATCGACGCCGATTTAAATCGATTAGTGGCGTCGATGGAAGCCGCCGAACAAGTGTGCTCTGATGCTGGCGATGTTTTTGCTGCCGTTGCGACCGTTTCCGAATCGAAGGGCAGCGAGGATGTCGACAGTTTCTACGGTAGCGACAAGGAGGTGGATAGTGAAGTGGTTTTTTCCCATACCGATTCGTCATCGAGCAGCTCTTCCTCGTCAGAAAGTGACGTTGAACCGGAAACCACTCAGAAGGTATTTGTCTATCAGCTAGTCTGTGAGCATAAAATTCCACGTTTTTTCTCTTTCTTTTTTTTTTAAATTCCAAATAGCAGGAAATTGAAGCGTCTTCTCCCAAAGACGTACAGGAATCTGCACTGGACCGTGAAATTGCCGAATTCAATGCGGAAGTGAAACTAATGTCGCAAAGGATTGATGAAGTTAGTGCCAAGTTCTCGCCATCTTCGCCTATTGATCTCGAGGTCAGTGTTCAAAAGAATGTGTCATTACTGATAATTGTCACACACTTTCACGCAACCCACAAACAAAATATAAAAAAAAAGGTGAATTACATTATTTGTTATTCTCCTCAGAGTGCCGAAATGGAGTTGTCGCTGCTGGACCCAGACGTTGCGACGCTCATCAGTCGCGGCGATAGCCTAGTCCTTCAAGTGCAGAAAGTGGATTTGGAACGTGCCCTACGTATCAATACGACGACGGGTGAATTGCGTGCGGCCCGCACTTCGCTCAAAGCCAGCAGCGAGGTGACGAGAAAAAGTCTAGAATTCTTTCGTTATTTTCCAATTTCGGAGCCGAATTGAATTTCAAGAGGGTTGAGATAGAGGACAGCTCAAGTATCTGTCAACATGGGCAGCCATGGAAAAGGGAATGGTAGGAAATGGAGGAACGGCGAATGAAAAAGAGAGACGGAGGAAAACAAAACGATCTGATGGCTGCCTCGGTCGGGTAGGCGAAGGGGAAGAGAGGGCGGCCTGCGTCGTTTAATGTTCTGGAACGTGTCTGTGAGCGGGTTGACGTTGTAAAAATAAACCCGGTTTTCCAGCTTCGGACGGACGTCATGAGGGGCGCAGCAGTAGCCGAAGAACATAGGTCGGTGGCTAGTTTACGCATTCCCGAAATAGCGACAGTGGAGGTGGCGGCTGGTTGGAGTAGGAGGAGTTGTGCAAGACGGAAGACGAAAGAGAGCGCCCTCTATCGTTATTCGCTCAAGGCGATACGACTCTGATAAGCGGAACTCGGGACCCATCGGGACTCCCTTCTTCCTCACCGACTGCTGTAATGTCTGCTGGCCATAGACGATCTCTTACCCCCACAACAAACTGCTAGCACTACCACCACCTCCTCCTCCTCCTCCTTTCTCTTCGAGTCTTCCAAGATTGCAAGTGTGTGTGTGTGTGTGTGTGTGTGAGAAACATTGTACAGAGCTCTACCGGTAGCTAGAAGGGTCTTGGTGGCGTTTGTTTGTGTCGGCGGTGTAAGGATTTCTCCCGACCGCTTTTTCAGGGGACTCCAACGTGAACAGTGTGTCGAATAGTGAACCGCTACACGCCACATTGAGTGAGTAAGACGACTAGGGTGTGTGTGTGTGTGCGTGTGTGTGTGAGAGAGAGAGGGAAAGTGAAAAACAGTTGAAGCTAACCACAAGCATCACAGTTGTACGAGTTTTGGTTCGCCACGCGCCAGCGCACGAGGTCCACCGAATATTGTAGTGTTTTATTTTCTATTTTCCTCCCTTATATTTAGCTGAGCTCACGACTTTTTTAGGGTTCTTCATTTGTTATTTGTTGTTTTTCTCTCTCTCTCTCTTTCGTTTTCTCCATGTACCTATTCCACTCTCCCTCTTCATTTTTTGTTTTCGGGCTCTGCTCCTCCCTTTCCGATGATTCCCCTTCATTCTTTCGTTTTCCCGACCATCCCGTATTGTTTATACGGGAAAAAAAAAAGGCCGTCGCTTTTACTCGGAACCTTTCCATGGCCGTTTTTCTTCTGCATTTGGGCGTATGTGCCGGCCAGCAAGCGAGTAGTCCGGACGTTAGTTGTTGAGTAGCGTGTCCGCCCCGCGTTTTCAGCCGTCGTGATGTGGTACAGTTTGATGCAATCGGAGCAGGTAGTGCCTAGGGAAATGATCCATCTTGTTTATTTTCTCTTATGTATGTGTATGCGCTTTGAAAGTTGATCGCCGGCCAAGAATGCGGTGCGCACTCTGTGCTGCCTTCATCCGCGTGTCAACTTTTGTGTGTCCGCCACACGGTTCCCTTTTCTTTTTGTGACGCCGAAAGAATTTCCTTTTTTTTTTATTTTGTTTTTGTTTCTGTATTGGAGTTCGTGTCAACCGGCAAAGAGTTGCGTCATTCGTCAGAGGGTCATAGAAAATTCTAAATGGGCCGACGACGGGAAGCCCTTGTCGTTAGCGACAAGGCGGGAGTCACTCTCTCTTTTTCGAACGCTAGCCGGCTAATGAATTGCCCGAAATTGAAAGAAACAAAGTGTAAACCTAATGAAACCTCACAATAATATTGATTTTGTTGACTTCAAATGACAGGTGCGACGTCAACGTCAGGTGGAGCAAGAGCTGACCCTCAAGGACTGCCAAAAGAAGACGGAACAGCTGCAACTCTGGCTGGCCAACATCGCCCAAACGTTGGATCACGTGACGCGCATCAACGATCAGTCTCAGATCGAGGTAAATCACAGCCGACTGATTAGAATTTGAATAAGCGAAACCTATCGATGTCCCTCTCTCTCTGTCTGTGATATGGCTTTCTCGCTAAACGGATACTGTTGCCGAACAATGCCTCACATTTCTTGTTGTATCGTGAGTCGAAGGTTAGCGTGACTCTATATGCTTATTCCGTTTGACCATTTGATAGTGTAAACGGTGTCGGTTGAACCTGACTAGCTAAGCGGGAAACCATTGGCTGGCGGCGTTTTTGTTGATTCCCCTTTTCTCATGCGGCATCGTTCGGTTAAATTTGATTGCTTTCGTCCGTCTCGTTTCAGTCGTTGGAAGAAGAGCTCAACCGACGGCAGAGTGATATCCGCCAACTGACAGAAGCGGCCGGAAAGTTGAAAGAGCAGCAAGTGCTGGAATACCAGGCGCTGATCAGCTCGTTGACGATACGCTGGCAGGATTTACAACGGCAATTCGTCGACTTCCAAACAAAGGAAACGTCCGCGCTCGCAGCGGACCTCTCCGACGACATGGGTGGGCCGGATTTCGTGACCCGCGTCAACAAACTCCGCGAAGCCATCGCTTCCGTCTCGCGTCAAATGCACAGTCCGCCTCTCAATTTGAAGCACTACGAGCAGCTTTGCGGTCAAGAAGACGCAATCAAAGTAAGTATCGATAGTTTTTAGTTTGATTTTGATTTTCCCTCGGAAGGTTTTCGTTCGGGCTGTGCTCACAATTTGCCTTTGATCTTAGATCGTTAAATCGGCGCTTTACACGCTCAAGGGCGATGTCGATACGTACAATCGCGAGAAAAACGATGCCGTCGAAGCGGCCGATGCCGTACAGCAAAAAGAGCAAATCCAACGCGTTTTAGACAAGCTGAGAGAGGAATGGACGTTATTGAATCGCACATTCGCCGAAAAGCAAGTGTAAGAGCACTTGATTCGAATGAATCTGTTTGGATTTTGTTGTTTCTGATTTTCTCGCGCTACTTTGTTTAGTCGAGTGCATCAATCGCAGACAACGTGGCGCAATCTGCACGCCGACATGAAGGACTTTGACGATTGGCTAACCGGAGCAGAAGCCTCACTGGTTAACCTCCAAAGCGAGAGCCATAATCGATCGGAAAGGAAAGAAAAATTGAAAGAGCTGGAATCGCAAGTGACCGCACGCCACAAGTAATATCCGCCACCTTATTTTTTAAAAAGCTTTTTTTGCTTTTGCCCGTTGTTTCCATCCAGAATTGATGAATCCATTTTTAACGATTTCCCGTTTCACGCAGAGTGATGAGCAACATAACGTCCACGTGCCGCGAGGTTGCCGGCGAATGCAGCACCGCCGACGCCGTCCTGCTGCGGGAAAAGCAGGATACGCTCGGCAAGAGGTGGAGGTCACTCCTGTCCGGATTGGCTGCCGTTCGGCAGCGGTACGTTTGTTTCCCTTATGACACTATCGATCTGATCAATATCTAAACGTGACGACAGCAGGGCGCCTGTCAGTAAACGGCTAGTCACTTTTATTGCGCCTGCTGACATAAATCACCTCGAAGAAGCACATTTTTAATGTGTCGGATAATCAAATATGAATTATATGTTTGGATTTAGCTTGACTTCGCTGGACGGAAGCCCGTTACCCGTTGCCAAATTGACTCCATTAGTCATGTCACCTACAAGAAAAGGTATGCGTGAAACGTGTCTGACTTGATTGTTCTCCCACAACTGCTTACCGATCGGATTACAATGACAGATGAGACCAACGGTTCGGAATCGGATCTGACAGTCCACGGTACGAAAGAGACCCCACCGACGACTCCCAGCACCATCGTCGCCAGTTTGGACAAGTCGATCTTGCAGGTTTTTATCACAACACATTCGCCCCCATCCCCCTTTTTTTCTCTCTCTCTTCTTCTTGTCGATTCGGACCCCATTTCGTTTTGTTGTCTAACGCAATTTCTGCAAATCCCTAGATCCGCGATTGGCTTACAGTGCTCGAAACGATGCTGAAACAGCAAGTGGCCATAGTAGGCGATAGCGACGACGTTCTTCAGCTACTAGAGAAACAAAAGGTCAGTTCTTATTTATTTTTGCTTTCTTCTTTTATTTCTTGCGTGTGTGTTTTCTCGCACGTATTCCGTAAAGCCCCCCCTAGATAGATAGTCGGATAGAGTTGCGCTTGACTTCATCGATTAGATTTTTGTTGATTGGCGTAGGCTCAATCAAGTCTCAAGTGCTAACGAACAGGGTAGGCTAAGAGGGCTGCGCCGAGATAGAGTCGCTGATGAGAACCTGCTCCGTGTAATAAGAACGTTTCGGCGAATAGGGTTTTGCAAGTAATCCGCATCTCAGCATCGACTCCTCTCTTTCTCTAATCTTTGAAAACCAGGTTTTCTCCTCAGTTATAGTTTGTCGTAAGAGAGACCAAAAACAACTGAAAGGCAAGTGACGGCAAAAGTCGATGTTAACAAGTTTTCCGGAATCAAGACGATCGCCTAAGGTGCCTAAAGAAAGAGTGAAGAGCAGAAGCTTTAAAACGGAATAGAAACGTTCTTTTTCTCTATCTGCCCACCGTATTTTTCATAGTCTTGTTAGAATGACTTTTGTGTCTAGTCGCATTACGTGGGGAGGCAAAATAAAGAGCCATGACTCGGAGCGTGCGCAGTAAGGTGCGAGCAGAGCCGAGTGGATCCATCGATGTATACGGTTGCGTCCTCCATAACAACCCACACCGGCTCACGACCATAGTCTGCTCCCGTATGCTCGTCTTAACGGTTTGTGTCGTTGGCTGGTGAAAGTGTCAAGAGCGTGGACGTTTGCGAACGGACAATCGGAAAGAGAACATTTGGCCGCTGCGTGGGTTCGTTTCGGCTTTGTCGATGTGTTGTCCGGATAGTTTCCTTTGTGCGCCCAACTAGAGACGGAAAGGATGTGGCAGCCGACAGGAACGATCCAACTGCGCTTCAAAGTGAGTTGTCGAAAAATATAAAAAGGCCGGGTTTTCGGAATGGTCACCGTTATTGACGGACTTCCTTGTCGCCTGAATAAATGTACACAAACAAAAGCTGAAGAGATAATTGTTTAACGTCGCGTTAGGAACAATCCCAGAAGCCCTGCAATGCCGGAGTGTTTTCGTTTTTTTTTGTTTGTTTCCCGGTTTTGTGTGTGTGTAGAGCTTACAATTTAAAAGACAATTATGTGCTTTTTTTTTTTTTTTGGAATACGAAAAGAGTATGGCGGTGTATGAATCCTCCAATGGGAGCGAAGAATGTCTTAGTACCTTGATATTGTTTCCAATGAAAATTGGGCATCCTGCTCACGTCCGCATCCAAGTAGATACGAGACATCAAGAGAATAGACACACAAAAAAAAATTTTTTTTTTTTTGTGTGGCCTTTAATGGAAAATTGGCTTCGTTTAAAAAGAAAATGCGCTCCTGCTTTCGCTTGCGTCTCGTGTTTTGACATTAAACCTTTACGTGCGGGTTGAAGCTGAACACCTGCAATTTTGTTCTGCTCGTTCGTTCTACTGGTGTTGCAAGAAAATGCGCTGAATCGTTGACGATAGAGGAATATGACAGGAATAATAATGCTCCAAGTAACGAACGCGAATGGATCGATATAAAAAAAAAAAATGTTGTTGGACCGACCCTCCCGCCTTCCGTTTTTTTTTATTTATTTTTATTACATAGGTTCTGTTTAGGAGCTATATTTTTTGTTCACACTCGCACTGGTGTTCATGATAATCAATATTTCTTTTTATTTCCTCTTTTTTTTTTTTTTTTTTTTTTTTTATATAGAATGTCTTACGCGAACTAGAGCAAAAGAAACCACAGTTGGATGAACTCGTCCAGACGGCTGAAAGTATTAAGGATGGAGGACCGCCCATCGGTGGGAAACAGTTGCCGGCGCAAGGTAAACAGCATTTTTCTTTTTCATAAACAAAAACGAATACGCCTCCCATCGGCGTGTCATTAAAGGATTTTTGGGGGTGCGTCTCCTGGAAGGCTGTAAGATTAGTTTGCGACGTTTCAATTTTTTGTTTTTTTGAAAGGGATGAAACGAGAGCCTTTTGTTTTGAAGCGCAAACTTGGCTTTTGCGTCTCGAGTAATTACGTTGCTTGATCAATCGGAAAGTTTTCCTCCGCGTTGATTTTGTACCTGACTCAGAGAGAAACGCAATGATGTCATTGCGTGACTGCGTCAACGGGTTTTCCTTTTATACGTCCCCTTTCCACACGATCCCCGAAAGTTTTCTAGTCGCTTTTATTTATTTATTTTTTCATTGAAAAAGAAACTGTGCGAGGATGTGGATGTCGTTTTTTTGTTATCCCATCGCTCAGCCCTCGGGAAACGAACTATGTCCTCTCGGATTTGTTTCTTTATTACGTTTGGGCTTTTCTTTTTTTCTTTTTCTTTCTCATTCATATCGCCTTTCTGTCTTTCTGCGTAGCAGGCCGTTAGCAATGCCCCGGTTGGTCTTAGGAGGTTGAATAGGAAAAAAATCGAGTGCAGGTCATCATCCGGCGAGATTGGAAAAACTTGCCGGACCAAGCCGGCAGCAGTCCGGTCGGCAGGCTAGAACGCAGAAGGGGTGGGGAGGGCGAATGGAGGGAACGATATAGAGCAATCGGATTAGCTTACACACGCACACACACATTCACATAGACATGAGAAAGAAG